>NC_054548.1:17245946-17845946 GCF_017654505.1 Polyodon spathula | reverse complement strand
ACAGGGAGTAGGTTATTCCGCAAAAACTTTTTTTTTGCGAGAGTTATTTACTGGTGTTTACCAACAATCATTAAGAGCCTCAGTTTTATAATATAATATAAAAAAAAAAAGTTTACAGCAATTATTGCATCTCAATCACGATCGATTTAAACGTTAAAAAATGGCTTACCTGCAACATGAGTTGAGAATATGATTATGGTTAATATTTCCAAATGTTCAGAACCAGTAGCCAGTCTCAAGTAGCTGATGTATTTTCTTCCTTGATTTTAAAGTTGTTGACTTAATTAAAAAAAACTTGTAATGAATTCTCTTGTTGGAGATACTTCTTCAGCTGCAAAGTTCCGTTCCACACATACACACACTCGCAGAATCTCCTGTCTGTCTTGTTCATTACCTGCTCAGAAGTCAAGGCCCCTCCTAAAATGAAACTTTCTTCCACAAAATCTACCAGCCTGATTCAGGTACAGTTTATAAGAACAAACAGGAATAGACGAATGTTGCTGTGACTCTAGGGCGACATCTGTTGGATATTACTGTTAAATTGGGAATTACACAGTTTTTTCTTAAAGTATATTTCGATCATTTGATCATGAGAATCATCCTACGTTAAAGACTGGATTCAATACTTTGAACATATGGGTCCACTTTCACACTAGTTCATAAAATCTGGCACATATTTATTTTATCTATTAGAAACCGATATAGGTTTTTCATATATGAATGTTGAAATGAACACAGGAAATTAAAACTGATGACCTTTTTATTATATATGAAAATGACCTGAGGGCTATAAAAATAAATATAGCAGTTAATTTATATTAAGGCACTATATAAAATAGCCTGGGGCTAAACTGACATTGCTGATGTGAGTGTTTCACCCTTCATTTGTACTTCTGTAGTTATTTCTGCTGATGCTATGTCCTAGAATTAGCTGTACTTCTTCTGAGTTATTTAAACTCCTGATGTGCTCTATTATTAATTAGCTAAATAGATACTCAATACAATTTCCCCTGTATTTTATTTCTTACATGTTTAATATTCTATTACATGTGCATTGTATGACTGTGACTATTACATCAAGGCTGATTGTGTGATGTGTTAATAGTATCTAATGGAATCTGTACCACACTACAGTCATGCACCTCTCTCAAGCAGACTGCAAACTGATTTAAATCCACTGGGGACATGCGGTCTGAGCCAGGTTCTAACATAGTCCTCCAGTGCTGAAAGTTAAAAAAAAAAAAAAAAAGCTTGTGAATTAGCCCACTGTGCCACCTGAAGTCTTCAACAGTATACAGTATATTCACAGAGCAGGCAGGTACAGCAGTGGCAGTGGTAACAGGAGCTTTCACATTCTGTCTGTGATCATTGCTCACAGGGAAGAGGTTCTGTCTCATGTTCATTCAAAAGAAGCATTTAACAAGTGCCAAGGTGTTTTTGTGGTTTCTTTTTTGAAGATATCTTGATTTGGGTTTTTTCATTTCTAAAGGTTTTATAAAGTGGTCTTCACATTTAACAGAGGATGTAATAAAAAAATGTCTTCCCCTTCCCACTTGATAACTTCTACACTACATCCCCAGGAAGAATCCTATAATGATAAGGACTGAAATATTCTAAACCTGCAATTACTGTCACTGGCAGGTTTACAAAGTAGACTGCTGTACGATCACTGCCTTTTTGTTGTCAAATAACTGTAAGAAGTTCCCGGTGTTAGAGTTTATAGTGAGAAGGGGTTAACATAAACAACTATTAGGAATTTCAATCTGCTATAATACCAGCGTACAGTAAACACCCAGGTCTACAGTGGCTCACCTAGTGAAAGCACTGCTGCCTCATGTGCTGGGTGGGCTGTGCAATCAAGAGCTTACTGGTCCACATTGAGCTCTACATTAGCCTTTGGGCTCCAGAGTGGCTTGGAAGGGAAATCATGGAGAGATTGTTCTCATTATTACACTGTGACCCTTACTGTCCATGTGCCAGAGAAGCCCAGGTGTATGCTTTCTAGTCTTGTCTCCAGGGTTTATTCGCTTGGTAATGTCAGTTACTTTGGGTTCGACGGGAACGGAGGACGCTCATTGATCTTTAGTTCTCCTGATAAGGTAAGTAGGTTGCAGTGGTGTGGTGATATCTGTATTGGGGATTTCCAATTCAATTCATTTTTGAAAACAGAAAACCACTTGTTAATTATGCAACGCTCTCATAAAGCTATTGTCCTTCCCCCACCAAGTTGAACTGCTGTAAACTGCTTTTTCTTTTTAGATTTAAATAGTGTGGTAAGTCGCATAGAGAAGTATTCGTGCAACCTACTGGATGGAGTTTATTTATAACAACAGAAATATATATATATATATACACACACACAATCATTTTAAAACTGAACTGCTGTTTTTTTTTTTTTTTGCATGAGTCCAGGTTAAATTGCCAATCAACCAATTTTACCTGAACACAAAATTATGTTGCCATTATCCTTATATCAGATTTTAAAAGTAACCAAGTAACCACACCAGAAAGTGGATGGATTATGCAGTGTTAGGATTAACAAATGCCCAAATGTGTTATATATTAGAATTATATATTTAAAAAACTAAACTGTACAAGGTAGCTGCAGCATAATTCAAATGTAATCCCATGGTTAGTCATGCATTTTGACAAAAACCTTTTTTATGTTACAATGACTATTAATATTATATTTCCCCACGTTTCCTATATGTTTGTGGTTTTGCTGAGGTATCTTGAATGCAGACTTCATGGGTGATTGACAGTGTCTGTAAAACTCACTGTAACCAGACATTCTGCCTTGTGTTACCATTTACAGATCAAGGCCATTGAATGATCTGCCTGTTAAAAAAAAAAAACCCATAGGGAACTGATCATAGCAGAATTGAAGCTGTTCATCCAAGTTACTACTTCAAGTTCAGTGATTAAGAAAGTGTTCAGATTTTGCACTGCATACTACTGCTATATGGGAGTAATCTTTTATGTACATGTTTCTAAATGTAGTACCATGAACCTTAACTGTGCCTCTTGAGATGAATAAGCAGCAGGATTCCATCTTCAGAGGCAGTTGCCATAGAAACCAAAAAGTCAGCAAGCCTACATAAGCAATGGAGAAGTACAGTATTCTACATCTATTTGACTGTAGGCTACTCAAAACAATTTCTTTTTAATTTGCACTTTAGGGGCAAAGACTTTACTTGAAGATTTTTATTCCCATACTATGGCAAGCCAAAATACCATTTAGAGATATCTCAAATTGCATTTTAAGATATCTTGAAATATTTAGAGATATCTGTAAATCATTTTTAGATATATTTCAATAAATATGAGATTATGGGGTGGGGGAGAAGGGGGGGGGGTGCTGGTGATGGATCAAGATTTTTGCACATGTATGATATTTGTTATTGTCCTACGTGGTTGAATAATTAATTTTGAGGGGGGTTAAAACCCCTAAAACCACTCCTTAGCTATTCCACTGGCTCTGCCATCCATAGTATACCTTTAAAATCCTATAGGATTTCTATAGTGCCCTGTAGTATCTAATAGTTTTTTAGTATTGTATAAAGTTTACTATATAATTCTATAGTAGTTTATAATAACACTTTAGAATCCTAGAGTACTTTAAAGTAGTGTGTAGTACTATTAGTACCTTTGGTAATTATGTTGTGGTAACATTTTTGTTCTATAGAAACTTATAGTGATAGTTTGTAATTGCGTTGAGTGCAGAGTTATGTTTATAACTTTTAGTAGTGCTAAATTAAAGATTGTGTTGTATTAAAATCAATATAATGCTCTTATTGAAAATATATTGTAATGTTTTTGGAGTTCAATAATTAAGGCTCAAATACAAATGATAAAATTACAAAGAATAAAATAGATAAAATTAAGGGAGGGGGAACTGGTAGTAAAATAACAAAACAAAATTTAACAGCTTTAAATTTTGAACACTCTCACTAATATACAACAGCTGATGCACGTTGAATGTCACATTTTCTTTACCATACAATAAATCCAGTTTGTCAACAAAGGTACACAGTGATTTGCATGCTGATTCGATATCTTGCCTGGAAATTATTTCCTGAAGAAGAATATGCATGCTGTAGACTAACAGGAAGAAATAATCAAGAAACATTTGTGGAACAATGCCAGGAAGAATAAGTAATGCATAAAATAAAAGAAACAATCACCATTCCGAAGCTTTCCAGTACTTATGTGACGTGATGCATGTATTCTGGGACAAATACAGATATTATGTTAAACGTTGGAAATAAAAGCAGTTTGCTTACTCCTTTCACACCATTTACTGGTGAATCAGATTGCAGAGCCTCAACAGCATTGTTCTTGAACTATTGCTCTGTTCATGGATCTTGAAAATGCTCTTTATATGGGTGTGTGTGTACATAACCCCTTCCCTTTTCTAGTACTTCACCTGGATCACATCCATATACCCCATGATATTGTTTTGAGTTACGCAATAGTGGTCTGGCAAAAGAGGAGCACACAAGACAGAAAACCTTGGACTGATGGGAAGTACCAACAATATCATTCCACTGTATGGGAGCTCTGGCAAGTCCACAGTGGCTTCAAAAACATATCCATACGTGGCTTTTGTAGGCCAAACCACAGAGCTGCAATCATCACATTTTCTTTTCTTTGTTTATGTGGCAGTTCATTCACTGGGAACTGAAGAGGCCATGTGGAGTACTTAGATGGGTTAAAAATAGGCACACCATCACAGTTCCACGTTAAGGTTAAATTCGCCATAGTGTATTGGAGGTGTCTGCATATTGTTCTTCAGTAGTACAATTTGACATAATTTACTTCACTAGTCAGAACTCTTAAAATCACATTATAATTAGATCTAAAGCTGTTTTTTTAGTTTTATTAGTCAAAGAAGGATTGCAGTTCTTTAAAATAATAAATTTTATTATTTTGTTCTCTTTGTGGTATATGGGGCTTTTACATGTCGTGAAGTGTTACAGAAAGATTTTGTAGCAACTTAGCATTGAGGTTTTCGAGTCATTGACATATAATAGTCCTCATTGAGTTAGTAGCCTTACAACCTGGGTACTGTGAAAGGTGTAGTTAGTCAGAACTACAAATACATATTGTGCATATCATTAATTGATAACCACAAGGCACATAGAGTTTATGAGGAGATAACAGTCTTCCAAATAGATTTTTAAATTAGCAAGGGAGACAAAGTACATTCAATACAACCTTTTTAGGGTTGTTGGTTTGTATACCCAAACTGAAATGTGCATTTTATTGCAGGTTATAAAATGGCAAGAATAGAGGAAAAAATCTCATTGGCTGACAAGTGAGGATATTGGACCACACTTGAACCCGCTGTTGTGTGTTATTGCTTTCATGTGAAGATTTGGAATTCCAATGAAAGGAAAAGGGGAGATATTCTGTTTGTCTTATAATACCCTTTATAACCAGAGATTGTTTAAAAAAAGGTACATGGTTTGTGATTTTCATCGTAGTTGTACAACACCAGCAGTTCATTTATTTGACATGCAGCATATTCAAACAGGGTGTGGCAGGCTGGCGAGTGGATAGAGGCCCAGAGACAGACTGCAGTTCAAAAAAATAACTGTTTTATTATAAATAAACAAAAATAAAGTGCACAAGGGCAAAATAACAGATACTCAAACACAAATAAAGCAAAAATAAAACTCACAAAAATAAAGTTTCCAGGCTGGGCAATGCCTTCACTGGATTTAGAAAATTCAAAAACCACAAAACAAACACCAACCTGCTTCCTCAGCTCCCTTCTCCCCAAATGAGAAGCTGAGGCCTCCTTTTATATCAGGTGGCTGGGCGCTGATTGATCGTTAATCAACCTAATCAACTAATCAACCCCAGCCACCTGAACATAATAAACCCAGGCAGGCAGGGGAAGTTAACCCCATCCCTGCCAATTTAAAAGGGCAGAGCTTTGCTCTGCCACACACCTCCCCCCATGTACAACGTACACCGGCCGCAATCGGCCAACTCCCCCCCCCCCCCCCCCCCTCCTCCCCCCAAGAGTCCAATTATGTCCCTTGGGTGGGCTGTTATGGTGGGTGGTGGTGGGCGGGGTTGATGTCGGAGCCCCCAAGCCTTCTTTGGTTGAGGGGGCCCCGAATGTCCAAGGTAGCATGGCGACGGCGGCCCGGCTCCCTCTGGTGGCGGAGGCGGCGACGGCGGCCCGGCTCCCTCTGGTGGCGGAGGCGGCGGCGGCGGCCCGGCTCCCTCTGGTGGCGGAGGCGGCGGCGGCGGCCCGGCTCCCTCTGGTGGCGGAGGCGGCGGCGGCGGCCCGGCTCCCTCTGGTGGCGGAGGCGGCGGCGGCGGCCCGGCTCCCTCTGGTGGCGGAGGCGGCGGCGGCGGCCCGGCTCCCTCTGGTGGCGGAGGCGGCGACGGCGGCCCGGCTCCCTCTGGTGGCGGAGGCGGCGACGGCGGACCGGCTCCCTCTGGTGGCGGAGGCGGCGACGGCGGCCCGGCTCCCTCTGGTGGCGGAGGCGGCGACGGCGGCCCGGCTCCCTCTGGTGGCGGAGGCGGCCCGGCTCCCTCTGGTGGCGGAGGTGGCGGAGGTGGCGGAGGCGGCCCGGCTCACCTCTCTTTATTGGAGTGACCGGTGGATCTCCCATGTCTACCGCCAGGTAATTAACCACCATGAGGGCAACCTCTGGGAAGGAGGCCGGGTGGTGCTGTTCCTCCCACTGTTCCCACCTCTCCCCATCTCGACGCCACAGCGTGTTGATAACTATGGGGAGATCGTGGACGAGGTCTGCCTCAGGGTGCATCAACCAGTCCCAGATCTCCTGGGACGGTGGTGAAGGTGGTGGTGCTGGAGGTAGTGGGGTGGCCCCTGATGCCCGGGGTGAACAAGGCACCTCTTCCTGGGCCTGGTTGTAGGGGCATCCTGCCCAGTTGTGGCCGTCCTCCTCACACCGGCCACACCAGTTTGCCGGTGGCACGTCTGGGCAGGACCGCCAACGATGGTCCTCCTTCCCGCACCAGGAACACCAGGGGAAGAGGCTGGCCGGGTCCTCCAGCGGTGGCTGCAGCAGCTTACATTTCTTCAGCTGCTTTTCCTGCCTTTGCCGCTGTCTGCTCTTCTTTCCCATTTTTTTTTTTTTTTTTTTTTTTTTTTTCAAAAAAAAAAAAAAAAAAAATTCCCAAAAATTCCAACAAACAAAACAAAAATACTGCTCTGAGCCTCTAGGTGGCGCTATCCCACTTCTGACACCAAATGTGGCAGGCTGGCGAGTGGATAGAGGCCCAGAGACAGACTGCAGTTCAAAAAAATAACTGTTTTATTATAAATAAACAAAAATAAAGTGCACAAGGGCAAAATAACAGATACTCAAACACAAATAAAGCAAAAATAAAACTCACAAAAATAAAGTTTCCAGGCTGGGCAATGCCTTCACTGGATTTAGAAAATTCAAAAACCACAAAACAAACACCAACCTGCTTCCTCAGCTCCCTTCTCCCCAAATGAGAAGCTGAGGCCTCCTTTTATATCAGGTGGCTGGGCGCTGATTGATCGTTAATCAACCTAATCAACTAATCAACCCCAGCCACCTGAACATAATAAACCCAGGCAGGCAGGGGAAGTTAACCCCATCCCTGCCAATTTAAAAGGGCAGAGCTTTGCTCTGCCACACAGGGTTACACATGTGAAAACATTGGCAAAGGGGTTAAGTAGGTTTAAGATGTATCTGACAAGCCCATGTCTGTGAATTTTATTGCATAGTGACATTTCATAATGTTTTTCTTGTTAGTGAGGTGTGTAGGATTCAAACCCAGAGCTGTGGGTTTACAAATAAGTTCACATTACTGTGTAACAAGAGTGTTTTCATCATCAGTAGAATCATCTTTATTATAATGGGAGATCTTCCACGGAGGAAGATGCATTTTTAAAACAAGTGTCACCCCTGTGTAATGTCATTGGTGTGCACCTTTATCAAATCTGCCTCAGAAGCAAAACTGCATTCAAGTCAGATCTGCCTTAGAGACTGATGTATAACTCCAGCCCAATACCGTATAATTAGGGCTTGAAGTTTTCATGTTTTATTTTTGATCACATGATGTCCTTTTAAACTTATGTTGAGCCAATTCTCTTTACTAATTAAACTCAGAAAAAGATGTTATTTACAAAACAAGGTAACACTTTAAAATAAGTGGCTGTCTTTCCAATGTTACTAACACATGATTTCCTCCTGATTTCAAATGAAATTCCTATTGAATTCAAAAGTCACAAGCATGAGTTCATGACATACTTTTTATGACTTCATAACATTTCCCTTAATACACATGAAATAATCATGAACAGACACTTATTTTAAAGTGTTACCCAAAACAATGGCACTTGTTTTTACCATTATATGTTGAGTGATATCGTTGTGCTTTTGTTATTTTCACTTCTGGAACACAGTTCTCCTGACATATTTTCTTTTCAGCATGAAATACCCAGTACTTAGTGTACACTGATAGCAAGTCCGCCATTTAAAATGTCCTTGATTTGTAGCAAAGAAAAACAATCTTAAACCCAGTCTTTAATTAGTAGTTTTCTCTTTGTTAGGATGCAGAGACATCTTAGCAAGGACTAATTAACAATTAAAGGGAGGTAGAGGTTTGGAAATTAAAAACTGAAAAGTTCAAGCCCTACCTGCAAGCCAAGCGATTTACCATGTGAGCCACTCTGGAACCCATAGTGATGCACACTCTTCACATACACTTTAATTCATGTGAATTTGTGTGGTTAGTGCTCAATATTGCAGCATGTTGGTGGGAAAGGTCAAGTGGAAAACATGGTTGAGAGTATGAGACTGACCCCTGCTGGGTAAAGGAACTACTTGGTGGTCTGGGTTGATGGTTCGTGCTGAGCATCACCCATGGAATCTAATGCAGCCACCCACAGGTCTGTGGACAGAACCACATAGTTTACTGAATTGCTTTCAAGTGAATGAATGCTTACTTCAGTGCAATATTAGTTTACACATAATCACATCTGACACATAAAATGCTACCAGGAGTGTAACCTGCAAAGAGCAGTTCCATGCTCACGACATATGGAAATGAAAAACACAACCAGTGACCCATTACTGCTGAGCGACCTGCATAGATGGTGAACAGCTGGAGGCTGTGCTCACAAAATTACGAAATCCAACTATCATTCATAACCGAGCATTTCTGAATTATTAGCCATGTTAAAGAAAAGTACACAATAGTGATTGGATTTGTTAGGGATTTTAATCCCACCCAAGTCTAGAGAGGAAGGGTCAGGGAGCTTGATCACTGTGTGGTCAACCTTTTATTTTCTAGTTTTTGAAAAGTGTTTTATTTTAGCCTTTTTTGTATGCCTGAACATATGTCCTCTGTGCACTGCCATTTCTGGTAATATCACATGATTTGTTTGTAAACTGCAAATAGTGGATAACCACTCAATAACAGAATACCCCCGTTACACCTACCTATATATAAAGTAGTGTAAATAAATAATGTATTTCAGTTGACACATCATAGAAACTATAACCAAATTATAGCTGATAGCAGCTGAAGGGCAGATATGCTTCATTAAATTAATATTACCACTGTGGCTGAGTTACCATGGCAACAGGTTCACTGGAACATTAAGAGCCATATTTAGAAAATTCCCTTGAGTCGTACTTGCTTGACTTAGAGTTCATGGTGCTAATAAAATATTTCCAATAAATATAATTTTGTTGGTCTCAGATTTTCATTTTTAATTTGAGTGCTACCATACCTGGACTACAGTTCAATATTTGTCCCAGTGAATGTCAGTGGTAGAGAAATTCCACTTATTATACAATTCAGGGTTATATACTGTAATTTCAATATACACAATGAATATAAAGTCTGTCAGAGATACTGTACATTAAAAAAAGAAATAAAAAGTCTGTACATGAACAAAGATTAAAGAGAAACTTTCAACTAAACTTAAGAAGACTATGCTCAGGTGAAACATTAATCAGTTGTCTATTACATTTGAATGATTGGAATTTTTAACAATTCACTAAGACATTTATTGGCAATGTACTGATATGTATCTAATCTAATTAAAAACATAAAAATAATAAAAAAAAAAACATATTTTCCTGCTATGCTTCCTGCAGATATATCAGACAAATGGTATGGCTATTAGAGCACTACTCAAATGTCATGAATGCTGATGGCATTCACATTCAGAAAGTGTGGTATTTTTGACAGGCACATTTTTAATTCTGTAGTTGTGCATTCCAAAGTAAACATCAGCCTACTATTTAACAACTGTCTAAGAATATAAATTAAGCAATCACATGTTGTTTTTCTCTTCCAGTACAGTGCCCTAGTTAACAGACTGAAACATTTATGTTTTACATTGTAACAAGAAAGCAACTTTTAATGGAAAAAAAGTGGAGCAAATAGAAACCATGACCATACTTCCTTCTAACTGGCTGTGCTTTACAAAGGGCTGCCTTTATAATGCAGAACGTACTTTACAGCCTCCTTGTTTCGCTCAGCTCCTCTGCCATGGTGTGGCAACTGATCAAACAAAATCATGAACGCTAATAAATGTCCTAGAGATTCATTACACTTACCGTAGCCTGCATGTCACTTGGAAGTGGGGTGCTGGGCAAGGGAAATTGGCCGTCTTGACTACTTAAGGAAGGTGCCAGGACATTAGAAGCTCACTGCTCTCTGGTGTAGGTAAAGCCCACTGAGATAAACAAATCCAATTTACAAAAACAGGCACATTGACTCCACATTTGTTTTTCTTGAGTTGAGTGCTAAGTCAAGCCTAATTCCAATTCGAAGCACTAACTTTTGCCCACGCTGGTTATACCCAGCCTGGAGCCACACAGGTCCCAAATAAATGATTTATTCAACGATTCTTTGAACACATCTGTGATTGACATTCTGCATTTCCACGAGCTCCTGCACCTGCCTTTTCTGTTCCTCTGCAAAGTCTTACAATTGAAGTGCTACTGTTTGTTTGTTTGTTTTTCTCCAATATGATTTAAGTCTTACAGTACATATATAATTGTTTGTAATGTGTTCTTGGTTCGACAGTAATGTAACACTGCAAAAGTGCCTAATTTTAGTAAAGTTCTCTTATTCTAACTTCCCCTTTCTGCCACAAAAAAAAAAAAAAAAGGTTTAAAGTTTTTGGTGTAGCATGCTGTGCTTTTAAAATATACTGAGAATCACTGTGAAGCCTAATCTCACAGAAATAGCAAAACAATACATTAAGAAAAAAAACAGTGTTACATATAGTTCATCTTTAACACAGCGCTATTTCTCATTTTAAACACAGTTAAGAAAATATTCCTTAATGCAAGGCCGACCGAACAAACAAGGCATCTTTTAACAGTTCATTTAAATCGGGCACACGTTACAGCCCTTACAAAAAATGTACTGTACAATAAAAAAATATACTATAGTACTAAAGTAAAATGAGAATACTATAGTAATAAAATACTATAATACTGTACTATTGTACTGTACTGCAATTGAATTAACATTGTATCTGCAGGATGGAGCATAAGGAGGTTAAGTGACTTACTCATGGTCACATAATGAATCAGTCAGGGGCAGAGGTGGGATTTGAATCAGTGACCATCAGTGGCAGGGTGGGATTTGAACCTGCGACCTTTTGGTTACAAGCCTTGAACCACACTGCCTCCAAGCAGTTTTACATGGTATTACTTTTAGAGGAATGGCTTTATGAGTAAGTGGATGTTTAAATAAGTGTGACTTAAATGCACTATTACATTGAGCACATGAGCCCCATTTGTAATTACTATCTGATATGGGGGCCAGAAGTGTCTGTTTTGATGCAAGGCGTAAATCTGCCCTAACGATCTTCTAAATTACACCCTTGTCTAAAAGTGAGATGGGGAAGGTCCAAAAATGATTCTGATATTGTAAGATCAGATTGTAAAATATGACAGTGTCTATTGATTATACCTTTTATTATTTTTCCACATTTGGAATATTTATTGATCAACATAACTGGATTAGAGTTGTTCAAACTGTATGGTTTAAGAAATGGTTAATCTATGATTTCAAAATGAATAATTCTTCCAAATATCCAACATATAGATTTGCATAATTAGGGGCTAACAAAGCACCCATAGCAGTACCTTTAGTTTGAAGATAAAAATCTGATTGAAAAGTGAAATCACTAATTCAGCCAATGTTAGAAAACACAATTTTTAAGGTAAAATAGCCAAATCTCGCTTTTTAAGGAAATGTTCTTGAGTGTGCAGACCGCCATCATGTGGAATATTAGTATAAAGAGATTTAACATCAAAGGTTACCAAAATAATATAAGAAATGCTTAGAGAATCAATAATATTGATCATATAACAAGTATCTTGGACATAAGAGGGCAACAATTAGACAATATGCTTAACAAAAAAATCCATAAAACTAGATAGAGAATACAACAGAGTCTCTACCAGCAAGGGTCACCAGGTGGGCGAATCAAATTCTTATGCCTTTTAGGTAGGGTATAAACAACCAGATTTTCTGGCGATTTCACACATAAATAACCAAATTATTGTTTTTGTAATTTCTCACCCTTCCAAAAGGTCATGTAGAATTTTCAAAAGAAAAATGAAATTTTTGTTCTCAATTTTCCATTGACTTGCTGTATAAACGAAAATATAAGTTCCAAGAACACAAACCAGATGGGAAATGCAGTATTTATGTTAAAAATCAAAAACAATCAATTAGCCGAGGATATTTGATGTTGTTCTTTCTGTTAAAGAAAGGTTCAGGACTGAATGGATCAACTGCTCTTCCCACAGTGCACTCAGTCCTGTGTAGAACATCTCTCTCCAAACATACTGGAGCTTTGGACTTTTCTATTTGGACTTTTTTACATTGCACCAAGGTGAATCTGTTTGACAGGCCAGATAATGTGTGTATGTTCAGGATGTAGAGAAAGCAGACAAAATGATGCAATTAAATCCCTCTAGTTCCCTTGGTACAACAGGTTGCCTAGAGGAGCACTTGGGTGGTAATGAAGCTATATATTTTGTTGTCAAAGAAGAATATGAAATCTCCAGGGCTTACTTTATAGCTTCTAATACAGCTATAGAAATAAGTGCTTATTTTCCTTAATGATTTAATTGGTGGCTGCACTTTTGTTGAAAAATCACAGTCTATAATTCTGATGGATACAGTAAGTAAGTGAATAAAAAGGAACTTGTTCATGCATGCTGATACCGTTTAACAATAGAAGGTTTCTTCCATGAATGCTGAGCAGTTTGTGATTTAGGCTAATGTAAATGATGGGCACAAACACACTCACTACTGACATAACATTCCTATCCAGCTATATTATAGACAAAAGATGAAATGCAGGTATTTAATATCAATATATCGCTCCACTAACCATGTGGTTTCCAAATTTGTATATAATATGCCTTTATTAAAGAGAATATACTGTATGTGATGTGTTATGCATGAAGTGATATTTCCAACAGTGCTGTGGCTTATTTTGCCATCGTGCTGAATTTTGCAACTGGAAAAACACGCCACGGGGAACACAATGATGCATTTATTTTTTTTTAAATTGCAGTTTTTGCATATTATATGTTTATTATATGTGCATGTTATATGGTTAATTAATGGCAAAGCTGTAGCGATCCTGTTTCCCGCAGGCAGGCGCATCACACAGGGCGAGGTAATCCACACACAGGCGGAGGCGCGAACCCGGGACCTCTCGCACTAAAGCATAACGCCGATACTGCATCTCTTAGCACTTAAACTCCCTTTATGTCTGTGCAGTCTTGGATACCGAAGTCCGTCAGAACTCAGGTGTTGTTACGCAGATGTTACATGGAGCATCCTTTTTAAATGTTATTTTGGATCTCTTGTATCAGTGAATACATTTTACCAGATGTCCACTAGATGGCAAACCATTGTTAGAAATGCTAAGTACGTTTCCATGGATTCCATGGACAACGCAGGGGTCGTTTGGTACGTATTTCCGTTGCTCTGATACTGCCCACGGGCTGTGTAATTGGAAACCCACTCAATTTCAATGAAATCTGTGCTAAATAAAGTAAGCTATCGTTTGGAGGTGCATTTTGTATCAGGTAACTTTGTCAATACGCAATTGCATGAACCTCAGCTATGTCAGTAACGCACAACAAGAACACGAAGTTAGATAACTTCATCTAATTCGCATATTGCACTGTTTTTGGAATAAAGCAAACAAACAAAAAAACAAAACAAAACTAAAAAAAACAAAACAAAATTTTCCTGATGTGTGTGTGAATTGACTGTACTATGAAAGGTGAGAATGAAAGCCGATCCGTTCAGTTTACGCTGAGATGAAGGAACAGAACACCATTATTTGACGTTCAGGATCTGATGAGAGAGAGAGAGAGAGAGAGAGAGAGAGAGAGAGAGAGAGAGAGAGAGAGAGAGAGAGAGAGAGAGAGAGAGAGAGAGAGAGAGAGAGAGAGAGAGAGAGAGAGAGAGACTGGACTGCTTTGCACAATCGTTAAAAGCAGCGCATGATCAACTGGCATAAACATTATTTGGTTATAATGGTGATGGTGTACTCGTTCGCTTTATTAAGGTATGAAAAACACCTGGAAAAGGAGCCCGCATTGGAATGTTGCTCGATAGTTTTAGGCAGTGGAATGAATTTCAAAGGAGAATAGTAAGCACTGCTTCAGATGATCCTACATGTTCACTTCGTTTATTCTGATGCACAGTTTCATATAGATTGCCGAGCGTGTAGACGTTGCTGTGAGAGTCTTTGACCTCTCTCATTGTACAGCTGAGGCTCATACTGAAGTTCTCGCCAGTATGGTGCATGTTGGTTTCAATGTATCGTACGTGGAAGTAAAAAACGCCGTTACCGTTACTATTATTATTATTATTATTATTATTATTATTATTATTATTCACTAAAATGGACGAGTCGTCCCTCTTGGATTTGCTCGAGTGCTCAGTATGCCTGGAACGGCTGGACACCACCGCCAAGGTGCTGCCTTGTCAGCACACCTTCTGCCGCCGCTGCCTGGAAAACATCTTGAGCTCCCGCAACGAGTTGCGATGCCCAGAGTGCCGAATACTGGTTGACTGTGGCGTGGACGAGCTGCCTGCTAACATCCTGCTGGTGAGACTGCTGGACGGTATTAAACAGAGACCCAGGAACGGAGGGAGACTGTCACTTACAGGGGCTTCCCTGGGATGCGCAGCCGGTATCTCAGCCTCCACTCCGGGGACAGCCATACGTGACCTACAGACAGCCATACGCAGTTCCCCGGTCAAGGTTTGTTAACTTTTTATTCCAGTAAACTCTTTTGGAGACTGGGTTCTGCAGCTCTAGGCGCTGTGCTCTGTTATTTTCTTTATATCTTTTTTTTCTTCTGTTTTGTCAAGAATGGAATGCTAGTGAGCTTATGCTGGAGTGCTGTCGATAAATTGGCCAGCAGGGTTTTTTTTTTATTTTATTATTTTTTATTTGTACCACCTTGCTAATTGTGTCTCTTTGGCCCTACAGTTTTGTAACAAAATTTCTATGAACAGCCTTTATTAGTGTGCTATGGCATCATTCCTCCCAGACACATAGTGCTGAAAAGAGCGCTAATTATGGGAGTACTGTATGAGGAATGTAAACTCATTGGTTAAAATGGGCTGTTAAAAATAATGGTTGTTTTCAGAAGGGTGCATAAGAAAACTCACTTTTGTATAATTCTCATCGAACAGAAACAAGGCTTTTCTTGTTTTTGATTGTATGGGCTATCTCAAACATGTTTACAGTAGTCTAAAACGTTGTACAGAAAACACCCAATAAATATCTGGTATTTTCACCCTGTGGCATTTAGTTACTAGTACTTGATTTTTATTAAATACATCATATAAAAACTTACCCAAATTGTGGGGAAGTGTTTCTTTCATTTGTGGTGATGATTCCAAACCACATATTGTACCTCATGTGTCTCGTGTGGGGGGTAGCCTTGATAAATAGCTCTCATTATAAGAACTTCAAAATTCGAGGGTTTTACATCAAAAGTAATTGTTGACCTAAATCACTGACATACAAGGTGGAGTAACCCAACTTGGTCAACCTGAGCAAGGCAGGTAATTACACAATGTAATGCATCTAACTGTTTGTCATTCACCACTGATTCCTTACATCATTTACACTATTTGTTCTCAAATACTCTTACCACCTTTTACCTATGGACCTACCTTACAATATGTTGTCTTGAAAGCTTGTATATTTTCAATGTAGTCCAATAAAAGGTGTCAGTGTGTTTCAATTTTGTTCCTCACTGGACCAATACAGGTAACATGAAAAGCCATCACCTGTCATGCATTACACCCTCAACATACAGCTATGGTCAAACGTTTTGCTTCATCTAGAATTTTAGGATTGGTTTGAGACATCTTTTTTTTTTTTTTATAAACTTATTTAGATCATTTATTTATAATGTAACCAAAGAAACTACTAAATAATATTGCAAAAGTCTAACAGAAGCCATAGTAGTACAGTATTTTACGTTAGATTTTTAAATGTCAAATCTTTCAATGTGTCAGTTTTTCATTGTCAGTGGAAAACTGCAAAGCGGTATGCAGTTTAATATGTTAGTGTAACATTATTCAGTAGGTTTCATTAGATTGCATGAAGCAAATTTAGTTAATTCTATAGGGTGATGCAAAACTCTTGGCCACAGCTGTACTGCTGCAAGCATACTCACAGGCTGTGTAACTGTGGTTCTTTTCGGTAGAGAGGCGTCCTGTAATTGTTTGTTTTAGCCTTTTGTATGCCCGTGTCTTTTAACTCACAGACTGATCATTCCTATTTTCATGACAGCGAAAGAAAGTGTCAACTAATCTGCTTCTGTAAATGGGGGGGGGTATTAGGGAGGCAGGTTATAATCCTTCTGAGGACTGCTGACTCAGTTGATTGCTAAGTGGCCTTCAAAAACACTACTCCCTCATCTGCATCAAACACTGATGCGGTCTGTTGGACTGTAACTTAAAGCACACCCTCTTGTTAAATTGAAATACATTAGTGGTCTGTGATGGGCAACTGTACACGTGTATCCCCTGTGATTGGCTTAACTATTCAAGAATAATTATTGCACAGCTTTTTGAGGTGTGTCATCTGTGAATCACGCTTTCTGAATCACGCATTCTGATTAAGTATATGTAAAGCGCTTTATCAATCATATAATGGATGTTTGAGTAGGTTTTTTTTGTTTTATTGGTAGTCTATATTCTGATTTAACTTTGGGTACCAAAACTGTTCTAGGCTGTCAGTGTAGAATAGTTTAATCAATATGAAACTTTGAAAAAACCTTCTTCTAATGCCTCACAAGTCAGATCTTAGTGAATATTGCCCCCTCTTATGTACCCAGACAAGGATAGGTGCTGTACAATATCAGTTAGGCCATATGTCTTGGTAAAACATGACCCTTAACATGTGCAGTATGGTCTACAAGTTATTATGACAATATCACAGCAAAGGTCTCGGACAGTACCTATAGAGGAGAAGAGGATGTGGCCAGCAGGTGAAGACCAAGGGCCAATGACAAAATGCCAGTTACATCAAAATAAGTCACACGATGTACTAATTGCCAAGACTTATTGAAAAAGGGAATAATACTGCAGTTGTCATTGCTGAAAAAAAAAAAGATGAATGCTGCTTTTGTTATTTGCATTGTGCTCTGACCTTGGTAATTGATATTGTAAGACCAAAGAATATCACCCAAGGGCTTCCTTTTTTTTGGTAAAAACTAAACCCTTTTAAATTGCACCTCCTTTTTAAACCTGCAAAGACGGGTGTGTAATGAAGATGCCAGCTCTTCGTATTTTTTTGTACTTTGGCAAGCACTCTTCTATGCGCTTATGCATTTTGAATTACAAAACAGGGTTTGATGAGTGTCAAAGACTTTTTAGAAGTGTCTTATTGTGAGGGAAAGGCTTTAATGAATCCTTTGGAGCATGAAAGGCTTGTATTGAAATAATCTGGACACTTTAACAAAAAAATATTTTAAAAAATGAATTGGAGGAGTTTTAAACATCTGCAAACTTTTTTTTTTGTTCTGGAAAATAAATAGATTTTTTTGTGAAAGGGATTGTCATTCAATGCATGCAGATATGACTGTTTGTTCTTGAAATGGTATGATCTAGGAGAAATTAAACATGCTGAAGGGACAGGCCTCCAGATGCCACATGAACATAATTATTTCTAACTTTTTCTACAGCACCGCAGTGCTGGTTTGGATTACAGCCCATGCTTGACTGCATTTTGACATGATTGGTGGAGAGCAGTAAAAAATGTATGTGTTATCAAACAACGGCCAGCCTTTTGTATCTGTTTTCATTTAATTTATGAATTAATGGCACATGTCAGGTATCCCTGCACAGTGGATAATTACCAGTTGATTACATTTCAACCGGAACTGTTTTTGAGATACAGAGCAGGTGGCTGGGGTAAGCACGATGGAGTCTAACTTAATGCTATTAACCCCTTGTAGTACTGTAACTCGGTGATCATGGCAAAGTTTAGTAAAGATCAGATAAGCACAGCAAATCATAGATAAGTATAGTAAAGCACTGTACAATATTTGGTTAACTATGATCATTAGCCTAACACCAAGTTCTAAAGGGAATTTAAGAGCGCTGGAACAAGAATCCACCAGCATACGAGAAGTGTCTTTGACCCAATTCAGGGACTTCAATGCTTTAACATAAATGAATTACGAATTAAAAATCAAATCGATTAAATTGTGATTACAGAAGCTGCCTGAATTAAATTCAATTTAGTGTTTTTGGCCACTATACCTTAGTGTTCTATTTGGAAGGCAGATTGCTGTTTGGTTATACAGTATTTGGAAGTATAGGTTACATCTAGAAAGCAGATTGCCATTTACTGCAGTCACCTTTATAAATAACTGAATAAGCTGTGCACATTTTGCCTAGAGACTAGCACAGAAGAGAAGGCAGGTGGCCGAACTGACAGAACAACCAGCCATTAAAAAAGTTATATTTTGAAACTTTTCTTGCAGCAGAAAATGTAACATGTTGTTTTAGGGCTGTTGGGATACAGTGGACTAATGTTACCCCTGGTTGCCTTAGAAATCTACAAATTTCACCAGGCACGTAGTGGAGTCATCTGGGAGGAAGCGACCGGTTCACTGTTTCTGAGCGAATATCAGCAATACTCTAATCATAGGCCTCTTCAGACTTAAAATCTATGTATCCAATGAAATTATTTCAAGAAACAAGATAATTATTAAATCCTTATTTACATGCACATCACATACAAAAATGATATATAGAGAATAATGCCTGTGTGATATGTAAGCAATAAGGCACGGCAGGGTGTGTGAAATACTCTTCAATCGCCTGGGGCGTGGTGCTATTAGAGTATATCACACGTCATGAAGTGCCGGCTTGCGCTTATAAAATGGGTTAACTAACTAAATTGGAAGAAAAAAATAGCAAAGAAAAAATAGTTCCATAGAACATTTTTTTAAAATAAACCAAAAAATGCATTAATAAAAAAATTAAAAATAAAACGATGTATAAATGCAACATTGAACATTGAAATTGAAATGAACATTGCCAGTGAAAGTGCAGTTATCCTTTCTTTGATTTGTTGTACTGTAATTCTTGGTTTGTTCATTACATTTTAAAGTAAAATATTGCTGGCCATTTTCATCGTGACACAGCACAAATGAGTCTGCCTTTTAAATCACACAGACCCTTCCTCAAGACATGCAACAATATCAGGTGCTGTTATTTATTTATTTTAATTGTCCTTTGTTATCCAGGGTGACAGGAGGTATCCATACCAGATTTGTGCTGCTGCTTCACAGTGGCGAGAAAGACGTTAAATACGCGTTACTTATCAAACTGACTTTGCAGTTTACAGCTAGACAACTACCATTTAAAACAGTGCAGGGCATAGCAGAATATAGGGAGATAAAGGTGAGACAGGAATTGTTGAGATGCATTTATGAACATTCTGCATCCGATCACACAGCTGCGCAGGGTATGGGACTCATGGCATCAGGCAGGGCAGGAGATGCAGCCGACCAGAGAAGAACGGACATAGACTGGGGGCAGTGGCAACAAAACATCCATTTAACCACAAAGTAATCTCTTAAGAACGACCCAAATCTTAAAAAAAAAAAAAGAAGGTGAAAGTATAAACTATTTATTTTCAGAATGGGATAAGGAAACATTGTAGTTCTGACAGTTCAGGGAGAAGGAGCAGAGGGATCAGAACTCAAGTTTTGATTTAATTTTAATACTTTTGCATTTTTCACAAGTGTAATGAATCATTGGTGTCCAATTCAGTCTCATTCAATATCTCATGTACATTTCAGTATCCCAGAAGGTCATCATTTGCATAAATCATGTCAGTTATGTTTATTGCGATAAATTCCAATATGGCTGCGTTTTTTTTTTTTTTAATTAGTTTTTTTTTATTAAAGGCTAATTGGTTATCTACTAGTAATTTGGCCCTTTTTTTGAAAAGAAGTGCCAACCGATGGTGGTATGCTGTAATATCAACAATCAACACCCCCATGTGACCTGTTTTCACCAATCAGGGTAATTTAAAATACACATTTTATGACAATTTAATGCCTATCTGAGGGTTAGGATGCTACATAAACACAGAGGGCGAAGCCTTAGGTGTTTATCCAAGCATCCCACCATTAGGGTGGGCATTAAATTTGGAACTTGTATTTGTTTCAGCCCATTCCTGTGACCAGGCGTGTAGATGATAGCACTGATTAAACATTCATGGGTACTTTCATCATCTAGAGAGTGAGAGAGGCTGAGTTCATAGTTTGTCAGTGCTGCTGGTCAGGCTGACACCCGATCCTAGCATAGCAGTGGGCTGACATACAGGAGATTGCAGAAGCAAGACTGTCTGCTTGGTGCTTCTTCCTGGGACGGTCTAATGAACCACATGACTTGGCAGCAGAGCTGAGCTGCTGAGGGCAGAGGTGTGGGCAATGAGAAAAATGCCCCTTTTTTGGCATGCGTGTTGTCTTCTTTGGAGTTATGAATGCTGTTTGTCCTTGAGTGTACTAGAAGTTGAAATTGAGAACCACAGCATCCTAGGATGGAATGCATTTGCTAAACTGTCTTGAGTCTCTTTAACTCTTACAGTTTATGGCAAAGCCAGTTAACCACTTGAGTGCCATGGAATGTACCAGGTGCCACTTTATGTGTTAATCAAAAATAAAAAAAAAAATCAATTAACTTTTAGACCTTAAAGAAAAAAATATAACAGGTGTCAGTCAAGAAGTTAAATCCTGCCTACTTTTTGTGTGAAGCTAATTCCCCCAGTAACACCGTAGTTCGGTTTAAAGTGAAATTTCTGCATTATCCACAGAGCACACTGGACAACAGCTGTATTTTGTATGTGTTCATTTATATATATTTGTTTGCCTGGTAACTGAGTCTTTGCTAATGAGTGTTATATAATCACAGCAGCTGTGTTTTTGTGACCCGAACCATTTGTCCCGTGGACATTCACCCCCCTAATACACACAAAAGTAAAAAGCAATGGGAAGGGTGAAGGGTTTATTAATCCTTATTCATCTTATTCAACTATGCAACACTGATTAGTTTCCTCTCAGTACAAGCGTGATAAGTACACTCTTGCCATGGTGGATAAAATATGCGCTTGTATCTTTAATTATAGAGGATTAGACTTTTATTAGTAATTTAGTGCCTTATTGGTTTTGAAGTAAGGTTCAGTGAGATTATCACAGCTTCAGCTTCTTAATGGTGTAATGTAATACA
This sequence comes from Polyodon spathula, assembly GCF_017654505.1. Lineage (NCBI taxonomy): Eukaryota > Metazoa > Chordata > Actinopteri > Acipenseriformes > Polyodontidae > Polyodon > Polyodon spathula. The sequence continues at coordinate 17,824,148 of NC_054548.1, read as the reverse complement.
CTGCATTTCATACTGAGGCATCCACTACTCAAGCTACCCATCATACTGCACCAGCAAAACCAAACCGACACAATTAAATCACAGCTGAAGAGCTATGTCCTATTTGTATTGCTATCTCTATGTGTGTAACAGCTGTTGCGGTGCAATGTATAAATTACAGATATCATCGTTTAATTTTATTGTTGTCCCCTTCTGAGGATGCATATACATGACGACTGTTTTACATATATCTAGAGAGCCACTTATTGAATTGTGATAAAACAAGGACATTCTCAAGCTACAGTGGTGTCAATCCATTCATCTGTATAAGCATACAGAGCTGTTGGTGTAGGTCATAGCTGTTGAATTCAGTACAGTATTAATCGGCAGACACTGATCATGCTATATATGCTAATTATCTTTATGTGAAACTTCTCACTGTTTTTTGAATGACTGTGACAGGATAGTGGCAGGAAAGAGACTGAGAGGCAAGGAAGCTGTAGTTTAATAGCTAAATAACATAAAGGGGCACAAGGGCCAAAATAAAGGTTGATGTAAGACTGGGCATTCACCTTCACTGAACACAGACAGAATATACAAACACAGCAACACCACAGATTTTGTTTATATATATCCTCCTCTTGCCCTGTGCTCTCCTTTTATACAGTGTGGCTACTCCCAATTAGCAACAATTATTCTATTAAGGAGGAGTCACATTCTCACATTTTTTTGGCAGGGACAGGAATTAACCAAATCCTTGCCAACCACCACCAAAAGACAAACAAAACACCACCATATTTACAGGCAGAGCTCTTTATTGATTTACTGACCAACTTAGAAGAGAAATGTTTCTGAGAGCAATGTAGTTTATGAGAAGGTCCATTTACAGTGTGTGACGAGCAGTGTGGGTTCAATACATGACACCTTCCTTTAATTCAGCAGCAGTTTACCATCCAGTTGATGCGATGGGAACAAGCAGTAAAGAACTGTGGACGTTTTATTAACATTACAATCTGTGTTCACTGGTTGTTGAATTCAGTAAGTACAGCAGTAACACTACGTAACACAATTTTTGTTCCTGGGTAGTAAGTGTTATTTCCTAATTGCTTATGCCTCAGAAAGTATAGAAAATGGCTATTATTCCCCACAAACTTTGCTTTTGTGACCAGGACAGTGATATTTTGAAATGTACCTATTTCCAATGAGAAAACGGTCTTTTCGTTCACATAAAGTCAGAAAAAAACAACATATGAATCCAAATTAACATGTATTTATACTAAAGTAATACAAAAATGACTACAAAAGATTTAGAAGTGAGTAGTTTTTCGGGATTTACGATTATACTGTAAATCACTTTCACGAATCAGCCCCCAAATGTAGTCTCCCATCATGTTCTCGTTATACTGTCCTTGGTAGCGGCATTCAAAGTCCAGTATATCCTGGTGGAAGCGCTCGCCTTGCTCCTCCAAGTAGGATATGGACTTTGAGGGACATCCTACAGCCCATTATGCCGTAGTTCTTCACCAGAGTCTCAACCAGCTCCACATAGTTTTCGGCCTTATGATTGCCCAGGAAGCCCCGAACCACTGCGACAAAGCTGTTCCAGGCCGCTTTCTCCTTACTAGTGAGCTTCTTGGGGAATTCATTGCACTCCAGGATCTTCTTTATGTGTGGTCCAACGAAGACGCCGGGTTTGACCTTTGCCTCAGACAGCTTAGGGAAGAAGTCAATCCAATCCCGCCTGTGGTAGTGCGTCTTGGTGTCCCTGCTGTCCAAAGGCAAAGATAGCAGGGAAACTTGGTAAAACCACCTTGGAGACCTATCAGGAATGCCATCATTGCAGCCTCTTGATGCCATCTCAGAAAAGTGCAGATATGTATCCACTTAGGCAGCTGGAACTAAACTGAACTGGTGGGCTTAAGGCCCCTGTATTTATACTACTATTTATATTACTGGAAAGTTCTACAAAATTCTAGAAGTTACTCCAAGTTTACTCAGCACTGAATCTCTCTGGAATGTTCTGGAAAATAGGTAAATTTCAAAATATCACTGTCCTGGTCACAAAAGCAAAGTTTGTGGGGAATAATAGCCATTTTCTATACTTTTGAGGCATAAGTAATTAGGAAATAACACTTACTACCCAGGAACCAAAAAAAAAAAAACAATTTGTTACACGGTGTAATCAACACACACTTTTTAAATGCTCTTTCTACCACATGCTTGACATTTACAATCTTTCTGGTTAGATGTTACGGTTCTGGAATATTCTGATTTAATCATTTTTCACTTGCTTGGGCTTGTTTGTTTTGGTCACTGGGCTGTAATTCATGAATCCAGAAATAAAGAATGTAACACAGTAATTGTTGAAAGGGGATGGGAAGAATAAAAAAAAAAGTCCATTAAAATTGCATTTGAAGTTGCATACCATTTTAAACGACATTCAGCAAGAAAACCTTGTGATTAATTAAAAAGGGGGCCTAATTAGAAAGTTAGCAGTTGCCGTAACCAAAGTGTGCCTTATTTCAGCTTATTGAATGAACGCGCTATCCTATTCAAATAGGAGGCATTGTCTCCTGCTGCTTGTGATGCTTTTGATATTGTGAAGTGTTATGCACTATTCATAAGTGGAATACATATTCTGTCATTAAACACGCAGGTTGTTCTTTTTATGTGGCTGCAGATAATCTAAATCAATTCAATTCTCGCAAAAAATGTGAGTCAGCTTCATTTATTCTCCAATCTTTAATAATTTATTTAATAATAAATTATTAAAGATTAACAATTATTAAAGATTCCTTGTTATGGAAAGCTGTAATAATGTGAGGTTTGCAACAAACATGTAATTGTTGTAGCTGCTTCTGTTAATTACTTTATAACTATTGTTTGCCAAGCTCTTGTCTTCCGAAACTATTCTGTTATGTTATACCAGGGGTCTCTAACCCTGGTCCTGGTGAGCTACTGTGGCTGCTGGTTTTTGTTTCAACCAATCTCTCATTTACTTAATTGAACCAATTATTGGCTTAATTAGTCAAGATTAACAGGTGTTCCAGATCTTTAGTCACTGATGATGTAAAGACACCTAGAAAACCTGCTGGATAGGGGCTCTCCAGGACCAGGGTTGGAGACCCCTATGTTATACTATCCATACAACTATAATTCTGTGCTGCCTTCACAGCATTAGCTAAAGAGTCACTGCAGTATTTTTTTTAATTCAATCTGCCCATTAATGGGGATCAGAAACATGTGATACATTGTTTTAAGTATATATCAAATCAAATAACATGGGGAAAAACATCTTGTTAGTTTTCCCTCTCCTGCATTACTGTCCAATTCCAGCTTTCATATATTATGCATGTATGTACAGTGTGTGTGTGTTTGTATTATTTTTATTACTAACATTGTCATTATCATGTTCATATTCATTTGTGCCTGTCTCAGATGACAGCAAACAGGTTAACCTAACCAGATGCATGTTAGGGTCCCAGGCCTTCACAGTGAAAAAAAAAAAAAGAGAAATAAAAAAAAAAAAAAAAAAACAATAAAAAACAGAGGAAGAAGGAAGTTGTGGTGTGGGGCTATCTTCTTTTCAAAGGTCTTTTTATTTGCTGACCCTTCTGCCTCTGATAAATGATGGGATTACACTGGGTCATATAAAGGCTGTGGTAAATCCAGAGCCATAATAAGGGACGTGGTTTAATAGGAGAGAAAGTCCACAGAGACGGTAATCCCTGTCAAGTAACAGAGGCTTATATTTATAGGGTTAAAGGGTGATTGTGCTTTTGTGTCTCTCCAAAAGAAAGGGTTGAAAATTATTTTCTGCACCACCAGATTGTGAACAAACAACACTTGCCTGCCATATCTGCTAGAGCACAAAGAGACTAGCCTCCGTGTCTGATTACAGCAATCTGTTCTTCTGCTGTGCACAGGATTACACTTTATTTTATTTGTAGGTTTAGGTTTTACAATGTCCCTTACAAATTTAAAAGTCCTTACAGTTATTGGTTTGCGAGACACTGAATACATTTTTTTTGGTGGGTAGATGGGAGACCTTATCAAATTATTCTTTATAGAAATATAAGGTTGAATGGTGTCATGCATTCATTCAAATCAAACGGGTGAGATTAGATTGATAAAAATGATTCAGATGGAGAGGAAGTTATTCATGCATTTCATGCACGAGGTTGGTCAGTGTTAAAGGAGGGTATCTTGAAATGTCATTTTAATAATGTTTTGATATCTAAGTTTTCCTATTATGTCTTTTTTAAGGATATGAACAGCAGCCAGTCTTAATAACAACTCCTTAAAATCTTTAAATATTTGTTGTCAATAAATCAAGATGTGGGGGTGAAACACCATTCATTACAATAGCATCCAGGAAGAGAAGGCTGTAGCTGTGGCAAGCAGTTAGAAATGTCATCAAGAGCAGAATGGAAGGATAAAGGCTGTTCGGTGTCTGGCATTTAGTATCATCCAGACAAGTGCAGACAATCATGATCACCCGATACTGGATCAACAGAGCCTAGACATAGAATGAGTGCTATATAAATAAACAAAATAGAAACAACTCAAATACAATGGTGTTTGAAGCTGCTACACTAATGGGCATCAGCATATTACATGAGTGTTTTGTTGTTAGTTTGGAGAAATCTTATGATTTAATTAATGACGGCTGATCAAGAAGAGGTTAAGAACACAGGAGATGTTGTGTGCTGTGTAGCACAGTCCTCTTAAAAATGGAACACAACTAATGCATTGCTACGTTTTTAGTACTTGCAGACAGGCACACAAAATGATGTCATTGTGGTGTGAATGAAATATGAGAATATTGTTGTGTGAACGACTACTAGCTCTCAGCCTATCTATAGAACATGATGACAGACTTAACATCAAGCGGTAGGACTCCATTAATAAACCTGATCCTGATTGTTTTGTGATTTGAAACATCTGGATACCAGACTTCAGTGGGTTTTCTAATCCATGATTACATGTAACCAAAAATAACAGATGGAAAATGCTCAAGATCTTATCAGGCTTATTTACTAAACTTATATCTGCATTGTATTTTTTGGACAGCTGGTGGAACCCTCAAAGGGATATAACACATTGCACACAGGTAGAATCCAAACAGTTTCATGCAGTGGCAGCTAGAGCAGGAGGCACTGTATCAACAGAGTGTAATAGTCACCTGCGTTGAAGATTTATAGTTTGACTCGGGTGGCAGTTTGACACATTAAGCTGTTCAATTTTAAATAAAATCTACTGTCCAAAACTGTGGCAACTAAGCAGTGGACTGTGGTAATCCAAATAATAAACAGGAAACCCATTATTTTCCTTGGCAGAAACATTGCACATGAGAACATCGAAAACAGCCACCTACCTAGCAGTGCAGCACAATGGAATAGCACAAAGAAAAATGTATTTGAAAAGCTGGAAGAAGACCTCATATGTACACCATCCCCACTGCTTAATCATCCTGTCTGTGAGAAACCATGTCAATCACTCTGACTCCCTCCTGTCATCTGTTGAAGAGATGACTTATTATTTAAGTGTAATCACGCTTTGAGTTAGGGCTGCTAGATTCTGTTTAATTCATTAATCGTCATTTATTAATTGTATATAAAAGAGACAAAAAAAAAAAAGTAATTTACTAATAGCAATAGTTTTTACATGTCTGACTGGCACCAGTAAGAAAAAAGACCATAAATATCATAAGATGAAAGCAATCGTCTCTTTTAAAAAAAAAAATACATTAAACATCGTTCGAGTCTCAGAACAGCAGTTGCAAACTAAACCGACACCTCCCTCCGTACTATAGGGTGCAAACTAAAAAAACAAAACAAAACATCAGCACGACATTCTCTAATCTGGCTTAACTGAATAACATTAACAGAATCCGGTCTCCTCCACAAGTGAAATTGGTTGCATGTCAGTTGCATTTATCTCAATAATCAACTGTGTTATGTTTTCAGTCCGAGTTTTATTGCATTTCCTAGCACTACTAGCAATCTTCCGCTCTTGATCCAACACCAGCAGTAGGTACTTTGTTTTCACATGTTTTAACATTGTTCCCATAGTGCTGATCAAAGTCTTTACTTTGTGTCTCCATTTTTTATTGCAATATGCTCAGACAAGGCTGTGCTTATTTCGAGCTCCCGAAGAGGACATTGCTGGTCACGTTATCAAATGCCTGCTGGACATTGGGAAGTAAATATCCAGTGACAATGATGCCATGTGATAAAGGTAGGAAATAGACCAAAAAAAAACCTAAAACAAAACAAAAAACTCTTGAGTAGCCGTCATTTGCAGACAGCGTCTTGTAATTAATAATGGTCTTGCACATTTATTACAACGTTTAAACGATTAAGCGCAATTTTAAATTGTTTGACACTTCAGTAACGTTTAAACTCTAAACAATTAACACCCCTACTTAAGTTCTCATTTGATGGTCTGCAAGATTCCAGAGATTTTTCCAGGGCTGTATTGTATTGAGGTAAAACAAGAATGTTTAATTTGAGGCCTTCAGTATTATGAGTTCAGCTGTTTGTAATCGTGTTTTTATGTACTTTCTCTATGAAACAGATGTGTGAATGATCACTCATTACTAGATTACTTGTCCTAGATTATTTGTCCCCTACCACACTATTTATGTTATTTACTTGTTATTAGTATTATTACTGCGCTCATTAGTTTTCTTTTTTAAATTATTATCATCTGCATTATTTTCAACCCCCACTCCTGCTGTATCTTAACATTCATCATGACCTCCAGGCTTGCACCTCCACATTCTGGTAATCATTCATGATAATCAACCAAATACCTTACCCAATTTATAACCAGTACAAACACTTAGAGAGTTTTTCATCAGGTATACACCATGTAATATGTGAGTAATATGCTTCAGGGACCCAGTATCCCAGCCCAGTTAAACTTGTTTAAATCTCCAGTAGGACGGTACAAAGTTAGGCGGTGGTACTGTAGACCAGCGAAGGAATGAAAGCTGAATTAGTAAATCAGTATCACAAAAGCATTTGACTTCATTTATTGACACAGTAATGTTTAATTAATATGAATGTGAACAAAACCATAGCTTTAGCAGCCCTTTGGGAAAAACAGTACCATAGATAGCTTTATGGAAAGCCAGTTTCCAGTAACCCAACATAATACAGTGATGCTGACAGCGAGAGAGGCCCTACAGTATCCTCTCCTGCAATCTGTGCTGAGAAACTGCAGGCGGAAATACTTGTCTTCGGAAGTCTGTTTCCTTTCTTCATCCCTAGCTGGATCTGGCAACATTTCAGAGGGACCTAGATAGGAATTAAGGAGCTTGGAATACAACTCCTTACATTTTTGTAGTCATTAAAAAAAAAAGAATGAAATAGCAAGCCATATATGGGAGTATGTTATATGAAGTTCCCGATTTCTAACATGCTAGTTGTGTAGAGCGGTTTCATCTAGACAATTTACAACAGGATATTTGTGTTTTATGTCTCATTGACAAAAATGCAGGCCTACATTTATACATAATTTATTGTTAAAAATTAGTAATAAAGAAATCTTACACATTAAATTGCTTGGATGTCTTTTATTGAAGTTAAGGATTACAGTAGGATTGTGTTGTTTCTAGGTATTTTGTGTGTTTTTCTTTTATATCGTAGAAGCCGGTTTCTACATAAATTAGAAAAGCCTTAATGTTTCAGATTAGGATTTCATGTCATTTCATTTTACAACAAAAAAAAAGTTGGTTACAGTTTGTCATTTGCACTGTACAGTAAAATATTTCTGTATAATCTTCTTCCTTTTGGCAGCTACCTTCACACTGAATCTGAATCATTTCCTTTTACTGGTTGAAACCAAGGTTCCACTAAACTGTTTAGTCTGTCTAGCTAAGTTTAATGCAGTCATGTCTATGTGGTTTCTCTCCAGCCTTTGAGCTGATCTACAGATGCTGCGTATGACCTATGACTGTTATATTGGTCAGAGTAAAGTACCGCAAGTGACCATTTGATCTAGAAAGTAAAACCGGAAAGGTGCAGAGTTGTAATGCTTTTCTGTTAAATGTATGGCACTCAGCTCATTGTTTTCTAACCGAATCATAAAGTTGTCAGCAAACTGTATTTTGTAAGAAACCGTTCCAATGAAAATGATAACAGGTCTGGCCAGATATACCCCACATGTTACCTTATTTAATCTAAAACTGCAACTTTTATGATCCTTTGTTCTGCTTTAGTTTTTTTTGTTAAGAAACTGGTAAGGAAGTAAAATTCCCAGTAGAATGAAAGTTAACAAGTTACACCCCGAATGGGAGAAAAATTAAATTTATTTCAGCTATGAAACAACACTCTTTCAATTAACAGTCCCTAGAATTCTGGATCGGTACTTTATTTTTTTCGGTGGTAGCCTACCTTTTTATATTGCTATTTATTTCAGATAGAATTTCATTTGGCTGCTATGAGTGGTGGTTCTTGGCGTAGAAGGTACTGTATATACTGTATAACCTATTTCCACACTTATTAAATACGGTGGGCTAGATTCTCAAATCTATTTACTCCAAATCAGCAGTATAGCATATCTGAACTACAAGCCCATGGATTGAATGTCTGAGTTGTTTAATTATGGTTTTGTAACATTATTTGGTGGGTTTTTACTTTGCAAAGAAAATGTGCTAATGACGATTTGGAGTAAATCTAGCCCTATCTATGCAAAATGTCTATCTTTCTGTGGAAGGCTGCAGCAGATTGTCATAGTGCTGTATTTGAATATAAAAGAAGAATCATCAAGCTGTAAGAGACCCCCACACCATCTACCTCTATGTAACAGTGTTTAAGTTAGTAGTAAGGTGAATGGATGAAAAGGTCCAGGGGTTTATTTACTAATGAGTGCTAATGCACTGCCTTGAGCGGGACTGTAGGCTTTTGCCAGAGGGATTATCTTTCCTGTTAAAACTGACCCTTGAACTTCTCACAGCTACTGCTGTTTGAAGCCTTTACGACTGCGGGTAATATATTTCCAGAGTATTTGTTAGTGCTTGTCCTTAAAGTGGGTTTGTTGTCAAATATTCATTTGGAGTGCAATTAGTGTTAAACAGCATTGTTTTTCTCTTTTTCATATTGTATTCAATGTGATGCTACAGTCAACTTATTGCAAGCAGTTTATCGATTGTTCACAGATTCTATAGATACGTTTATTTGATTTTTTTATAACTGCACTGAACAAAAATATAAACGCAACATGCAACAATTTCAAAGATTTTACTGACTTACAGTTCATGTAAGGAAATCAGTCAATTGAAATAAATTCATTAGGCCCTAATCTATGGATTTCACATGACTGGGAATACATATATGCATTTGTTGGTCACAGGTACCTTTAAAAAAAAAGGTAGGGACGTGGATCAGAAAACCAGTCAGTATCTGGTATGACCGCCATTTGACACATCTCCTTTGCATAGAGTTGATCAGGCTGTTGATTGTGGCCTGTGGAATGTTGTCCTACTCCTCTTCAATGGCTGTGCGAAGTTGCTGGATATTTTGGAGGGAACTGGAACACACTGTCGTACACGTCAATCCAGAGCATCCCAAACATGCTCAATGGGTGACATGTCTGGTGAATATGGAGGCCATGGAAGAACTGGGACATTTTCAGCTTCCAGGAATTGTGTACAGATACTTGCGACATGGGGCCGTGCATTATCATGCTGAAACATGAGATGATGGCGGTGGATGAATGGCACGACAGTGGGCCTCAGGATCTCGTCACGGTATCTCTGTGCGTTCAAATTGCCATTGATAAAATGCAATTGTGTTCGTTGTCCGTAGCTTATGCCTGCCCATACCATAACCCCACCGCCGCCATGGGGCACTCTGTTCACAACATTGACATTAGCAAACTGCACGCCCACACGACGCCATACACGCTGTCTGCCATCTGCCCGGTACAGTTGAAACCAGGATTCATCCGTGAAGAGCACACTTCTCCAGCATGCCAGTGGTCATCGAAGGTGAGCATTTGCCCACTGAAGTCGGTTACGCAGCAACTGCAGTCATTTCAAGTCAAGACCCTGGTGAGGGCGACGAGCATGCAGATGAGCTTCCCTGAGACAGTTTCTGACAGTTTGTGCAGAAATTCTTTGTTTGTGCAAACCCACAGTTTCATCAGCTGTCCGAGTGACTGGTCTCAGACGATCCCGCAGGTGAAGAAGCTGGATGTGGAGGTCCTGGGCTGGCGTGGTTACACGTGATCTGCCATTGTGAGGCTGGTTGGATGTACTGCCAGGTTTTCTAAAACGACATTGGACATGGCTTATGGTAGAGAAATGAACATTAAATTCTCTGCCAACAGCTCTGGTGGACATTCCTGCAGTCAGCATGCCAATTGCATGCTCCTTCAAAACTTGAGATATCTGCGATATTGTATTGTGTGACAAAACTGCACATTTTAGAGTGGCCTTTTATTGTCCCCAGCACAAGGTGTACCTGTGTAATGATCATGCTGTTTAATCAGCTTCTTGATATGCCACACCTGTCAGGTGGATGGATTATCTTGGCAAAGGAGAAATGCTCACTAACAAGGATGTAAACAAATTTGTGCACAAAATTTGAGAGAAATAAGCTTTTTGTGCATATGGAAAATTTCTGGGATCTTTTATTTCAGCTCATGAAACATGAGACCAACATTTTACATGCTGCGTTTATATTTTTGTTCAGTGTACACTGATTTCAGCCTCTTTGTATGCTAGATTTCCACAGTTTATTTCTGTGTAGTTATAAGTATCATTATAAAAATATTTTATGACTTGTCTGTAAACACTCCATCAAACATTTTGAGTCAAGCATTTCAGCCAATGCATTTATCAGTCTTGTTATAACTCTTTTGCACTTTTAATATTTGTAACCCAGCATGTTAAGGTTGAAAAGGACCATTATTCGGATAAATTAATAAAAGGATAGTTCTGCATTCTGTTCCTCTAAACTTGTAATTGCTATTATTATTAATTTGCCTGGCTTCTTTTGTGTCTCTTGTTATGCAGATTGTTATTACAATTCAATCTTTATCCCTTCTGCTATTTGTAGCACGGGTTGCTTCCACAGTTGTGTCATTAGGTTTCAAAGATTACTTTCAGCACTGCTCAGATTGCGAAGAGCTCTGAAGAGGACACAGAAGTGCTCCAGGGATCTCCCTACACGGACTGGGGTAAGCCTTATTGAGGCACCAAGCCTCCCAGAAAGAGGACTCACAGTGTGGGCATAGAATAGCACAGTGTGATGGATTTACACAAAGAGCAGGGACTAAGATTGGTCGAGCAGGGTTCTGTTTACAGTCTAGTCATAATGCAGTGTATCAAACTGGGAAAATAAGTCCTCCACATTTGATTTTCCTTTTTTAAAAAAAAAAAGAGATCTCAAACCCCTGCAGTGCCGTTAACACTGGCAAATGATTGTGAGCATCAGCCACGGTTATGTTTCATACTGCCTAGCCCTGTGGTGACAGCTTTTGACATTGCCAGCCAGCTACATAACAAACCCGCAGTGACAATTAATGCCGATCTAGAAATGAGCCAACATTTGTAAGCAGTTTGTTGTGTCATGCAGCTTCGGTATGGCATTATCTCCCAAAGCGATTGAAAGTCGTTTCTGATGAATTAATTCATGTTTGCTATTCATCAAACCATTCTAAGCTACTGTTATGCTTCGTAGCAGCCTTAACAGATGTTTAATGAAAGTCAAACTTTATATATAGCATCAGACCTATTATAAATGCAAATGAAATCATTGTAGTTGTGGCCTTGAGTGTCTGTTGCAGGAACATAATTGTAAGAAACAGTACAGTACATTGATGAAGGAACTAGCCAAATATTTGTCTGCATGGCTTGGTTTCTTATAGTTTTGACCTTATGTTTTGAGTGAGCGCATTGAAGTGTTAGATGTTTTCATTGTTGAAAGCATCCACCATATAAATATAAAAGAAAGTAAATGGATAAATAGACTAGATACCATGATGCCTGAAGGTTTAAATAGAAAGGAGCAGTAGATAATTACATCATTAGCTATATAGTGAATAACATCACAGACAGATTTAAAGAGACATACATGTGAGGTTACCATGGCAACAAAAGCCTATAAATACCTCCATGTTTGTTTTCGAAAGCAGTTTTCCTTGACAAAGGCATGCTAAACATACCAAAACGTTGGGAAGTTGGCTCTTATGGAACCAGAAATGTACTTGTAATACAAATGTAGACTGAGAGAATAAAAAGAGATACAGTTAGTCATTAGCACTTTTTCATGTTTTAAACACCCATGTTTAATCCTCCTCCTGTCCCTGCTTTGAGGGGCCTATTGTTTCTGCATTCTTCAGAGGAACCACTGGTGTTGCATTTGATATGTTTGTTCTCTTTACAATCAGATTGCCAGTGAATTGCCACATGCCATGTAAACATATTCCCACACTTTTAATGGGTGTTTAAAGTGGTGTCTGAGTCAATCAATACTATCCCCATGTTTCACCGATGGAGGTCTGCCAAGATATATCCCTCGTGGAGAGGCTTTCTCAAAAAGATACTAACACTAAATCTCTTTAGGCATGTATGGAAATCCATGTCATGATGTAGTTATACTGTATACAGTGCGCCCTCGCTATAAAACTCTTGGTTATAATGTGCCTCGGATATAACGCTGCTACAGCATATCCCCCAATTCTCTATACTAGTGATTCATGCAATATTTCTACAGTAAATACAGTAGTGGTGTTGTTCAAACTGTAAACAACTTCTCGGACTAACTTCCAATTCTGTCTCTCCCTTTTGATACAGTATCTTAACTTAAGAAAAACTGCACTGGCACTTTATAACACAGACATCTTGGGGTTCCAGAGTGGCGCATCTAGTGAAGGCGCTCTGCGTGGAGAGCAAGATGCGCCCTATAGCCTGGAGATCGCTAGTTTGAGTCCAGGTTATGCCATCGCCAATCATGGCCGGGAGTTCCCAGGGGGCGGCGCACAATTGGCTGAGCACCGCCCGGGTGGGGAGGGTTCACGTCGGCAGGGTAATCCTCGGTTCACTGTGCACCAGCGACTTCTGTGGCCGACAGGGCGTCTGCGGGTCTGATGGCTTGGCAGGACAGGTGTGTCTGCCTCTGTTTTCCGAGTCGGAGTGGGAGTTGCAACGGAGAAATGGGATAAAAATAATAATTGGGTATTCCAAATTGGGGAGAAAACCAGGGTAAAAATCACTGTCTAAATTAAAAATAATAATAATACAGACATCTTATTCAGCATTCGCTTTATAACTAAATAAATAGTAGGACTATTATGTGGTTGTCTTTCCTAATGTATTGACCTTTTTGCTATGAGAGGAGCTGCCGAACCTGGGGCGAGCCCATTCCCTCTTCATCTCTCCCGACCCGCTCTCCTTCTTGCACTTGGTTTGCTTGTCTGTCGCTTTGAACTGAACTCCCGACCGCCGTTTAGCCAGGCTATTTATAGTTTAAAAACTACTAATTAAAATGATCCACGAGTGGGAATGTTACCTTTTGATATTTTTTTGATAATGGTGCTTTTGCATGGTTAATTCACAGAAAGTTACTTTTTTGCTTCACTATATTACATTATAGAGAGGGAGTTATTTTATTTTGTATTTTAGTCAGATGCGTGTTGTTATAACGCTCATGTTGTATGTCCCCCGAGACCTGCGATATAGCAAGGGAGAACTGTTTACAGTACAATTATACTGTGTGATATTTGGATAGAGATTTCTATAGGGATTTATGTTCTGTGGGATATGAATTGCTAATATAGAATAGTAATATATTTTTATATTCTATCTATATAGAAAAAGGAGCAAAAAACAGACTCCTTTTAATTTTTTTAACTATTCTATTCTGGTATCTAATTGTTTTACATACAGGTTTTCAAGCTGCCAAGCAATGTCTTAAGTTTTGCATAGTGAGATTCTCAAAAGTACAGTAATCAGTCCCAGAGTACACTAGCTCACTTGGTAAAGGTCCTGCGATGTAGTGTTCAGGGTGAGTAACACAGTCTGGAGTGCAGATCTTGGCTGAGGATGGGTATTAACACAATGGAAAAACGAACACGCAAAGTACTAGTGCATGGTGGGTTTGCAATTAATTAACACTTTCACTCATCTTTAAAAAATAAAAAATTGATTTAATTTCCTTTGGATCAATGGTGGTATAAAGCATTTATTAAGAACATAACATGATTTTGCATAATGCAAATATTTATTTTATGTTCTTTACTTTTCAGTCATTTGATACAAATGTTCCAGAGACAGACTGGCTCTTTTTTTTCTTAATCAAAGTACCAGTAACAATTGAATCGGCTTCAAAGAGCTTGAAATTGGAAGCCCAAATTGCAATCTCTACACGTTTTCCCATTATTGGCACTTGAGTGGGAAGTGGGGATAAGAAACACACAAGTGCCACAACAAAACCTTTTCCACAGTCCCTATTATTTATCTGCTTCACCAGTCTGATTGCAAAAACCCATCACTGTAATGAGAAATGTGTTGTTTTCAGGCAGAGCAAGGTCAGGGAAGTAATTATTTTAATAAACACCCCAGATCCTTTTGAGACTGTTATTTTGATATCATGAACTCTAGTGATAATCTTGCTAAAAATAGCACATTTGTACATTTGCATGAAGATTCAGCATCTCACAATGATGCTCAGTTTTTCATTCTAAAATATCATTTAATCGAGGAGTGGGGGGGGGGGGTGGTTTACTACATTATTTTATATTTTACTTTTCTGTTTCGTTTGTTTGCATTGCCTAGTTCAACCACACTTATAAAAATGTGTAATAAATATAGCATAGATGGGCTTCAGTGAGTTACTGGAAAATAATTCCATCTTGGGTTTGTATGATGTCATAAACTACGAAACCGTGACCCCCAAAAACTGTAATGGCTGTAACTCAGGAACCATGTCACGCAGAACTGTTCTGTTTGTGCATGCTGATAGCTGTCAACTGACTCCAAGTAATGACTATGTATTGTGTATACTTGATGTAAAACCTTTATTTTGAACTTTGACCTCTTTTTTGGGGGTCACAAAATGTTTGCTAGCTTATATCTCCTTACACACTGCAGATAGACTCATGTTTACTATTGAATATGTATAGGAAAGCAACTAATACATTTCCAAAAATGTCTTGGACTTTGACCTGTGACCTGTCGTTCATGGTAAAACTGGATAATTCACATTTTTGACAGTATATTGCTCCTTACACACTGCAGATAAGAGTGATGTTTGCTATAGAACCTGTATAGGAAACCAAGTACTCGATATCCAAAAATAACCTTGACCATGACTTTTGACCTGTCGTGTTTTTGCAACGCAGATGAAGTTTCTCCAGAAACTTCAATTCTAGTTACATTTTGTGAAGATGATGCCTCTCCAGCGGGTCAAAACTGCTTGTTTTCAGCCCCCCTGATGGGAGAAAGAACCCTCCCAGTGACAGCCAAGGAAGAAGTTATTAACTTTATCGACTGTATTTCTATGAACAGCTCCAGGTTGTTTTGGATCAGAAAATTGGAGCAAACATTCCATCGGATTATGTTCTTTTGATGTAGTCTGTCCAAGTGCTTTGAGTTTGCTGCTGGGAGCTCATATTTAACTATCAAAACACACACTGGCTATGATCCTTGTATGTCTGTCTGAGTGAAGTTTAACTGACTGTCCTCAGTGGTACTTTCTTTGTAGCGCTGATGTATTTTTGGCACCAAGCACTCATTATTTGTTTGTTTTTGTTACTTTAGTTTTGACAAGGGCTTACATAGACCATCTGCAGTCAGCTAAACTGGATTGTTTACTATTAGTCTCAAAGATGAAGAAGCAGCAGCTGACAAAGTCAGGGCTGGCTCTCACAATACAAACTAAACTAGCTACTGTTGAAAATCACACTAGTGTGATAAAGAAATCTTCACATTTGAATATTTCGTTTCCCCACCATTATGAAGCTGAGTATACATGTTCAGATTGTTATGTGATACTGTATCAGCAGGTGTGGGTTAAAGGGGCTGGCACAAAACCATAGTTGCTGTAATTAAACAAGTATTCCTCTTTGTAATTTGACACTGTACTATTAACATCTCTGTTGCAGTCATGCATTGCCTGGATAGTTAGGTATTGTAAAGTGTACAGAATTGGAGTGTACCATCTGTTTAGTTGCAATAAGGTTCTACTTGCGATGTCTCTTATATTTCACTTAACGGAATTCAACCATGATGGAAGTACAGGCTTTAGGTTTTCCTCTAACATCTTGTTGCATTAATATTATTTCCACAGACTCTACATTATAAATCTTTCTCCCCTTGCCTTCTTTAGGAGTTGACTTTTGGCTCCACCAAAGTCTGATAAATGCAAACAGCACTCTAACTAAAGCCCCTAGGAGAGACAATTGATTGGCTTAATGCACTTTAACATGCATTTACCTGAACTGCAGCAGTTTCACTCGTCCAGTAAACTTCAGATAATAGATTGTAGATAAAGTAATTACATTGACAATCAAAGTAATTAGGTGGTCAGTGGCCCAGACCGATTTAAGTTACCAAGCAGTACAGTGAAACTTGGGGATAAACTTGGGATCAAATTGAGATCTTTGTTAAAAGGTACTGGGCTTCTAGGCCTATAAATATGCAACTTCAGCTGAAATCTTTATAGTTTACTTTCTGGAATAAGCAGGACTGACAGCTGAAGCAGGATACGCCCGCCATGTGTATCACATCCTGCTTAACCCCCTCCAGCACTACTCTACTGAGGAGATACTCTGCTTGGGAGTTACATCTTTGAATAGCATACTCATTTGAAATATAGGGATCCAGTTACTCTAAAGAAATGAACTACTCCTTTAGACACTTCTGAAATGGGTAATTATAAAAAAGGATTTGGCTCAAAATTGTATAGCAGGTGGACGACAGTCTGAAAAAATATCCTGGTTCGGTGCCAGTCTTTTCTGTTACCCTGCTATTTACTTTGTAATTTATGAATGTGGGTAGCTAGAGAGCTTTACAAGCATTTGTGGTTTGCAGTTTGCACGCTATTTAATGGCACGGCACCCAGCACCAACACTATTAGTGTTCTGTAATGAACTGTAGATGTTGAGTGCATTCAAGTGTTGCAACCTCTGTCAAGAAATGCTGTGCATCAATGTTCCAGTGAATTTAACGTCCTTGTCATGAGATCAAAAAGCAATTTTATACAAATAGGTGGAAGACACTGCTTTTTAAAACTGTGTCTCAATGTAAAACATCAGTCTTTACATTTGAAGTGGCACTCTTTCAAGCCTCAACCAATTTTAAAGTGGCTTTCATAATGGAAAATTAGGTCTTTGAAACAACTAAAAGGACAAGTTATTAACATCCGCCACCCCCCCAGGTCTGTATTTTAATGATAAAAACCAATAGGTTGGGGGCAGCAGTTCATTTTATTTAACTGAAGCTTGAGCACAGTTATTTTTCCACAAGTTCAATTTGCAGTATCAACAGTAACACATTTTTGCACTTTTAGAGCTTTGTTGAGATAAAAAATAAAATGTTGAAATCACAACTAGCTCTTATGTGTTTAAAAACAAAACAGTTATTTTAGTATCAGTTTTCAATATTGAAGGCTTTTTGTAACGTTGATGTTAAGGCAAACAGTTACTAAGATACAGTCTTCATTTGCTGAACTAATAGGCCTGAAGTAATTATTTAGTTGATCACAATGAGTAACATTCATACTTAAGGCATTATAAGGCATGACGCAAAGTATACTGGTATATGAAGACCAGTAGATCACTGTTTACCGTGAATAATAAATAAATGTAACTACGTGGAGCCAAGCAAAATAAACGGTGGCTATCCAGTTTTTATGATTAGGCTGTATAGTTTTTTTTTTTTTTTTTTTTTTTATAAACGCAGATCTGAAAGGAAAGCTATTGTAGAGAAGATGAAATTAAGGCCCTGGAGCTTGTTGTTAATATGTTGCTACTGATTCTCTTCAGATAATTAATGAGTGAGTTGTGTTGTCTGAGTCGTACATCAGTTGTTTTTGTGCGATAGATTTGTGAACACTTTGTTGCACAGACAGTAATGTTACTGACTAATTAAGTCATGACCTGAATACATGCATACAACACAGAATCAATATGGGTCAGAATAATGGAGAACAATTCAAAGGGCATAATAATAGGGACATGCTGTAGATCACCAAATTCAGGCACAGAGTAAAATAATGTGTTATACAATGACATTAGAAATGCCTGCAGCAATGGAGAAGCCATATTAATGGGAGATTTCAACTTCCCCCATATAAAATGGGAAAACCCGATGGGGAGCATGAAAGACGAAATTGAAATGGTGGAAATGACAAATGACTGCTTCCTAACGCAATTTGTCAAGGCACCGACTAGAGGGGAGGCATCCCTTGATTTGGTCTTTTTAAATAACAAAAAACAGAGGTCAGAGAACCATTGGCAAACTCAGACCACAAAATGGTTAAAGTTTACAATTTTAGAAAGGCAAACTTTGAAGGTATGAAACAGAGACTAACAGAAGTAAATTGGAGTAAAATAGAGAAAACATCCATGGAAAAAGGATGGCTGTTTTTTTTTTTTTTTTTTTTAATGTAGTACCAGAGGTGCAAAACCATTAAATCCCAAAAGTAGAGCAATCTAAATCTAAAACAAAATTGCCAAAATGGTTTAACAAATCAATTTAAAAAAAAGGTACTTAGAGAAAAAAGGCACTTTACAGAGTGTTTCAAAGGGACCAAGAACAAAGTACACAGAAAGAGAACTTGGAACTGCAAACACAAGTCAAAAAGGAAGTTAGAAAGGGCAAGGGAGAACTAGAAATGAGCATTGCTAAAGGGGCTAAAACCAATTCCAAAAAGTTTTTCCAATATTATAATAGCCAGAGAACATTCAAAGAGGTAAAATGTCTAAGAAATACAAATGGCAAAATCCTGACGAAGAGAAAAAAATAGCAAATATATTTAATGATTACACTGTGTAACACAATTTTTGTTCCTGGGTAGTAAGTGTTATTTCCTAATTGCTTATGCCTCAAAAGTATAGAACGAATTTGTGTCTTTTCGCTCACATAAAGTCAGAAAAAAACAACATATGAATCCAAATTAACATGTATTTATACTAAAGTAATACAAAAATGACTACAAAAGATTTAGAAGTGAGTAGTTTTTCGAGATTTATGATTATACTGTAAATTGGAGAAAATCAGACAAGAACGGGTTTGGATGTTCCTGTGTTATGATTTATAAGGTTACGTTATATAATGCTTTCTTTCTGTAGCTTTTCCAACAAATACATAAAGAGTTTGTGTTGTTTAACAAAGAAATCCTTATAAAAATATTTTCATGTTTAAAAATAGGTTACTGTGTCCTTGACTTCTCGAAGTGCATGGGACCATTGCCATTTGTATGATGTAATCCCAGGGTTCAGATTCATAAAAACATATTTGTTTCCACAGGACATAGTCTTTGAATTACAGTATATATATTTTTTTGTTTTGTGCTACTCAAGAGTAGGAAAACTTTTTAACTTTCGGCTTTTCATTTTTGAGTACAAATATCATCACTGTATTTGATGTCAAAAGAAAATGACCATGCCCTGTGTGTTTTTCATGATGTATCTTCAAAACTTTACCATCTTTAATTGTACCTTCTGGGCATTATCCCCCTTTCCTTAAATGCCTTCAATCCTGCCATTAACCACATCACTACTTCCCATAATGGCTGACATGCTTTGACCTCAAAGACATTACTCAAGTAAAATGACCCGGTAAGTGTAAAAGTGACCTATTTTTTTGTAGGTCTCCCACTGTTTTGATACTGTATACAATACATATACAGATTTGCTTTGTTCCCATTCCGTTGTACTGTTGTGAAATGATCATGTTCTTGACCTGCTATAATAATAAGAAAATTGACTTGGCTTGAAAATCCTGGAGGGCAAGGACAGCAACAACCTTCCTAATATGATTGCATTTATATTACCCCTGTGTTCTGAAAACAAACAAAACACACACACACACACACACACACACACACACACACACACATTGTTGAAAGCAATTGATTCAGAATGATTCAGATTATGTGTCAGAAGCTTGAGCCGCTGAGTCTTTATTTAATGGTCTGTAACTTTCTGATTCGCCTTTAGCAGATTCCTGGGTCATGACATCGCTCCACTTATCTGTGATCACTGAGCTGTTCAGTGAAACAGCATGCTTTTTGAATAGACTGGACCTCTGCTGACAGGGTTTTGTTACATACTGCATGAAACTGTAATAAAGGAACATTTCCAAGACCCATAGAGAAATGGCAGTTTTAGGCATATCGTGCTGTTTTTTTTTTTTAACATGTGCAGTTGGCTTAATTTGGATTTGGATACAGATAGAGCCAAAGTAGTAATGCAATCATATTAAAGTTTAAATGTGTACTTAATTTAGGTGCAGAATAGAAGTGTAGATCTACAGTAGGTCCACGGCATCAAGAGGATATCAGTGGGGGTCATAACCATTAACTTGTTTCATTACAAAAGAAGAAGAAACATCATTGGACCACCCAAAGCTGTTATCTTTGTGGGCCATGTCAGAAGTTGTTTGTTATTGTGAAAAAAAGAGGCTCCTATCAAGGTGTTAAACCACAAGAGTGTACAAGAGGTATTAATTTCATGTAAAGCAATTAACAGGTAATTCTCTCCTGTGCTTTTTGAACCCGCTTGGAAAGGAGAGCTTTGTCTTTCTTTTGTTTTCCGGATGTGGTTTTGTTGGAAGCTGGCCAAGCCTCTGCGGTTCTTGGCAGACAGCGTTCATCTGTGCTTTATATATATTATTTATATAATTTATATTATATATATTTATTGCAGCATCTAAAACTGATTTATTAATTAAATCATGCCTGAGCATTTTATAATAGGACATTCGACAGGTAAAGAGAAATTAGGGTGCCACCTGGGACGTTGTATTGGTTTTCAAGTTTTCAGAGTTTTCAGAGTCTGTGTGTGTTTAGTCTACATCCTCCACTTTTGACATGAAGTTTTATGATTTGCTGTTTTTTATGAATGTAATAGACATGAGTTGAGTTTTTATTTTTTTTTTGTTTGGGGGGGTGGGGGGGGGGGGGGGGGTGGGGGGTTTATCAGTTTTTTATTATTATTTTGCATAATCAGTTATTACAAATAAACACCACTCAAACACATCTGCCTTCAGTTTCTATAATACATTGCATGTACGTTTCACTAATACATCTACAAAGGTTAAGTTACTGTGTTGAAGTGAGGATGTCCACATTAGGATTCTAGCAATGTATAACTCTGGATGCATGAGAAGTAACAGATTTCGTTTTCCGCCTATTACAGCCCCCTTATATATCACTGCAGTTCTTTTTATTCTAGAGCGTACTGTAGTAATTCATCTCAGCATACAATAAGTTATTTACATTCATCATGCTACTGATTAAGGTTTGATATTTATGTAGCTATAATAAGAATGATAGTTATAATAATAATAATTAGGCAGTTGTTGTACACAAGAAAACACTTTAATATGCATTAGTTGAAGCATAACTGTACACCAGTTTTCTATTTACAATAACTTGGTTCACTACTGAAAAAACACCATAAAAACTAACTGCTGACGCCACGTTGCTGGTTTGTTTGGGTTCGTGTGCATTAAGCCCGTTGCTAAGCAAATGACGCATTGACGTGAATTACGTAGTGCACCACATTGAAGATTGGTCAGTTGCAATGTCTTTGCACACTGCTAGTCTTCTGAAAGACGTTTTCTTTATGTAGAAAGAGAGTGGTGCATTATTGACATTATTTCAAGTATGTTGCCAAAACCCATGTTTTATCTGTTTTAAAAACAGAATCTTCTAATTAGGTCTTTGGGGATGTTTTTTTGGTTATTATCGGTTAAAACCGAAAACTTTTAGCCCTGTTTATAAAAGTTCAAAATATTTCTAAAGAATATTGAAAACATGGTAAAGCTTTGGCATACACACAGTGAGGAGAAGCTTTACATGACCAAATACTTCCATTTAATACACATATTAAAAACAAGAAGGAACTTTAAAACTTCAGATTTTTAATAGTTACACAACTTGTGATGAACTTTTTTGACAACTGTTTCCAGTGAAATCAGGTTTAACCCAAATTAAAAAAAAATGCCATTCTGAGAATAAATCAGACATTGTCTGTTTAACCCTAGAATCTGAACCCTTAAGTGGATTACTGGCCATTTCCCCCCTAGATTATAGAAAGACTTCATTGCAACCTGTTCAGACTCCATAATGATCAGCAGATAGTTCTGGCTTAAGTGTAATTGCATTGCCATAAGTTCTGATGTTACAGTACAAGTGTTTAAGATATTGTGCGTTCTGCAGTCAGATAGAGGTAGGTTGGAAATCCATTTGTGATTCACTGCAGTCAAGCATCATTGAAATTTCCATTGAGACTTCATATTCATCCATGCTGCACACAACTACACATAATAGATTTTTATATGCATATACCACCTAGTTCTCTCAGCAGTAGAAGATTATTACTATATAGGCATATTTGTTTTAATTAAACAGTTGTAGCAACACCTAGGTATGTGTAACTCTATATTTTTTGGAAACCTTCTACTTACTCTTTAAGCTTGCAGTGAGAATTAATTGAGTAGCATTGAGAGATATTTATTCATTGTTTTAATCCTAGTTTCAACACTTGCTACAGTGTTTTATCAGGAGTGTAACGTTCTAAAGGCAGATGCACCATTGTTAAAACAGAATAATCCTTACCTGCCGGTGAGCGACTGTATGAGAAAGGTTAAGAAATGATCCCCAGGGCTAATGTCAATGAGGTGTGAGCTTGAGTGGTTTATAAATGTCAGAAAGACCCAAGAAATGGCTTGCATCCTTGACTGCCCCTATTCTTAAGTATGCATTGGATTTTAGAATGTGTTGTATCAGGTTCCTGGGGTGTAAACAAGATGCAGGGAAGAGCTGACAAGAAAACATTGTGCGTCTTTGTGTTACTTGCTTTCTTTCACAAGCCGTTAGCTTGGCACACTTTTTAACAAACAGCTTTATTTTATTTTTTTCAATCTAGTTTTATTCTGAGCTTCTGTGGAAGGTAGCATAATAATACAAAAGGACAGGTTGGGGCTCATACAGTAAATATGCAATAATGGGCACCATATTACATTTGGTAATGTTATGGAAAAACAAGATTACAATTAAATTCTACAGTAATTGCATTTTTAGGCATGGTTGGTTTGAGGGAAATCTGACTGTAGGTCATCTTGTGTTGTTGAATGAGTATTAAAATCTGTCATCTGCCACCCCAGGCATTGTACAATGGCATAAGCTGGTAAGTATCTAATTGAGCAATTACGATACCTGCATATTACCCAGGATATATGGAGAGAGTCCCAACCAGCTTAATACAGTAATAATATAACAGACATTTAAAAATTTGCTCTAGTATTTTTTTACTATCATTATAATTTTGTGCCTGCCATTTTCAATTTATCAACAATAATAGATCAATAAAATAAAGTGACCAGTCCACTGACCTGTACAGTAGCACCGCTATAATCATACCTTTTGTAGGTAAGCAGTGTGGGAGGTGGGAGGGTTACTGGGTTTTTATATACTAAATGACAATATGGTATTTTTCTTTCATATTTTTATAGTGTAATCACAGTTTTTATATCTCTGCACCAAACTGTAACCATTCTTAAGTCAGAATGCTCAACAAAATCTCTTTGGAAACTGGCTGCTCACTGCTCACTGTAAGCTAACATAACATTTTTACTTTATACAAAATGTGTTTACAATAAAATAACATTTTTAAAAAACAACAGTTGTATTATCGGCTACACAATGGTATAAGTGAAGAACCCCAAAGCCAAACAAGTGCTGTTCTCTCTAGCTCAGGAGACTGGAAACGTGTGTGTACTAGCAGGTCTGGGAATACAGTCTGATCTTATTGGCATACATGAATAATTCATTCCGAATAATAATATACTCCTCGATTTGCTGCAGCAAAGTATTTCAGACCGCTAATAACTAGTATATTGTTGAAAAGCAGGCAGTGATCAACCAGACAGAACTTGCTATATTCATTATAGCACTGAAATGTGTTTGTCACACATCTTGCACACTTATTGCGCTGCTGGAGACATAAACCTGCCTGCATTCGTGCAAAGTCAGATTCTTGAGCAGGTGTTAAAGTGTGGTAATGTCTCGAAATGCAAGTGCAGACAGTAATGTCAGCTTCTCTGCAATCTTGTTAGTCTATTGGGTGTTTCAAAGCAGACTGCATCTGTTGGGTATTTTGAACAACTGGGGCAGCTCTGACAGTTCCTCTGATAAGAGTAGTTTTGACTTGTGAAAATAATTATTTTATTATATAGGGTCTCATGTGAAGAATACACCCCACCATAATAATGTTGTAATTCCATCAAAGGGTTCTAATAACATGGTACAAGAAGAAGCCTGGAATACAGTTTTTGTATATTTTTTGTATTGTAATGCTTGGTAACAGAATATTTGTTGTTTAAAGATGACAGAAACTCAAATGTTTACAACTGTTTTAACTATAGTCTGAACAGTAATATGACTACCAATGCTTATTGGAAACTCAAAGTACTATATGGACTTTTGCTTCATTGTGCACTGTTTTCTCGTAGTTGTCATTTTAAATAAAACTGTATTTGTTGGATATCACAGGCAGGGGTCTGTTCACGACTCGTGATGTTAGGGTTATTGTTAGGTGCTGCTTTGCATATATCAGTAGCCAATGCTTTATGAGCCCTACCTTCTATGGAACATTGTGTAATAGGTAATATACAAGTAGGAACACAGATAAAGTCAAGTATTCAACCATTCAACAAAGTGTAGTATTTTATTGCAATTAGGATTTAGAAGGTCAGGATACTGGGGAGCCAAATTGACATAACATGCAGTCTACTTATAATAACCTTCACCACTTAATCACTGCTGGGTGCTTGATTCAGCCATGACTCACTGCACATTAGTGACCTTAACACTTCTAAGTGATTATCATCTCTGACATGGAAGCTTTCCTGTCCTTTTTTATTATTTATTATTTCATTATTGTTGTTATTAATGTTTTATCACTGTTGGCTAATGAGATACTCTCCTCCCAATCAGTAACTCTTAAAAAGCAAGTATTTTTGACGACATTTGAACAGTTTTTGTTTTCTTGATGTTGTACAGAGTGCTAATCCTCAAAGGTTTGGTGTTGTTGCAAGGAAAAAAGAGCTTCAACAGGGTCAAGTTGAAAATGTTGTAATAATATATTTTTTTAATGCGAAAGGGAGAGAGAACAAAAGCTGAAGAGCTCTTGACTTGCTTCCCATCTATATATGAAGCCTGTGCCCTCCTTCAGATAGGTCTCTCTGCGCAGCGTTATTTGATCTACAAGTTTTTGCAACTGTACAAACACTGGCATCTAGTTATGGATCGTTATCAGTGGCAAAAATGTTTCCTGATATTCTTAGGGCAGATTAGAATCAGTAACATCGTTAACATTACAAACAATCATTACAAGTGGATTGGAGTTACTTTAGTAATTGCACCTTCGCTCAGAAGTATTAATCGTAAAATAACTTTATTAAACTTTAAGGTGTGTGCTACTGAGGACTTGCTGCATCCAACTTAGACAGATATTTCCAAACAGGCTTCTTAACAAGCGGTAAAGTTCTTCTTTGAATAGAATGTTCATGTCACAGACTGATATCTTGAACTGATGTCTACAGCTGTGATTCTTTTTGGTGGAAAATCTAATGTTTTGAAAGTATAATGTAGTATTATTTATGGACCACAGTAAATAGAGCAGGGAGATTTTTGAAAAACAAAGACATTGATGGAAAGATCCGGGAAGCAGATCTGGGAAGGGATGAGTTATTTAAATGTATTTACTTGGTGCTCAAAAGATTGAACCAGATACAATGTGTATAAAAAATCTTCTCTGTTTGCGTGTTTACGGGTATATTTGTTTTGCTTAAAAGGGAGATTCAAGTGATTTCTATTTTTTTCTTAAAGCCTTCATTATTTAACTGCTGGTAATGATCCTTGACAACTTGACGCCTAGTGATGGGCTGCAATTAGATCGGATCGAAACTTTTCATCAAAAGTTTGAGTTGAGTTATTAAGTTCACAGATGTGCCTGGGTGAAACAGCAATGAATATAGGCAGGTAGTACAGTGGAAAAGTGGATGGTATGACTGGCACCTCCCATCACAGGGTCTAATGTTTTCAGTTATATTGCTCAATGGCACATCATTTCTCCCCTACATATCTGTACGATCCTGTCACTTTTAATAAGCCATCTTTGTTAAATCAAATGACCACATGTATTATGCCCGGCAGTGG
Source organism: Polyodon spathula (assembly GCF_017654505.1). Classification (NCBI taxonomy): domain Eukaryota; kingdom Metazoa; phylum Chordata; class Actinopteri; order Acipenseriformes; family Polyodontidae; genus Polyodon; species Polyodon spathula. The sequence goes on along the minus strand of NC_054548.1, from coordinate 17,797,767 downwards.
GTAATAAGTTTGTCAGAGAATAGAGTTTTACATATAAAACTGTTTATCCAACTATCATAACACTTGCTAATAACATAAATGGATAAATTAAGGACTAATCCATAATAAGCCATTACAAATGCGGATGAGAATTCACAATTTATAGTGCAAAGACAAACTCAGACATTTACGTGTACATTGTCATTATGAGCATTTGATAATAATAATAATAATAATAATAATACATACATACATTGAACCAGCAAAAAAGTCAGAAATATGAAAAGGTATGAAAAAAGCAAATCATTAATATACAGTATTAATGATAATATGGTAAAGCTTTTTTTTTTTACATTATGCGTATTTCAGGCAAACACATTTAAGTAAAAGTACACCTATATTCATAATATAATTGCAGCATACTACATATCTTTGTATGCATATTCCGCAAAAGGATCATACTTGCATTTTAACTTGTCGGTAGCCTATTGCTGCTTGACACTGAACATTAGGTTCTAAGTGTGTTGTTTCTATTTAATACACATTACTCTGACATTTCAGTTTAAATTGAATACATCAAGCGTGCATGCTTTATTATTCTTTAAATACACAGTATCTTATTGTGCAGCACTTTCAAACAATACAATATTTTAATGAAAAAAACTAAACCAATCCCTTCAGAACACTTTGTTCCTCAACCATAATAAATTAGACAAAAAGGAAGCCACATTGCTATAGTAGTTTATTTAAACTACCGTATACTTTCACTGTCTATCTAAGAAAATGAATAATTGCTTAATATAGTGTGTCAGCAATATATTAAGGTATATTATGTCATTACATAGTGCAATTGTCGATTTTGTTAAGGATATTTCTGTGATTCGGCGAGCGAACATTACTGAACCAAATGCTTCAGAGGGTTCAGACTGAGGTTTAAAAGGGTTCACTTTTTACTTCACTAGTTATTAGACGTCATTTCAGAGAATAATGGTGCTGTCATGTTAAAATGTGCTGTACATGTTCCATGTGCTTAAAATGAGCCTTATACTTCACAGTACTAAGTTAGTCCTCCTGAACAGGATCATCTCATGCCTGATTTGGCACGCTGCTGCAATCAGGATCTTGTTTAGTCTGATTTTGAGGGTGATCCACTTGTGGGGATTATCTTCTGGTACGCTGCAACCGGGATTAACAAGGGTACTAACTTTAATGCAAGTGGACTAATCCGCTAGCTAGACGCATCAAATTGACAACTTTGACCCATAATGCACAAAGCCAGTTTGATTATTGAAAAGGTTTTGTCACTGGTATTTTCAAGCGTTAACAGCAAATGGCAGTGTTGCTTGTGAGTTATTTTGGTTGTCAGTTTAGATTGTGATGATAGCTGCACCAGTGTTTTACAATATTTAGTAGATGGCCGTGACGGGGACTAGAACAATCAACTCTCAGCTTCCCTACTACAGTCGAGCCACATTCCCTCATGGGAGCTGAGCAAAGAGCAGAATAGAATAGCTGGCATGTGTGAGGATTTGAGAAGAAGCATTTGCTTTGTAAATGTGACAGATTTTATTGGAGACAATAACACCATATGGGTTAAAAAATATATATCTCTATATATTTATGTTTGCTCCTGGGATTAACTCTCCTTCTGCTTAAAAGATTACTAAGCAGGTCCTTTGTGTTGTGTCAACTACCAATATTTCATGACAGAAGGTACACAATCTAAAATGTCATATTCCCTTCTCATTTTAGCATTCCCTATTTGGTGTGGACAAGATGATTACCTTGACTTTTTTGTGTGTTTTTGCTTCAGTATTATTATTATTTTTTGGATTACAGTACAACTTTGTTCTATCGATTTGGGAAATATCAGTTTAACTTGTTTATTTTTACTTCCTAGTTTTCTCTGAACAGATCAAGTGCTGTAATCCTTCAGCTGAAGCCCGAGGTGAATCGGATTAAAATAATATTGATTTAAGGGGAGACAGTGTGTTTTTATAAGGCAAGGTACGCATCGCAGAGTTAGCTTTCAGCCCAGATATGAGTGATCAAAAACTATATTTATTTAGTGAGAGCAGGGTTGGATTAAGAGTGAAAAAGAGCTCAATGCCCCCATTCAGTTTGAAAAACAAAGATATATTGCAATGGGGTGGGGGTGCTGAAAGCCATTGAACAAAACTGTAACCCCTGTATATGATGGAAGCCATGCAAAACCAAAGGGGAGCTTCCGCACCCCCAGCACCCCTAGTTCCAGCGCCCTTGTGTGTGTGTGTGTGTGTGTGTGTGTGTGTGTGTGTGTGTGTGTGTGTGTGTGTGTGTGTGATACATATAATATATATATATATATATATATATATAGATATATAATATATATACACTAAAGAAACCTATGTTGTGGGAGGGGCTATCGCCGACACTGAAGAAGGAGTTCCATGAACCAGCTCCTGCAGGAGGAGCAGCATTTACTTACAGTGGGACTAGCAGCCTAGATTCCCTGTCCTGTGCAGCACATGCTTTTCTGCTTGTCTAAGCTACAATAGCAAATGTCTCTCGTCTGGTGAAGTATTTATTTATTTATTTATTTATTTTTAAGTAGTGAGTAGTTGTTTCTTGATGAACGAAATGCATGTCCTTTTCTTCAGATATTAGTTTGGTTTATTCAATGTATACAGGTTTAATTCCGGAAACAAAAAGAACGGGCAAAGCAAAACAGTACAAATCACACTTTCATATGCAAACTGCACGGAGCAATACTTAAGTTAAAAAAACAAAACATAACAATTAATATCTCTTAACTCAATGTAAAGATAAAACGATACAGTTAATATAATTAATATCACTGCATACATGTGTTAGTCATCCCGAGGGTCGTATCAATTCTGAGCGATAGCCCTTAATTAGACACTTCAAATAACAGAAGACTAAAACATTTGACAGAAAAGTTGCAATCATCAATATACTTGCACCCATAGATAATGATAATGATAGCCATGATAGTTTCATGTTCAGCCTATATACAGGATGATGTTGCTTTAAGAGTGAGTTCTGATGTTTCTTAAGAAAATGCACAAAGTCCTTTTTTTCAATTAGTAATAGGGTTATTATACATGCAGGGAATCATGTCCCAAGTACAGAACAGACAGATTTTCTCAGAGTTATTATGACTTTACAAGTTGTTAAATACCCCTTAACACAGGGCGGTTCCCCTCCTCTGTTTCTGGTGTGTAACCAATGGTAAAGCAACATGTTATTTTTACGTGCTTCCCACCCAGCCAAAGCCTGAATTTCAAAGGGTCAATAACCAGATCTTATCCTGTTTCTGTAGACATTCAGGGTATTGGAGGTGTATGTGATTACAGGGGGAGAGATAGTTAAGGATGTATTTTTTCTTATTATAACAAGAGAATTGTAAAATGGTTAAGAATGTCCGCCCGTGTTGTTGCATGATTGGAGTGAGATACTTAAACATGAAGGAACAGAAAGGTTCAGGTTTCTTAATGTACGCACATACACAGAAATGAAAGTAGTGTGTGTACCCCGATTGAGACACGTTCAACAGATGTGATGGTGTGTGTTTGAGGTAGCCTTGTAAATGGCTCATCAGCAGGAAATTACCATTTATGTTAACCAGCTATTTTGTGTTTATGATCTTGGGTGTGTCAGTTTTTTTTTTTTTTTTTTTTTCCATCCACTGCCAGCAGTTGTTCGTTGGAGAAGGTGCCGTTGGCTAAACTTCAGATGACATTACCACCTGATCCCACTTCCTCTGATAATCCTTACGAACTAATAGCGCATTGGAGATCTGTGAATTTAGGGTTAGGGTTAGGGTTATGGTTAGTCACCCAAGTGCACAGAATGTGCACGGTAAACAGACAGATCATTTAAACCAAGTAGAATAATATATTTTCCATGTTACAACACCCGGTCTTCAACATAATCCTATTACGTGGCAACAGTGGCAGAGCTAGCCCATGCCAACATTCAAAATGGCTGGAAACCAATCCTCAATGTCTGGTACATACACCCACCTGCATGTTTACTGACAAAAGCAACAAGAACATAGTACTGTATTACATTGCCACGCCACATATTTAAAACAGTAGACTGTAAGAATTGAAGGTTCTAAACTAAGTGGGCATGTACTGGGAATTACTGAGTCTGAGAGTCTGGCTAAGATGATCAACATTCCCATAAATTACTGTTGCTTGAAGATGTTTATCTGTTTATTTATATTTGTTGTCACACCCCACTAGATCATGAAACCCTAACAAATAAGATTGTACTCACCAGTTTGTGGATTGAGTGTATGTAGAGGTTAAGATTGCAAAACACAAGCATGCCAGTGTAATGCAACAGTCTGTGCCTCTTGTTTTGCACTACAACCACTGAAATAAATGACGCTGGCCTGCTTATACATCATGGCAGGATAGGGTTGTGCTGGTTTGGTTTGCTCTGGGGCTTTTAAAAACACATGTTGATGGTCTGTCAGAGTCAGTCTGAAGGGGTGGCATTGTTGGCATGCTCGGTAAGCATAGGAATGTCTGGGACTCCCTCTATGCATTTCCTAGCCAGAATTCATCATTGGAGCAGACAGACTGCTGGAAAAACTGTGAACCGATCACACAATCCCAACATTTTCCTAAACTGTTAAACCTAGAGCTATAAGGCTGCAGTGTCCTACAGTAATGATCAGGTTATATATTTGGTTGGCGACTGCTTCCTACAGAGTTTAGTGCACTCCAGGAAGGCAAGCAGTGTTGGCTGTCAAATGTGTTTACATTCCTCAAATGCAGTTTAAGCAAAAGGAACCCAAGCTTCCTCATACTCTTAAAACCTTACTCTGTGAACAGAAACACGCGTGCTTCAGAGGCTACTAGCAACAGTAGAATGTTACATTACAGCTACAGTAAAGGCTCAGTTTCTCAGGGATTCACCACAAACTTAAGTTAAAAGTTGAAATAACATTAATAATAGTTGTAGTAGTAATAATAATAATAATAATAATAATAATAATAATAATAATAATAATAATAATAATAATAATAATAATAATAATAAATGACTGGCAACATTATAAATAAAAAAAGTTTCCTGTATTTAAAATATAAGAGTAATATATGTATTGTGAAGCCATAAAATGTTAGTAATACATTGTGTATCATTACATTTATTAATTAATCCAGTCAACTCTGGTCCTTTCCCATTATAATATAAACATTAGCCATTGTGTGTTGTTAGGGATTTGAAAATAGATTGCCCATCGACAGATTCTAATTGTTATTGAATGGATGATATGCAGAAACTTAGACTTAAAAAAAGCATGTAACAGACAACATTGTGTCATGGGTTCAATACAGGTACAATCAATGAATCATACATCTTGCAGCTATAAACTGAATTTTCTTTGCCGCTGTTGTTTCCTTGGTTCTGTTTTTGGTTTAAAAAACATCATCCAAGGTGTTAAAATACTTCTCATACCTGACTGAGCTGAACACATGTCTATAAAAGGCTCAGCAACTCATGCCAAATCAGCGTGGGGTGTTACTTCACTCAGCGCACACAATGCTAGCGTGCCAGACAGCTAGGCTTTGCTTCATATATTTTATGAACACATATATTAGCAGCCAGTTTACAACAAATAAAAAAATGAATAATTATGAACAATGCAATTATCGGCGAAAGTGCCGTCTCACTACTTTCTCTGTTTCTCTGGATAGTTAATCATAAACACACCAAGACAGACCTCTCTGACACGTTGTTACTTCCATCACAATTCTCCACAGCCAGCAGTTTTGCGTCCTGCGGTGAAGTCCTTCACGGTGAAGTCCTGCGCGGTGGCACATTTTTCCCGTTCTGTAATTTCACACTTCAGGAGACACTTTTAGAGTACCATTTTTAATTTCTTTTTTCCAAGCTTTCTGAGAAGAAAGATCAATTTCAATATAGGCAATAGCTGCATAATAACTCTGCTGGTCTATAGAAACCTAAATCCCCATTTAAAAATGTATGTGGTACCTCATGTTAACAGCCTAGCAAATTGTAGTAAAACAAAGTGAGCTAATGGTAAGCCGACGACCATATGTTAAAGGCACAGTAAAATCATAGGTCCGGATTTTTCAAGATGCTTGTTATAACTTGAAAACAACGTAGACATGTTTTTGAATCCTTAAACAGATTGAGTGATTTGTTTCTTGTTTGTAAGTGAACAGTTTAATTTAACTTAACCAAACAAATGCACTTTGGTGTAAATATCTTTATACAGTTCTGGCCCATAGTATGAACAGCGTCTTCCATAACAGTCAAAGGTTGGTTTGCCACTGTGTTGCATCACTTACATGCATCAACAGGCTGCACATATATTAGTGACAGACAAGAGAGCACACCCTTGGGTTCTAGTTTACCCCAAGGCTACATACAGTTAGCCCTGGCTAAACCCCTTGCAATACCAGGGAGATAGTTGCTTGGTTGCATGCCTATTTGGTGTTCTGTGTACTGCTATAAGCAGTTTTTTTTTTTTTAGAATAAAACAAAACAAACAACAAAACAAGTTCCTTTGAAAGGTTTACGGCAGTTTAGCATGATTAAGGCATAGTAGAGTGTGGTAAAGCACAGGCAGAAATGGTGAAGCACACAGTTATACTAAAGCATGGTCAAGTATGGTAAAGGGTGACATAGGCATCACAATACTGTAAGCATAGGCAACTGTGCAAATTGACCAGGATAGTAGAGTATACTTTGTTATTCTATTAAAAACAGACAAGCAGATTTTTTGGCCCCTTTTCCTTTTTTGAATTGAATGCAGCTTAAAGAAATTGATTCTTATGTTGTTTCTGTAATTCTTTTAAGTCTGCTTCAGGACTCTCAGAACAGAAACCAGTTATCTGAGAAGGTAAGGATGTACAAGTAAGCACAGTAATGAGAATCTGAACTCAATAGCTCCATTTATTTTACATTTATTGGTACTTCATTTAAAAAGAGAGTCACATTTGGTACTTTGGTATTCAAAATTGAAATGAAGTAGGCCTGTTTTGGTCTGTTGATTCCACTTAATGCCCCTTGTTAACATTTTTTCAACTGCAGTGCTGCGTCGGCCTACACTTGGGGCTTCTGTTGGTAGCATCCTCAAAGGCTGCTAAATTTTGAGTGGTGAGGGGGTGAAACCTTATTAAATAAAAGAGGTATGAGCTGAGCTCCTGGATACTTGAGAATATTTATTGTGTGATCTGGTAAAAAGCAGGATAATAGTTAGGGTACCCTTGAAACAAACACAAAAAGTATTTTATAGAGAAGTTCATTTTGTAAGGTGAAGCTAATTATTTCCCTCTGTTGTAAGGAGAGGAACCCTGTAGAAACAACATCTGTTTTACATAACATCAACTAAACAGCCATCATTGCTGCCCATCTCCCAGCAGCTTTCAGAAATCCAGACTGTCAGTACATTTCATTTAGCTGCTTGTTATTGTACATCCTCACATATCTATATATGTTCGTTGACCTAAAATCGATAGAAGCTAAGATGTATTTGTTTGAAAGCAGCAGGATAGTGGGTTCCAGGCTCGAGGCGTTTGTACTCAAGACAGTACAGCAAGCAATATTGACCGTTACTGTTTGATCGCTCTGAGCACTGGTTGAGTGTGCCCTTACTGAGCAAACAGCACCACTCCACCATGTCGGAACATATAGTGAAGACTGTAATAACACATAATGTAATGAGTAAATATAACTGTACATTGAATTCCAAATACAAGTGTACTGCTAAAATATATATTTTATAAAGAGTAGAATAACTAGCTCACTGCAATATTATCATGTGATTAATTGTTTCTTACTGAGAATATGTAACATGTAGTCACTTTTTTAAAGTGTCAGTGTGCAGGGGAGCAAGAGACACCCCCCCTTCCCACATGACTTTCAACTCTAAAATGAGTTTAAATATTACTTTTTAATAGTTTATAAATAGGTACTGTATATGGAAATCACTTAAAGTACCTATCTATATTTTCTGAGTTAAATTACTGTAATATACTATGGTACACTTGTGAATTTTCCTTAAAGGGAACCGTGGAACGCCTCGAAATGACACACAGAGTTCAGTGATTCAAATAAAAATTTAATTAAGTTTATTTACAATACATCCAACAAAAGTGATTGCAAAAATAAATTGTACTGTTTCTTTAAATTTCCAACACATGTAGAAAAGCATATGGGTAACTAGTCTCGCTGTTTGATTTCAGCAAAAATTATCCCTGCAATAGCTGAGCTACCTTGTTACTCTGGAGGAGATAAAGCAGGATTGTTTAGCATGGCATGGCGAACATGTGTTAGTGTCGCTTCCTCAAACCCAGGATCACTGTTCTGACCGGTGGAGAGGCTGCCCCTTTTGTACACCTTGGCTCTGCTCTTACCTGATCACCTGTGCTGAGAACCAGATGTACCTTGTTCCCCTCCACCATCCTCCTAGCAGGCCAGCTCCTATGGGATGTTAACCCTGTACTTGCAGAGCCTGCTGGATGGACCCACTAGACTGAAAACATGAGCGTTGTTATGAATGAAGCAAGGCTCCAGCCTGCATATCCCAGCCCATGTCAGCTGCATGTGTTTACCTGTACTGTGTGAGGATGTTTTCAGGGGAGTCAATTTCCTGTCAAACCCACCAGCATCCTCTGTGCTCAGGGCGATACTGTGTCAAAGTTACATTTATGTATAACAAACGTATTAGTGCAGTGTTTAGGCAATGCATTCTGAAAATCGTAGACAAATTAAGATGGCTTCTTTGAGAAATTATCTGTCTGTGTCACCACTCTAGTCCTCCTAAGGTTTTCTGACCTGCTCACAGACACTCACAACCCCATCTGTATATACAAGAATATCTGACACATTGTCAGTATAAGAATAATTGCTACACCATCTGTATATCTGTATGCTTTATTTAATATCGATAGAAATATAGGTGTAATCACATACACAATCTGGCCAGTGTGCATGTTTAACATGCATAGGGATTATAACTTGTTTGCCGGTTCTTTCAAATTCTTCTGACTAACATAATACAATTCTAGAGCAAACTGAATAACCTTTATTACTTCGAAGGCTTTGTGGGCCTGTTATCTAAAGTGCAGGGGTATCTGTCATAAAGAGCTTCCCAAAGCCTGTACAATGTAATTCTAGTCTTGACTAGAATTCAAAACATTTGTTTGAAAAGAGGAAGGAGTTACATGTATACAAAGAGCTGACTGTTAATTTAACCAAGGGCTTTATGAATATTTGAGGAAAGAAAAGTTCAGTCTTCATAAAATGTGACTGGATTAGTAAAACATTTGATTAACTCTTTAGTTGAGTTAATAGCTAAATAGTTGATATACTTGCTTTGAATCCAGAGTGGTTAGTGGTGAACAAATAGATATGTTTTGACTACTCTGTTTGTTAGAAATCAGGACCAGTGATTATTATCTAAGATTGACTCCAGACTAGTGAAATGAAAACACTGTGTATAAACTATACAGTGCATTATTTGAAGATCAGAAACCCACATTCCTTTCTCAGTCAGAGTACAACTACAAGTAGTGCTAGTGTTTCACATACACAGCCTTTCTTTACCGTACTTTCTGTTCCCCTGAATTTTTGAGGTTGTCTTATGAAAAGAAATGGTGGGGTTGCCAGCTGCAGCCTTGGCTCAGATTCTTCAGGATGGAAGAATCTCAAGACTTGACAAACTAGATTTAGACTAACTTTGTCTAGACAGCACATGACCTGTTAATACATATTTCCACTGCAGTATACTATGAATGTCCGTTCCTTTTTAAAAGGAAGGGGGTCACATTGTTTATTATTTACCGTTGGCTTTAATTTGAGATTTCTCCTGGGCTGCCTGGTGGGATACAGCCTATGAAGTTTTCCATTTCGTCAAGGAATTAGCAAATCTGTCCATTTGGTAGCCTACTGGTAATCCCCATTAGGTAAACACTTAATCACAAGACAGACCTTTGTTTTAATGTAGCTGGAACTTGGTACATGCTACTTTGAAAAAACACTTCAGGTTGTCATGGTAATTTTGAAATGGATGGATTTTCTTAACCCAAGCTGTTAATACATTTTCTTTACTCAAAGACCAATTTTAGTTTTTGGTAAAATATCTGTTCAAGGGCTGGATTAATAAAACTTTGGATTTATTTCTTATCAACTTGCTTGACAAAGGCCCTGGCTACACTATGCCTTTAAACAGTATTAGTTGCCTTAAAACCGGCTTAAAAGTGCTAAATAAGGTTAGTGTCCACACTATGCAGCGTTTAATACCGGACTTGAGAACCAGACATGAGACCACCTCAGGGTGTAGTCAGGTGTCCGGTTCTAAATTATATCACATCATGTAGTACGGTTTATCAGAAGTGTGGACAATGTAATTCCAAACAAAAATTTTTGTGTATCCTCCAGTATCCCAAAATGCTTTTAAAATGCTTTCTGGTTTTGATGTGTGGACATTACAAATACAGTACTCAGAACAGGCATCTGAAAGAGTTGCGAACGACTATCAATCCCGTATACAATTTCAGAGGCTTGTTGTAAAATGGTGGATCATGGAGAGGCGTGATCAGATGCCGAAATTAAGGCACATTGATATCTGGTGTGAAAATATTTATTATTTTGCTGTGTAATGTAGTACATTGGGAGACTGCTTAAAAGGCTGTGTATGTAAGAAATGTTAAAAAAAAAAAAGAATCCATCAAAGCTATAGTGTAATAGTCATAATGTAATGGAAAATACCATGTTCTGTAATAATAACTTGTTAAACACAGTTATAAGAGTCTGTCATTACATGAAACAAAACAGGCTTTCCAACAGTCACTGTAGCTTCTGACTGTGGGTAACACTACTGCTTACTTGCTACAGATAAAGCATTTTGTAAAATGGTCTTGTGTCATTATGACATATATTACTGATACACAGAATAGAAAATGTGTGAATTGGTAATTTGGTGGGTAGTTTGAAAATGAATGCTGTCACACATTAGCTATGCTAACAACCCTTCAGTTAAAACAAAGAAACTGCAACCCTTCACGTTGACTGTAGATTTCTAAAGTATCTGCTGTAGTTGTTTGAGCCCTTAGTTATTTACACTAGACAATACTTGCTAGAAGTCATTGCTAGTAGTAGTAATTGTTGTAGTAGTAGTAGTAACTATTTTGAAAAAAGAAGTGCAAGGTGATTCTGTCAACGTGGTTGAAACTGTCTGTTTTGAACAGGGAAGGCCATCACTCAGTTACTATGTAATTCCTCTCAGCAGGTTATATCGCGGCTTGTAGCCCAAGGCAAGCTGTTAAGTGTGCAAACCACATATCAGCTCTGTGCTCCCAGATGTGATGAGAACACACAAGACTGGAAGTTTCCTTAAACAAATTATTACACAGGCTTCTGAAGGTCTCTCTGATCAGGATGTTTTTCTTTGAAACTTAACTTCAAAGTTGAATGCCTGTCACACTTGGCTTTGTCCCTACCCACTGTTTCACGATGTACTGCCTCTCTCTGTTCACCAGCAAAGGATGTACACTTCTGTTTCTTTAGTCTTCCAGTTTCAAGTAGTTCTGTAAACGTTCAGGGATTTTCACTAGAAAAGGCAGTGACTAGAATGAAAGTGGCTGTAAGCAGTCTTAATATTGTGGTCATCACTTATCAGACATCATTGTATTTTTTTCTTAGCAGAGAGTTGCATGAGAAATCTAATGAACCGGTGCAGAGGAAATCCTGTTACATTAATAACAGAAAACAAAGGAGATATGCAACCGTTATGCTTCTGAAATATCAATTGTACTTTGCTAGAAATGTGGGCCTAAACAAAGAGCAGTTATAATTAAATGTAATATCCTGCTGTGACAGCGTGAGGTGTACTCTGTTGCATTATTATTGATTATCATATAAATTGTGGTATGGGTAAACTTCTCTGTCCTTGAATTGCAGGCTTTCTCCATTCTAGCCATGTGAGAATGTGGCTGGAATGGGGGAAACTGGGCCCTTAATTGGTTGACGTATCAATTTAATTAATTTTGGTTAATAAATCTACCAGCTAGAGCGGTGAAGCAAGGCTGCAGAAGGCCCAGTAGTAGGCTTCTGGAGCAGTTAGCTGTGCCAGCACTGGCAGAAGACATACTATTGTCTGTATGTGCTGTTAAAAGTACTACTTGCTGAAGACAAGACCGAGCTCTGAAGCTATCTGAGCAACCTGTTTTGCGTAGAAGCACACATCAATATGCTGTTCATATTGGTACCTGGAGATGGCATTACAATATCCCTGGTGATTGACACAGGACTTGTGGATAAAAAAAAAATAGTGTTATAGTTTGAATAGAAATGACAAACAGCATGCGCTACGCAGGAGACAGCGACAGTGAAGTGGTGAGAATATCGTAAAAGGCAAGGGAGGGCTTTCTAATGCGTTATGGTATTTGGAGCATGGAAGCTGAAAAAGACTTCAGTAAAACAATTCAGTTACTTCAGTGTAAATTGTATTTGAGCCAAAAAAGGAGTAGTACAGCATTTCATTCAATAAGGCCTTTTCTAAAACCTACCAGTAGAAATATTGCTGTCATGAATTATCTATGAGGATTTCCTCAGTGACAACACAAACAGCTGAGTGACTAATGTGAGGAAAGTGCACCTTATTAACTGTGAGATGTGCTGCTGTAATGAACTGGCATTAGTGTGCGTGGATGTCTACAGGGAGTATTGCCTTGTAGAAATGAGATGATCATTAAAAACAACACAAGATTTATATTAAGTCCATCAGTGTCTTCAGAACTGCTGGGTTGCTCTTTTAAATAGTGTTGGAAGTATAAGCAATCCTAGAGGTTTTGTAGTCTTAGTTTAGATACAAATACTGTGTAAATATAAAGATACTAAAGATGATCCTTTCTGTTTTTTAAAAATAATATAAATTATTGGATTTGTACAACTAATTTACTGCTGGAGTTTGGATTGTCAGATTCAGATCAGAGTTACCTTGCACAGCCTAGCAGAGCCACTTTGTTGGGAACATTAATGTTTAACTGAAACTATAGAGGGATTTTTTTTTAAAATCGGGGTATAATATCAGCTGGCTGTTACCCAGAGGGACCCAATTTAGCCTGTCACCAGTCCAGGCTAGCAGTAAATCACAGATAAACACTGTTCCAGAAGTCTTGGCAGAGGCCACAAAGAAAGGCCTGTCTAAAAAGGGCAATCTGCTGTGATGAAAAACACTTTTACAAGAATTAAATAATGCTTACTTTGTAAATGTAAAACAAACTACATTGCCTGAATCATCTTGGTTTTGACACAGACCACAAGATTCAAAGAACTGAGTAAAAGTAGAATCAGATGGCTTTTGGACTGGGGCATTTACCCATTTCCTTTTTATAGTATAATTTCAAGGGACATATCTTTTGAAATACGGTTGTAAAAAACATTATTATTCTTTGTGTTTTGGGTTGCTTTGCGTGGTATATGGATGCTGCCCATTTTACAAGGAACCTAGAACGTCATACTTTTCCAATGTTGATTAACCTAGAGCAGGATTCTGTCATTTTTGTTTGTACTGACACCTGATTGAAACTGCTTGTCCAGTTGTTATGAACCCGTGCATGAGAATTTGTTACAAGATTTCTATTCCACATCCTGTGGGTTAAGGTCATGGTCACCTACTTTTTTATGCTATTGAGGCTAGTAATGTGTGATGTATATCCTTGCCAATCTATGTTACTGATATTCCCTGTTTAGCTCAGGAACCATCCCTGTTTGCAACTAATGACCCTTTAGTAGATATGAACAGAAGTCTAGGTCCACCACTAGCAGACAGAATAAACATGATGCTACTGCCAGCTAACATTGACAAGATTATCTTATGTTTTATTTACTTAACCCCTTTGAACCGGAGTGAAGTTCTCTGTCTTGAATTCTAAAAAAGAACATGTTTCTTCAGTCTGAGGTTATAGTTCTAACACTTTTACTGCATATTACAAATGTTTTACAAAGTTTATTTCTATCAAGACTTCTAACAATAAAGACTTGAGAAAACCCTGTGAGTTTTGATATACAAATCATTTGGTTAGTGAATAGTTGTTTGTGCAGATTAATTTGCAGCAGAATCCATGTGGTTGACAAGAACCGGGACGTGCATGTCGTATTTGCACTCTTTTCAGTAAGCATTACACGTCTAGCATGTAGTCTCTGGCTTAGAGAACACCCCTCTGGCAGCCAGCAAAGTGTTCTCTTAGCCGAATTGTTCTCTAAGACAGAGTTAACCACTGGACACAGTACGCCAGGGCCAATCACGTTATGAATCCATCCATCCATTATCATTTGCTTCTCCTGGTGAGAGTCGCGACACGATATGAATCAATAAATACAAATGTATGTATTACTTATATCATGACGCATATGCATAAACATATGACATGAACAAAATAAGTAATTGAAAAGCAACAGGCGAGGCGATTACTGTATTATTTAAGTTGCATCATATGACATGCAGCCATTCACTGGTACTGTATATTCACTCTGTGGTTAGTATTGAATTTTTTTTATCATGTTCTGTTTTGTTCCACAACATGTTTCCAGTAATTGTCAGGCAACCTCAAATGAACTGGTCTGCATGCTGTGAGCATGACTGAGCAGAGGGTTGGGCCCCCTCAGAAGGACTGGGGACCACACACATCTTATTTTGTGGTGCTATGTTTGGAAGACAGAATAACATCCACACCACAAAAGACAGAAAAAAAAAATTGTGCACTATTAAATAGACAATAATTTGCTTTGTACCCTAGACTGTTAAGCCCTGAAGGTCTGGTGTCATGTACAGACTGAATCTACAGTACTACCATGTCATGTATGTCTTTACCACTGTTGTCAATATAATACAATAGCCTATGGAAGCAGAGACACATTCAAATGCGGTATTTGAAGTCCAAGTCCTTATACTCTCTTTCAGTAAAGCAGGAATCCACAGTGTGTGTTAAGCGGAGATCAAGCTGGAAAGACTTGTCCCTGTGAGGAGGGTTGTTGGCAATCTGATACTGCACACAGAAGGGTGTGTTGATGAAAAACCAAGGCAGTGCCTAATGTACATGACATTAGTCAGAACAGATGAGGCCAAGGAAAGAGATCTTTACAAATAGATGAAATCACTGGACAACAGGTGCAGACAGAGTAAAATGATATCTGGATTACTGAACTGAGCGTTACATTCAAGAGTTTAAGAGCAGTAACCACCAGAATACCAATACATAAATAAAAAATATATTTTTGAAAGGCTGGTGTAATAAATGTAAAGTTACATGAGTTGTATTTCTTCTTCCCTGATAAAAGCACATAGCACTATGTCATGGTCGAAGCCTACCAATATGGAGTAAAGCCCAACCATTGTAGTGACGCACTGTAATTGAATAGAAACCCCACCCCCCAAAAAACATGCTAACAGTGCAAACTTATGATGCAATTATTTTCATGATTAACTTTAGTATAGTTTGGTTTGTTTATCAACTATTAACGCAGAAGAACTCTAAATAGGTAACATTAAAAATGAGAATACTTTCAGTTATTAATCAATGATATTTGAACCCTTTTTTAAGTGTTACCATTACCTTTGTAGAAACAGAGGTGTATTGAATAACACACTTGCAAACACTCCCGTGAAATATATTGTACAAGAGGGCTATATATCATTAACAGTATCTCATTGTGCTGAACATGCTGTAGAATTTAAAACACGTCAAAATAAAACAAAAATAATTTAAACACGGTCTAACACTCCTTTTAAGTCTTTTATTTCTTTTTTTTTGGCAAATGCCCCTAACACAGGGGGTGATATCAGCGCCTACTCCTTAGAATTGGTAACAGCATTTAAACTGCACAGTCAGGAAAGCTCTGGGAAAGTTGGGGGGAAATCTGTATCCTGCAGGTAGGAACACTGACATGACAAATGGAGCCATTTGCAGCCTGAATTGTCCTGTGTATTACTATCTTGTATTAATACACACTGTATTCAGGGTTTGATAAAATATTCCATAGTAGTTGAGGAGTTCTTTATGTTGACTTTCATATCTGTTTCCATAATGTAAGATGTTATTTTCCTCTTGCTGTCAACAGACTATTTCAGGGTCATCCATCTCCAGAAGAGTTCTACCAATATTTCATTGCTTCAGCACTGTGCCGCTTTGCCTTCTGCTTGAATTGAGCATGATGACTGGGCTGGTGCGGATATCTGACATACTTCATATTACTGTATTATGTTGATTAGCCGCAGTGCATACTTTCTTTTGTATCGCCATAAGTCCTGCAAGGTACCCTGTTATGAGTACATTGCAATAAAAATGCTGTGCCATAAATAATCCCTGTGTTCGCTATGAATTTGCGTGACCTTAAGGGAAAGGAATTTAGTTGTAATTAAGTGCAGCGCACTGCATAGCAGATGATAAAATAAGAATGAGGCTGCAGTTAAGTCCCAGGGAAGACTGAAATCGAGACAGTCTATAATAAATCTTTTCCGTTTATGTGTCAGGTTCATTGCGAACAACTTTAAAGCCATACGAGTGTCACAGTGATTATGATAACTAAGAAACAAGGACGCTTACCGTTACTCTGTATTACAGGTGGAGGGTTGTTATTGTAATGAGTTGTTGATAATTGTTGAAGAGTAAGGTCAAATCTGACTGAGTCAGATACAATTAAAGAAACCGCTCGCTTTTTGGCAGAATTAGAAGTAATATCCATCAGGTAGTTTCAAAATGGTTTTATATTTAAAATGTTGTAAAACTCCTGATAATCTGAGAATGTACACACATTTGCCAGCATGTCTGTATAACTGTGTGCTTATATTAAATGTAAAAAGAACCTCTTGAAAAACATGCTGGCTAGGCTGAGGTTTTCTAGTGTGTGTAAATTTATTAATAAAATTGTTTTCAATTTGTTTATAGTAATGTACTTAAAGGTAAACGTCACATCATGTCATCTACTTTTTCCTGATTTGAATAGAAACTATTATATTATGTGTGTGATTCTCTGTTGTTTCTGCTCATTATGTGCCATGTTTACTATTCCAGCAAGACTTGCTTCTGAAAAGACTCCTAAAGGGGAAGTGAGGTGGGAATCATGTTAGTGTTGGTCTTGCCCATTGAAGCCTGGCAACAAAAATTAAGTAAAAAAAAAAATCATAAAGAACACACACAATAGGATGTTAAACCAATAGGAAAGTAGATAAGGAATTATGTTTTAAGAAAATGTAGATAACACAAAGTATCCCTTTAACTAAATGCATTCCTAAATATTTTAGCATTTCCATTAAGTGGGTATTACTACAATACATGTGTCTTGCAGATATAAGCTTAACATGGTGTGGTGAACTAAACTTATATAATCCAAAAGTCTACAACCACCCTATATTGCCATTATCCTTTTTGGAGTTAATTGTATGCCTATTATGTAATACTGGTACCCAAACTGGAACCAAAAAGGTTTATGGGAGCCACCCAAAAACTTGTATGAATTTTTCTACACTTTTGTCTCTTCGAATAAACTATCTAATATGGAAATGTACAGCATGTGACTGTTATTTGAGCAAGGAGAAAGGCTGCTAATTATGTTAGAAACCGACACTCTGCTTAATATGAGAATTTCATAGGGATCTCCCCTATGATTTGTAAGACAAGACATTATATTAATGCACACTTCGGGTAGAAGTAACCACTTCATATCTATTTAGATTCCTTTTGCATGAGTAAGACCATCTGAACAAAAACAAAGTTATGCGTGGACATTTAACATCTCTTTCCCTTGTCCATTATTGGGGCCAGTTCACTCACACAGTATATCTGGTACTGACCCCCCCCTCCCTGAAACACATGTGGACAAGAATTCCTCCAATATAGATTGAGGGATCTCCAAAAGTCCTGTGTCCTGATGTTTTCCAGCTGTTGCTTCGGTTTTATTTTTGCCCTGCTACTGCCAAAGAATAATTTCCCTGCTGTAGAGAAGCAGGTTTCAAACTCTTGGTCCCATTGCTGAGCTGAGTGAGGGGCTGCCAAAAGCACAAGCAGATTGCAACCGTCACAACAGGGCTCTCAGGAAGTAACTCATTTATCTAGGCATTCAGAGTTAAGTTTTGGGTTGTTTCTCTCATGAGAGTTCTCACTGTGTGATGCCAAAATGAGCAATGCTTTTGAATCCTGCATGACATTTGACTTTTTTTTCTTTTTTCCCAGAACATTAATTAAAAGGGGTTGTAGTCAAGCTTGGTTGACAATATTATAAGCTATAAGCTGTCATTATGTCTTTTCACTCATACAGTGGTAATATTATTGGGATAGATAAACATATATATTTATTTGTTAAAGAGAGGTTGAAATGGCTGAAACTCATAGGGTACTTATCTCTTAATTGGTGCCAATTAAAATAAGTCCATGTTGCTTTGCCCTGGTCTGCTATTGTTCAGTGTCTTACGTGCATCGTACAGTTTTGTAGAAGAGAAGAGGGTAGTGTTAAAGGAAGAAAGACAGAAAGGAAGAATTAGTATGCTTGTCTACTTGACACAGAGGTAGATTTGATTAACTTACACCAAGGTGTAAGCCACAGTTTAATTTTGCTATCGCTTTTTGCAGGGAATCTTTCTGGATATCATCAACCATCTATCTGTGTTTATCCCGGGAGTACCGCTAGAAAAGGTGGTTGATGCAATGCAGGTGGAATCCTGTGTGCTGTAAAATCCTTAGTTAACTTATTAATAATTCATTTAAATGTTAAGTGTAGCAGTATTTAGATCCAAATGTCAAGATCATTAAAATAGAGCCCCTAGCAGATGTAGGCACAACATACCAAGCGTCATAGCTGAGGTACCCTGCCCTAATGTATTAAATACAAAAAATAGTACCACTACAGATATGGTGCTGAAATCTTCACTTAACCTGGTCTATATCCCTTTAAATATGAAGCATTATTCTTTTCAATATGCTATGCAGGAAATGTTTTGACACTGTAATGAAATTCCAGCAATCCAAAGTGATGCTCTTTAACAGTTTGTGGCAGCCTGTAATCACCCTCCCTGTCTCATAGCAAACCAAACTGTCAGAGCTTTACAAAAATAAAATATCATATGATTGGCTGCTTAGCACTGTCTGTCAGTATCTTAATAAATGGAAATTCTATGATGCACTTTTTTCTTGTAAAAAAAACAAAACAAAATGGGTATGGAAATCTGTATGCGTTCCCTAATGACTTTGCCCGTATCATTAGTACAAACCTCTGTGTGTTTTGGCTGAGGAGTGTTATGACCTCAGCTAGCAGAAATGGTCCTCTTACAAAAACCACCAAATCAGCTAAACACTGCAATCCTGGGGATAGCCTAAAAACATGATGCAAGTATCTCTTTAAAAGTCTCTTTTTTTTAAATATTACATTAAATGTAAAGATTCTATTTTTCACATTTTAAAATTGTTTAGGGCAATGTGGTTTGAATACAAAACAGTTATCATATTTAGTGTATTATTTGAGTTATTTAGATTGCTGTTGTATTTGCTCAGATAATCATAAATCATATTTCTGGTTTTTTTTTTTTTTTTTTTTAGTTTTTTTTATTGATTGTTTGTGACTGTTACGTACCTAAAGCACCCTGTAGCTTGATTTTGGTAAACCATTTTGAAGGACATTACAGTATATCAGGATATTTAAATGCTTAGCTGAGAGAAGCATATGATCAGTGCCAGTTAAGAGGAACCTCCTTCAAATACATTCTCTGTTCTAATTCTAGAAATTAAGAGTTTGGGGGTCATCTTTGATCCTGATCTGTCATTTGAGACTCATATTAGGGAAGATACTAAAGTATCTTTTTACCATTTGAGAAATATAGCCAAACTTAGACCAATTATTTCCATATCTGATGCAGAGAGACGATTGCATGCCTTTGTTTCATGTAGAATTGATTATTGTAATGCACTTTTTATCTGGTTTCCCAAAACGTGTGGTGTCCCGCTTGCAGCTTGTTCAGAATACCGCTGCTAGAATTCTGACTAAAACCAGGAAAAGTGAATATATTACCCCTGTTTTGGTCTATTTACACTGGTTCCCTGTGCAGTATAGAATTGATTTTAAGATTTTGTTGTTAACTTACAAGGCTCTTAATGGATTAGCACCTGAATATTTGCAGGAGTTATTGACCCTGCATCTTCCAAATCGCACTCTGAGATCACAAGATGTGGGGCTGCTGGTTATTCCTAGGGTCAACAAAAGCAACATGGGAGGTAGGGCTTTTTCTTGTAGAGCTCCGAAATTATGGAATGCTCTGCCTTCGTTTGTCAGGGAAGCTGGGACCATTACAGTTTTCAAGTCAAGACTAAAAACACACTTTTATAAAATTGTTTTCTTATCTTAGTGGGTTTTAATACTGACTTTAAAATAGCTGCTTTTGTATTATTATGTGTATACTGTTATATCTGTTATTTAAATGGTATGATTGTGGCAGTTGTATGCGTGACATGCCGTACAAATGCATTTGTTCTTTTGTTGTTTTTTTTCTGCTCTGTACTGTACGGTGCTTTGTGATACTTCTGTATAAAAAGCACTATATAAATGCAATAAATAAAACGAATAAGTAAAATATGGGAACCGGCTGGACTTTCACAAGTCCTAGTGATGCTTATTTTCACACAGTGATGCCTGTTTTTTCTGCATGACTTGGCCAAGTGTTGCATGATCATGATAGTGGGGTGAGGCCCGGTCAGGGCTCTGCTTCCTAGCCCTCAGCTTGAATGGTCTGGTTAAAGGTAATCCTCAGGGTAAGTCAGTGACTTTATTCATAGTCTCATTGAGGACCTTCTGATTTATACAATAAGAGTCAGTCAAGTAGGATCCCACGATGAGGCCTTTATGACTGGGTTAAATGAGCTGACTCAACCTTTGATATGCTCTTTGTTGTGGGAGCCCCAGCCTTTCAGGGCTTATTCAGCCCCTAAGTAAATGCTGGGCTTTGGCAAAGCAACACATTGCAAGAGAGAGAAAGGCCAGTACTTTAAACATGGAATCGATTCCCAAAGCCTTTTGCAGTTTATATAAATTAAAAAGAAAATGAAAAACAATGATGGATTTCAAACGCTTGACTGGCTTCAATGCTGGTAATGTCTGCTTTTACTGGAGAAGAGACTGGGAGGACAAACATGAGCTGTACTGAAGCACCAACACTACATTCCATTAGACAAAACCCTGATGGAAGCAGCGGGTCTGGTTGGAAAACTGAAAAAGGCTGTCCTATGGTGACTTCTTTTTAAGAAACAACAACGTATTTTTTTTTTTTTCATTTGCTTTACTGCATTAATTTTAATAAGTTGATTATTTGAAAAGTAAAATAAACCACATATTTATTTATTAGAAATGAACATATTGTAGTAGATTTATGTACAGGTTCTGAGTACAGTGGTACTCCATCATAACATGACCTGTTATAGTGTGGAATCGATTATAACACGGTTAGATCGTGGCTCCCATTTCCCCATAATGCAGTTTGACTCAAACGTTGGGTGAACGTTCCAGATATGTATTACATAGCATGGCAGACAGCAAAAAATTAAAACCTTTCTCTGTTAAAAAGAAACTCGATTCGGTGGACAAAGTAAGAAAAGGTCAAGCAGCAGTTTTGAAAGATGTATGTGTTGCAGAATCTACATTGCGTAGATGACTAAAAGACAAAGAAAAACTAAAGTTTTGACTCCAAAGAGGGCTGCTCTAAGAAAACAATGTGCAAGTGAGACAAGTTGCCTTGAATGTGCTGCTGTGAGAGTGCAAGACTGTTTGTTGTTTTTGATGTGGTCCAAGTTAACAGGAGCCAGGAATAATTGTCTCAATAAACCGTGGATTCGAGTACCTGCAAATTGTGTGTGTCTCTTTCCTTCATGTTCCATCGTACTGTACAATATTAATTTGGCTTGTGGGCATTGTAAATCATTTCGGGACCAGAAATGCCAATATTCTTTATAAGGCGAAACATAAATAACGCTTATTTTCTGCAGTATATTTCTCAGCTAAATATGTTGCATAGTAGCCTCTTCATTCAAAGCTTATGTTAACTGCCAGTGCTTCACACACTCAGTAATTAACTTGTAATTAACATTTTCTTGATTTGTCACAGTCAGACACTATAGTAAGTCCCAGACATAAACCACAGAGAGGGCGTAACGTGCAGTGGCTTCGACATGGGTGGTTCACATAGGGGATAAACGCCACCAGCAAGTCTTTTTCTTCTCTTCATATGCAGCCCAGTTGGGTTGGAACAGGGAAGTTTTCTATGAGAACAGTCTATCACTGGGGTATGTTAAAGGAAAGCCAGACAGTTAATGCTACCATATATAACTATCAACAAAACACATAGTCACACTTTTGAGTGTCTAAATTAAACTTAAGCTGATTTGTTGCTTGTTTTATAGATTAACAGTTACTTACAGAAAGGAGTTGTAGTAGAAAGATCTTTAGATATGAGGCCCTTGTTTGCCTAAAAAAGGTATGTGACCCATGCCAAGTAGACTCCTGTATTTAGTTAAACCATTATAAAGCATAGAGCCGTGTTGTAAACCATACTATAAAGAACAAGGAAGTATGATGAAACATGTTAACAAAAACAGTGATACTGTGGTAAATGTTTAATACACACATGGAAAAAAGCATGTTTTAAAACCGTTAGACTTTGATTTACTGTCACCATTTCCCTGTAAAGGAAAAAAAAAAAAAAAGAAAACATGAGAAAATCTGAAAAAAAGAGCACTGTTGCATGTTATTGTAATGCAATTTTTATTCAGGCTGAAAACTTTTGAGACGTTTCTTTGAAAGAATGGCAGTGGGTTAAGCTGTGTCTCTTTCTCTGTGACTTCAGCTAGCTCGAAGGCTTTTGATAGTTTAGGGTTGAGATTTAATGAGCTCACTTATCCTCCTGTAATTCCAGAAAGAAAAAAAAGGCCTTGGTGCGCCTAGAGGACAGTCAGTCATGGTTTAAAGGGCCTGGACAGGAACTAAAGGGTGCCACTGGGTTTAGGAAATCTGACTCTAATGTCAAAGACTGGTAATATATTAAGGTATATTCCCAAAGCTATTTACTCCAAATTAGCTCTATTTTTTCAGAAAATAAAACCAAACCAGAAACAAACAACCCAAACATTACATTTAAGGGCTTGTCTCGGATTGTTTATTATTCATTTTGGTCATTTTTTTTCCTTTTAGGAAAAAAAATTGTGCTAATGGTGATTTGAGAATCGAGCTCCATTACATTGAAGGGTTTTAATGGTTTGTTAAATATAAGATCACTGGAATAACCACATGTTAGGCCAATTACCTTTTTTGTTAATGTAAAACAGAATAAAGCAAAGAACAAAACCACTATTAAACTGCTATTGTAACGTCTCAGCATAAGAACATGAAAACACAAGGGCATAACATGTATAAACCATCTATAAACTCACTCGGTTCTTAACTGATTGAGCTCAAAAGTTTGTCAAGTCGGGTCTTAAAGGATCCCAGTGATTCATAATCAAAAACATGTATAGCTAACACATTCTGATAATTGAGAAATGGAATCATAATCATGACAATTCATCAATAGTCGACATTGCTTCCAAAAATATTTAAGTCACAAAATGCATTTGAATGCTGGGGGTCCAAACCAGTGTAGATCATTTTATATTTCAGAAATAAATCATGACCCTTAAAAGCCCAAAAGTCCCGCCCAAAGTCCTTGGCCAGGAAATAATTTTCTAGTGTAGGACACAGAAGCTGAGCCTCATGGTGTAAAAAATACTGTCAAAGAACCTGATAAAAGTTGATAAATGTGACAGGGTAGCGTTGCAGGCCCAGATTGTATTGGCAGGGAAAGGGACTCAGAGACAAGGAAAGCTGCAGTTTAAAGCTCTACAGTTTAAAGTAAATCAAAACACTGCTCACAGAGCAAAATAAAGTTCTAAGGAAAAACAAAACTATTTAGGCTGGGCAGAGCCTTCACTGAGCTTTTCCAAATGCAAAATGCAGACACACTATTAACAAAGGTTCACTCACCCAAAACTTATTTACTGGAGCCCTGTGCTCTCTAGGCTCTCACGTGTATTTTGGCAGGGATAGGAAATTAACCCCATCCCTGCCAACCACCAACAATTATTTACATTATTTACACCCCACTATTATTCTGCTAGCCTATTTCATATTGATATTATGCCACAATCTATTGATTTATGCTAGACAAGAGAAGTAACACTAGCTGCTAAAACAGGATTGAGTTAAAGTTAGTGATAGAGGCCTGTACAGCACTGACTTGTGTTCCCTGGTGAATAATGCAATCAAATTAGTCCCCTAATGTCGCCTGGATGACGCTGGATAAGGTCGCTTTATTATCCCTTAATAGACCATACGTTCCCTTTACAGTCTGACAATATGTTGAGTAAGTTTATAAATGTATATGAACAGGTTGATTTGTAAGGCACTGTCATGAAGTATTTTAGTAAGCGTTGCCTAGGGACACCTTCACAACGATGATAAATACAGAAGGAGACACAGTGGGACTATCATTTATTTCCAGGCTTTTAGAGAATGAGAATTGAGGAAGGGAGGGTGCCACTGTGAAAATGAACCCAGGGAAATCAATAGCTCCAGACACATAAGTAAGAGTATAGAACAGGTTGAGAGCAGAGAGAGAGAGAGAGAGAGAGAGAGAGAGAGAGAGAGAGAGAGAGAGAGAGAGAGAGAGAGAGAGAGAGAGAGAGAGAGAAAGAAGCTGTCACTCTACTTACTGACTCGTGTGGTGCAGAATGTGAAAGCGAGTGATGATCTGCTCTCATTCTCAGCTTATCACTGTCCCTGAGTCTGTGCAGAGAAACTCAGGCAGATGCATTATTCAAATCCAACCAGTAAATAAAGGTCCTGTTTGTTTTTAATCATGAAGCAGAACTGCTTCAAGGGGGGGATACGCATCAACTTAACCATGAAACAAATGCAGCCTTACTTTGTTTTGTGTTTTATTTTTGTTGCATTGTGTATTGCGTTCTTAAATGTGTTACAGTTTGAGAGACGATGGAATGCCTGTGGAATACAGCCGATGGGATTACTTTCTGTAATGAGAGGAGATTTCCTGAAGCTGAAATGCTCCAGCACAAGCATTTTATATGGACATGTTGTAATGAAATAAGAGACAGATTAATTCTAGTAACTGTCGGGATTTAATGTCGTGTGGGGAAGTTATAGAAAAACTGTACACAGAGAAGCATTGTCTGAGGTACTGATTCCAACAGTTATTATATCATTAACTCGGGCAGTTCAGACACTGTTACCATGATAGCTTAATGAGATCTTAATTTGAAAGGGTAGTGGTTTTAAATAGTGTCTTCTGAATCATTCAAGCTCTTCACTGCCCTTTTTGTCTTTGTGAAAAGTATCCATGTGAAAAGCACATTTTTTATTCAGATCTCTGATTACTTTAAAAACTGTCCTCGTATTTGATTGCTTTGTGGAAGTTTGAGCTTTTGTTCAGGGCTAGCAGTTTTGTAGAAATTCAAACTCCAGCGGGTGAAATCATTAAAACATGGAATGCTGTGGCAGGCATTACTTGCTGTTGGAGACTGTTTGCCAGATCAAAGTTTATTTTATTTTTTTTACAGATAATGCTATAATGCAGCTATAGTCACTGCTAAACCAGAAATGTTTAATTTGGTCAGTTTGCATAGTAATGTTACAGTTTAACTTTTTCCACAGACAGTGTTGCCATATATCCTAGCTTTCATTCACTATTATTTTACCATGATACACTGCAGTAAACATTTATAAGAGCCAACATATGTCTCCCTGGGGAAAATGACCTCTCCAAAGTTTATTGACCAATACAGAGCAATCAAGATCCCCAAACTGTCAGGTGCCTAAGGGAGGGAAATGTAATGACCAGGCTAATATATTGTTCTTCTACCAGCTTCTACCAGAAAGCTAAGTCAATTCCAGAGATCCTATGTTCACAAAATGCAGTATTGTACCCCTTCCCTTATACTGATATTGTCACATCACTAGTAAAAGTTTTCTGAAAGTTACAGTGCTCAATGGCACTTTGTGGACCAACCGTATTGCATTTGCTGGGGGGAAGGGAAAGTTCCAGGAAAGACAGAACACAGAGCAGTGAAGACAGCCACAAGACGGATTCATAGTTGGTACTTAAGCTTTTGAAAGCACAGCGTGTTGGGGAAGTCACCAGAAAAGCAGTGCGCAGTAACAAGAGTAGCTAGTAATAAGGCAAACATGGCCAGCTTTCTCTCCACTGGTTTAGAGTCCCTTTTGTATTTATTGAGTCGGCACTTCAAGCTAACAAGGAAAGGGTGGGAAAGCTGTCATGGGATTCCCTTCCCATCTGCACTGGCCTGTTTATAACTGGCTGTTCCTCTTGTATGGGGTTCATGCAGGTGACTGGAGAGGCAGTGTTCCGGCACACATTTAGGAAAAGAACGTGGGGAGAATTGCAAGTTCTCATGCCAAGCTTAATTTTTGAAGTGAGCTATATTTGTATGCCAGTGCTCCTCAGTATGCATCTCCCTTAATAATCTATAACCACTCCTAATATACAGTACAGTCCTTGGTCTAATTGTGATAAAACTGTTTGGAATTCCATGGTGCTTTTGTGGATCACTGTTCAATGAGCTCTAACGTGTTTCATTTGTGACTAATTCTGGGACAAATCAGAATATTCAAAATAGTAGTGTATTTGCAATAACCAGTGAAGACCTTGTTTGTGTTCGCTAAAAGTGTAAACGGAATTTCTTGTTGACCTGGTATGGGCTCTGAATTATTTATTTTGTTTTAAAAAAAATGGTGCAGAAGTTTCACTGGAGTAAATACCTAGTGAATTTGGCCATTTAGTGAGTTTGATTTAGTCCCCTGAGTGGCGATCCTGGGCTTGAGTCCCAGTTTAACCACTTTCCTTGTCTTTGACCTAATCATTTTTTCCCTCAGTCCCACATTGCAGTGTGTTCACCTTCTTAATTGGACCAGGTGAATAATACATGAACAGTAAATCAATAAATAACCTACAGTACACTGTAATGGTTAGATTGTCTGTCTCTAGTCTCTTGTGGCACAGGCTTTTCCGCTTTTCAGTATTACAAAAATTTTACCTGATTTGTACTGGTGTACAGTACTGCTACTGTATACAGTTTGTCAACCAGTATGATCCTGTTTTATGTTTCTCAACCCTTAATTAGCTTGTGCACTATTTTCACTGCCCCCAGTTTGACATTATATTAGAGAAAGTGCTGTGCTGAGATGAAACCTTTGGAGAGACATCAGGTATGTTTTTAATCAGCATGAAGAACAGGTCTGCTCTGTAGTGTTGTACTTTCACAACAATTCACAGTGAGGAAAATATAAGTTCATAGTTACCCATTATATACAAGTTTAAAGTAGCAAATTAAAAGTTACCTAGGACATGCTGAGGTTTTAATTCTTGTAGGGAATGTGGACTAATGTTATTTGAAAGAAGAGTAAATAATACCCCAGGAACATATTAAGTAGCTACAGTGGTCCTCCTTTTTGTGTTGTCAAGCCATAATCAGTTCTCGAGCGTGTATTTGTAAAGGCTGAGGCTGTCAACAACATTCATCATGCTTTCATTGATACTTTGTTTCTACAGCCATCACTGGAAGGGGGCCTGTAGGCTGAATTGCAGAGTAAGTCTCTATGGGATTATACTACTGCCAGTGACCGTTGGCTCTCTCAAAGTGTCTGCGTGACAGGGGTGCTGGCGACGATTTATCTGTAACCCAGCACAGACGGACCCTGGCCCTCAATTTAATTTACATTAGACTAGCACATTTTTATTGATTTTATATGAATGTATTCCCAAAAGTTACTATACAAATCCTATTAGTTTCCATACCTTTCCTTTCCTGTTTTACTGTGTTCATTTTTAAAAGCCTTTCAAAGAATAACACTTAATGCTGGTCCTCCATCTAAACCCTTTCTCTCAAATATAACACTTTTTTTAAGAGCGGAATTAAGGCAATCTGGCTCATGTTAAACCACCATTTGCAGCTCATATACTGTATAATGCAAGATTTAAGTAACATTCATCATCTTCAGTGATTTAAGCACTCGGTGCACCATCATGACCCAAGATGGATTGCACTCACTCAGTGTGTTAGATACTTAACCACTGGCGTGGAGTTAAACATGTTCAGCCGATATGCCAGCTTGCATCACAGTATGCTTTAAGGGTCTCTGGGAGGGTTTTTCCCATAAGGGATTAAGTCCTCTCTTTTAACTAAAACAAACATTTCTAAAATGTTGGTTTTGGTAGGTTTTTCTATTTCCCTTTATCTCTTAATTGGGCAGCAATGCGTGGTGTTCTCATAGAGCACCAGCTATCTTTGATAAGACAGTTCAGTCCATTACAACGAGTGCTATTGCTCTTATCCTTCACCAGCCACAAGTTCAGTTTTGGGAGACAGTCATTTTGCAGAGAAAATGGAAAGTACTTTAAGCTTATTATTAATCCTACCTCTGGAGGTGGTTTCAAATGATTAGTTTGGGGCTTAACACATCAAAAGTATTTTCTTACTGTAAAGTATATTAATTTTAATGCAGAGAAAAAGCTTTTTGGCTTTTCAAAATGTTATAGGAACATTTCACTGGCAGTCCTGACTATAATGAAAATGTTTCAACCAAGTGTAATATCACTTGCAGTCAGTGGTTAAAGTGGGGCGGTATCCATACTGGCAAAAATAAATAAATAACATAATAAAAAAATAATATAAAGTCTTACTATTGATGCAAAACGCAGATCTTGTTTTCCATCAACAGAATTACATGGATCAACTTTGTTAATCTCACTTTTAGTAAACACTAAGCTGAGAAATGCCACAAACTGGAGTGTGAACTAGTGTGGTGTGGTTTAATGAAATTAGATCAAATTGGCTACCTCTGTTTTTATTTTATTAATTATTACAGTATACTGGTTTTGTCTGCCATGTGTAACAGAGAAACAAACATTTGCGTACTGCCATAAAACCGCCCTGGTTTGTCAAGATCGCAACATGACTGTATTGTGAAGAAAATTGCGTGGATTAGCCTGCTGCAGTATAGCGGAGAACATCGTGTTCTTACAGACAAGTGAATATGTAAGTGAAAAAAACAAAAAACACCTTCAGAGATTTTCACATTACTGTGGTGTTTGTAAAGCTGTTCTAGAAAAAATCTTTCAAATCCTGTTTCAATCACAGCATGTTAAACTGTCCCCAGCATTGTCCAGTTAACTGTAATATGCTGCAGTACAAAACCTGGTTTTATAGTCTGCAAGTGCACACGGAGAGAACAGGACAAATCTTTAGCCTTTTAACTGTCAGATTATGCTTAATTATTGTGTCTGGATTTTGCTCGTGGATATGGAATTGGATAAGTTGTTTACCTGGTTTTGTCCACTTTGATAAATATCTGTGTGTTGTTTATTATTATTTTTTGTTTTTACACGCGTGTAGGTGCTTTGTTGATTAGTATAAAGTGGTAGTGTATTTCAACTTTGCCCCCCCCCCCCAAAATGTCAATGTCATGTGACCCCTTGCCCCTGAGCCTACCGGCACTTTTTTTGAAGTTAGAACATAAGAAAGTATGTAGCTTTAAATTAATAAACTTGAATTACCTACGGGTTTAAATACATTTTTTAGACAATGTACTGTACATTAAGGGTTTAACTGGCAAGTTTGAATGTGTACAGCTACAGTGTACCGGTCATATTTTTGCTGAGTGTGTGCTTGTGTTGATTAAAGTGACTTAAGCTGCCTAATTACAGCTACGGCCAAAAGGTTTTAATCATCCTATAGCATTAACACATTTTGCTTCCTAAAATTGAATGAAACCTGCTGAATAATGTTAGGTTAACATATTGAATTACATACCACTTTGTAGTTTTCCATATACTTAATGAAAAACTGACAAAATTTAAAAATATTACATCAGTTATGGCTTCCAGTAGACATTTGTAATATCATTTTGTAGTTTATTTGATTACATGATGTAAAACAGAGTAGCTATATTACGTTCATATAGGTGTTTGTATTTTTTTTTTATGTCTGATTCCTAAAATTCTAGGTGATGCAAAATTTTTGCCCATAGCTGTACAGCACAGTATACACCTGGAAACACCTTTTATTATGACTCCTTTCTGACATTATGACAACATAAGGACCAGCCTAATGAAAAACATCTGTTCTGAATGTTTGGGGGAAAAAGCATTAATACAAGATTTTCAGTCAAATACTTATAACCAACTTACATTCTCAAAATGCGTCTTGGACTGCTAACTAGCATTCCCAGAGATAATGAAAAATAAGGAAATTGTGTTCTTCAGAATTGTGAGAACACACTGTGCACTGTGTACGTGAGGCCGCAGCTTGTGGAGCCAATTTTAGGTTTCTGGACCAGTATTAGCACGTCCTGATGCTCTTTTCACTCCTTTCTTGTCAGACCAAAAAAACAAGAGCACTACTGTGACAACAGGGCAAACGTTCAATGATGTACTGCATGGTGGGCTGCCCATTAATCACTGTAAGTAAAACATTACTTTGCTTTCGTGGACATGCTTGGCTGGTGGTCTTAACATACTTATAATGAACAAATCATGTGTGAGAAATTAACCAATTACTGTTAAGGATTTGCCATAATCCTGATACACCTCATCAGTCATCATGTGTATATGTGATGTCATCACTTGTATAGAAAGTACGGCAAGTTTTTTTTCTTTTCCTTTTTTGTTTTTGTGATTGATTAAAATGTTGTCTGTAGGTTGTCTCTTATAACAGAAATCATTTTTGCATAGTTTGAGCAGCCAGAACTGCTCAGCTTCACTGTGGTCCTGTCACCCAAACCAGGATGTGTTTACACTCTACACACAACATGGAATCAATCGCTGAGCTTCACAAGTCTGTGTGACAGTTTTATCTGCAGGAGACCTGAATTCTGGTAGCAAGCCTCCCATTTTTTCATTCTAGTTTTCCCAGATGAGTCCACTTTAGTTGGTGAGCTAAATCACATCCCATACATTCAATTATTACATTGTCTGATTTAACATTCAAATGAGAAAATGATCATCCTTGTGGATCATTACATTATTAAACATTATTCTACAGTGCTTTGCTATATGGATACAGTTTTTAGGTTTGTTTGTGGCAGCCCAGTTCTACATCTTTGACATCCACATATTAGTCTAGACACATGCCTGTCTATCCCCCTTTTCAAAGAGTTTCCCACAGGGACTGTTGGTTCTGGACTGATAGCTATTTCGTTCATACGCTTCAATTTGATTATAAAAGGCAATTTTGTTGGGTATTTCTTCTATCCAAAATATCCGAGTTGGCCTGAATTCACTATTTCTCATACCAGAGTTCCCAAGCCTCATTGTCATCTCCATCATGTGGGGAATCTACCGAGAAATGAGGTTGGTTCTATTGAAGGACCATACACTTTAGCAGCATAATCCTTCCATTCAAAAGGAACTAATACCTTATACAGGAGAGAATGGGTCTGAGGGCCACAACAAGGAGCCAGTTATAGAGGTTTTAATCTCATCCCACCTTCAGGGTTAAGAATCAGTAACCCCAGAACATCACACAACCGTTAAACTAAGTTTGTGGTTCAAAATGTGTACATTTTACAGCCTAAGCTGCAGTTTTACCAACCTTCAATAAAAAATAAATAATAATAATAAAAATAAAAATAAATTGAATTCCCGTGTATGCCTTTTCCCTTCACAGCATCTCTGTTTTTTTATTGCTGAAGTTATAACAGTAATCTAAATCCAATAGACTGTTACTGGTTTTGTAGTGCAATTACTTTAACATGAACATTTTTCTTTGTCAAATGTAATAAAGTGATCAGATTCCACAGGTTCGTGAGGAAAGGTAGGGAGCAATGAGATGTGGAGTGGAGTTGGAATGAAGGGGCTCATGTTTCACAGTTAATTGAACTAATCAGTAGAAAAGATTGCCCAACCTGGATATTGCCAAGTTTAAAATAACTTGTGGGCTGTTAACAGCTGGGAGGGCATAACATCAGATCAGTATTTTACTATCATCAGAAGAAAAACAATTTTTTTCGGCGTTAATTGCCTACTTATTAATAAAATATGGGAGGGTATATTTAAATATTCCTGTCAGTGGTGTTCCAGTTTGGCCTTGTGTGACTCCTGATATCGTTTAGCTTTGTTAAACTGGGTTTACATTAAATGTTTTCGTTATTGTGTTGGATAACCACAAGTGTAGTCTGCCTTATTTGGCCCCAAAAAATTAATAAAATAATAATAATAAAATAAAAAAGTGAGGGAAACAAAACAAAAACCCAGACATAGCATTACACAAATACCAAAAAATACCAACATTCAATAAGAGAGCATTTTTCACTGCCTGCTAAACATTTTTTGACTTTAAATCTATTTACATACATATTATACACATAAACAGCGTTCCAGAGAACATAAACATAAGAAAGTTTACAAACGAGAGGAGGCCATTCGGCCCATCTTGCTTGTTTGGTTGTTATTAGTTTATTGATCCCAGAATCTCATCAAGCAGCTTCTAGAAGGATCCTAGGGTGTAAGCTTCAACAACATTACTGGGGAGTTGGTTCCAGACTCCCACAATTTTCTGTGTAAAAAAGAACCTCCTATTTTGTGTTCTGAATGCCCCTTTATCTAATCTCCATTTGTGACCCATTTTTCAGGTCGAAAAAGTCCCTTTGGTTGACATTGTCGATGCCTTTTAGAATTTTGAAAGCTTGAATCAGATCACTGCATCGTCTTCTTTGTTCAAGACTGAATAAATTCAATTATTCTGCTTATGACATACTTTTTAAACCCGGAATAATTCTGGTCACTTTTCTTTGCCCTCTTGATAGAGCAGCAATATATTTTTTGTAGCAAGGTGACCAGAACTGAACACAATATTCTAGATGAGGTCTTACTAATGCATTGTAAAGTTTTAACATTACTTGATTTGAATTCAACACTTTTCACTATATATCAAAGCATTTTGTTGGCCTTTTTTATAGCTTCCCTGCATTGCCTAGATGAAGACATTTCTTATTCAACATAAAATCCTTGGTCTTTTTCATGATTCCTTCTTCAATTTTAGTATCTCCCATATGATATTTATAATGCACATTTTTATTGCCTGCGTGCAGTACCTTACAATTTTCTCTATTAAATGTCATTTGCCATGTGTCTGCCCAGTTCTGAATGCTGTCTAGATCATTTTGATAATCTGCATGATAGTTTTTTTACGCATTGAAACAATATGAATTCCGCATGATATTTAAGTTGAATGCGTAACATAGCAGTTTTGCTGCACAGCGTGAGTTTGCATGTTATTAAGCTTCTTGTACTTTATTGGTTCCTGGTGTCTCAATGGTCAGTTGTGAATATACTGCATTTGGTAGCTAGAGAATGGATCATAGGAATGCAGTGACAGCAAATTCCCTGCCTGGGAATTGCCAGAAACACGTGACCAGTAAGTTCAGGTTTTCAGTAAAAAAAAATAAAAAAGAATGACTGAATCCACTCACTTACTGTGCATGTTTGTGACCAGTGAATAAGCGACTTAATTCTTGATTTTTGGATTCTGGACTTTTCTGCATCAATTTAGTGCCCCTCAACCTAACCTACCAATTTACCTATCTGTCAGCATACATTTTGGAAGGTAAACCTATATAATAAATACAATTTTCTGTGTTTGGAGAGAGTCAAAGTGCTTTATAATGCTATAGCAAGACAATCAATAAGGAATGCAATATTATCGTTTCTTTAAAAATAGGTAGTATGCTCATGCAGCCTTTTGTTAAGCATCTGCAGCATTGGAAAAAAAAATGTGTTCTGTGTTTATTTGCTTCACTGCCATATTGTTTGTGGTGAATAAAGCAAATAAAAATACTTGTTTTTGTTTTTATTGTAAGTTTTTGTACAGTTGTCCAAAATAACATTACATTTCAAATGTAAGGTTATAGTTAATGCATACCCCATAAGTTAGCCTAAAAAGTATGAACAGTATTTATTGCTTGTAATGCATGTGTACTGACTTCATGGTAATGTTGTATTTTACTCACCCAAAATACATTGTCTAAATTGGAAAGTAAATTACTTAATGTCCCAAAACCCATTATGGAGTGCTGCCTTTATGTACTGTATGTTATTGTATAATATTTTCGACTACCTCAAAGATTTAAAACTCCCCCTTGAATTACTATTATTGTTATTATTTGTTTATTTAGCAGACGCCTTTATCCAAGGCAACTTACAGAGACCAGGATGTGTGAACTATGCCCTTTTTTTTAACCACCGGACCACACAGCCTCCTTAGGGCTCCATCAGAGCTTCCAAATTCATAACGCTAACCCTAACCCTAACCCCTAACCCTAACCCTAACCCTAACCCAGAGTCCCCCCTTCAGTCTCACTGTAATCGCTCTGATGCAGATGGAAATGAAAAGGACTGATTTCAACAAAGCTTTCCAGAGACGTATGGAAACATGGCTTTAGTGGTTTTGGGTCGGGTCCAGTCCAGTTGAAAGAACCAGTGTTGCTGAAGTTGCAGTGACTTGTAGTGAAGTTTCAGATGCATTATGGTTCCTTTTTTATCAGCATCCAACCTGGTATTTTCTGAGAGTCCTGTATACTTTAGTGGGGGCTTCTGCTTGTAATTGGCACAATCCAATACACATGCATGATACATTGATCAAATATGTTAAAAGTGTTATACTGAAGTGTAGTAACACATTCTACCATAAAGTGTTCAGTAAAGTAAGAACTAGAATACCACATGTTTCTGAAAAACACCCCAATCAGTTTCAAGTTAATGAATGTGTTTACTGCAAGAACAGTGTCTAGATAATTTAGTTACATTTCGTTACATTAATTAAAAAGCATTAGTAGTGTAATATTTGTATTCATTTAAAACTACCTGATCAGTTTATTCAATACATCTTTCAATCAAATAAAGCCCCGACTGTAACTTATATTATGACAAGCTACAGAACAGGGATTTTCTTCTCAATATTGGAAAACTGGCAGACACATTGTGCAGAAGAAAAAACACAGGAACAAATTCAGATAGTTGCATTAGCGGGGGCCGTCGGCACTGTACAATACAGCGCTACTGTACTTCTTCATATTGCTGGTAATTTAGCAAACAAGCGAAACAAAACCCTGTGTGGGTGAGTCTGTGGGAATATTCTGCAGCCAGAAAAAAAAAAAAAAAACTGAATTTAATCAAAACATGCTATAAGCTACTCAGGAAGTGTACAAAAAATAACTCTGCTTTATCTGGTGTGATTATCTGACCGTGTACTGCTCACTTGTTTAGTATTCATTAGAGAGATGTTCCAGTACTCATTTGTCACACATTCCTGCCATTGTGCTTAGGTAATATTCTGATAGCCTTTGACAAATATCGCTCAATATTAAACCACTTTTTATGATCTTTTAGAGATATTTCATTCCAATGTGGACTAAGCACATCTAGTAGATCCTAAATTAGCTTTAGCCTGCCCTTCACTGCCACTGGCAGGTGAGTTATAGACTGTAAATATCTATGAGGCTCAGCGGGAGACGTGTTGTTCTCTCTCTCTCTCTCTCTCTCTCTCTCTCTCTCTCTCTCTCTCTCTCTCTCTCATAGTGCTATGGCTACGCACAGCAGGTTCTCTTAAAGTCTTACTGCCTTTATAAAAGACAATGAGGACTGATGCTTGGTATACTGCTCACGTATTCCCACATTCCCAAAGTATACATGTGTTACCTTGGATAAAACAAACAGTCCAGACTGATGATTTGCAGGACTGTGTGCTGCACACTTTGAAATCAAGACATAATACCCCTATGCAACAATGTATATTTCATCTACACCAAATATATTGACGCTTCAATTCAGCTCAACTGAATGGTGAAATTAAGGATATTCAATATGTCTATAGACTGAATTAATGGTAACACCATGAAATGGCCATGCCATGAGATTGATTATCATTAGAAATAACAACTTCATATATTTTATGCTCAACAATGAGCATAATTATTAATAATCATTTGGCCAGTTTTGAGCTGATTCAGTGAACAAATTAAAGCGTAATATCTCAGCATGGTACGGTAGCTTATATTTGGGGATTTGTTTTAAAATTATATTCATAGGTTTTTCAAGTAGAACATTATGGTTTTGCGTGGTCAACACAAAGTTAATAATTTGTGAGTAATTACTAGTGGGCATCGTTACTGTGTGTTCCTACACTCCTCAGAGTTGTTCTTGTTTTGTTCTTAATGATTCCAACCTGAGTTTTTAAACTGTGTTATTTTACAGGGCTCAAAAGACAGCACTTACGGTCTATGACATTTTACTTGTCTGTTATAAATATTAAACAGAAATAGGCCCAATTATAACAAAAACCTGGAGTGGAAGGGCCTTTTTTAAAAAAAAATATGGTGTATAATGCTTTGAAAACCATCCCTTTTGTCATTCATCCTCATTTCAGTTTTACATGTCTTAGGTTATAGGTCACAACTTCTCAGTGATGCTCAGTGTCAAACCACAGATTGCATGTCTGATTCACTCAAGGTGACTGTGCTTAGGATGACAACTTTGCACCCGAGAACATTTATCCTGCCCAGAAACCTACCACAGGAGATCTTGTTGAAATATCTGTAATTAATGAGGTTTTCTAGTAGGGCGTTCCTTGAGAAAAACTTATGATAATATTCAAAAGCTGAAGGAGAACGTTCCGAAAGATTTGTTTTTTATACAAATCATATTAGCACCATTTTTTTTTTTCCTGAGAAGAACATTTGAATTTGAAAACTAATAGGGAATAAATTAGGACTGCTTATTAGACCCTTATTTAAACTTTGTGTATGTTTTTCCTTTTTAAAGAAAGTATGATCATTTGAAGTAAATTGTTTTGAGAATGTAGCCCAAAGAAAAACATATTTTCAAAAAAGGGACCTTATTTACTTCTCACAAAACATTATTTTGAAGAAACAAATATGTTTTCATGAAATAGTTTTTGTTATTTTTTTTTTTAAAGTGGGAGTTTACACTTGTATTTAAGCTTTAAAAACCTGGAGAATAAGCACTTTAAAAGAATGTTCACCGCATGACCTATAGAGGTTTGTGTGATATAAGATACTGAATAATAATATGCAAGAACATAAGAACATAAGAAAGTTTACAAACGAGAGGAGGCCATTTGGCCCATCTTGCTCGTTTGGTTGTTAGTAGCTTATTAATCCCAGAATCACATCAAGCAGCTTCTTGAAGGATCCCAGGGTGTCAGCTTCAACAACATTACTGGGGAGTTGATTCCATACCCTCATGGTTCTCTGTGTAAAAAAGTGCCTCCTATTTTCTGTTATGAATGTCCCTTTGTCTAATCTCCATTTGTGACCCCTGGTCCTTGTTTCTTTTTTCAGGTCGAAAAGGTCCCTTGGGTCGACATTGTCAATACCTTTTAGAATTTTGAATGCTTGAATTAGGTTGCCGTATGGTCTTCTTTGTTCAAGACTGAATAGATTCAATTATTTTAGCCTGTTTGCATATGACATGCCTTTTAAACCCGGAATAATTCTGGTCGCTCTTCTTTGCACTCTTTCTAGAGCAACAATATCCTTTTTGTAGCGAGGTGGCCAGAATTGAACACAATATTCAAGATGAGGTCTTACTAATACATTGTACAGTTTTAACATTATTAATTTAAATTCAACACTTTTCACAATGTATCAGAGCATCTTGTTGGCCTTTTTTATAGCTTTCCCACATTGTCTAGATGAAGACATTTCTGAGTCAACAAAAACTCCTAGGTCTTTTTCATAGATTCCTTCTCCAATTTCAATATCTCCCATATGATATTCATAATGCACATTTTTATTTCCTGCTTGCAGTACCTTACACTTTTCTCTATTAAATGTAATTTGCCATGTGTCTGCCCAGTTCTGAATCTTGTCTAGGACATTTTGAATGACCTTTGCTGCAGTGTTTGCCACTCCTCCTATTTTTGTGTCATCTGCGAATTTAACAAGTTTGCTTACTATACCAGAATCTAAATCACTAATGTAGATTAGGAATAGCAGAGGACCTAATACTGATCCCTGTGGTACTCCACTGGTTACCACACTCCATTCTGAGGTTTCTCCTCTAATCAGTACTTTCTGTTTTCTACATGTTAACCACTCCCTAATCCATGTACATGTGCTTCCTTGAATCCTTACTGTGTTCAGTTTGAGAATTCATCTTTCATGCTGGACTTTGTCAGAAGCTTTCTGGAAATCTAAGTAAACCATGTCATATGCTTTGCAATTATCCATTATCGATGTTGCATCCAGAGAAACGTATTTTAGGTGCAAAGGTAATAGCTCAACTTCTCTATATAGTATCTATATATAAATATCATATGGGAGATATTGAAATTGGAGAAGGAATCTATGAAAAAGACCTAGGAGTTTTTGTTGACTCAGAAATGTCTTCATCTAGGCAATGTGGGGAAGCTATAAAAAAGGCTAACAAGATGCTCGGATACATTGTGAAAAGTGTTGAATTTAAATCAAGGGAAGTAATGTTAAAACTGTACAATGCACTTGTAAGACCTCATCTTGAATATTGTGTTCAGTTCTGGTCACCTCGCTATAAAAAAAGATATTGCTGCTCTAGAAAGAGTGCAAAGAAGAGCGACCAGAATTATTTCGGGCTTAAAAGGCATGTCATATGCAGACAGGCTAAAAGAATTGAATCTGTTCAGTCTTGAACAAAGAAGACTACGTGGCGACCTAATTCAAGCATTCAAAATTCTAAAAGGTATTGACAGTGTCGACGCAAGGGACTTTTTCAGCCTGAAAAAAGAAACAAGGACCAGGGGTCACAAATGGAGTTTAGAAAAAAGGGGCATTCAGAACAGAAAATAGGAGACACTTTTTTACACAGAGAATTGTGAGGGTCTGGAATCAACTCCCCAGTAATGTTGTTGAAGCTGACACCCTGGGATCCTTCAAGAAGCTGCTTGATGAGATTTTGGGATCAATAAGCTACTAACAACCAAACGAGCAAGATGGGCCGAATGGCCTCCTCTCGTTTGTAAACTTTCTTATGTTCTTATGTTCTTAAGTTCTTTAGTTAGACACAATCTCTCTTTCCTAAAACCATGTTGACTGTCTCCCAGGATACTGTTACCATATAGGTAATTTTTCATTTTGGATCTTATTATAGTTTCCATAAGTTTGCATATAATAGAAGTCAGGCTTATTGGTCTGTAGTTACCTGGTTCAGTTTTGTTTCCCTTTTTGTGAATCGGTATTATGTTTGCAATTTTCCAGTCTGTCGGTACAACCCCTGTGTTAAGAGACTGTTGCATGATCTTGGTTAGCGGTTTGTAAATAACTTATTTTATTTCTTTGAGTACTATTGGGAGGATCTCATCCGGCCCAGGGGATTTGTTTATTTTAAGAGCTCCTAGTCCCTTTAACACTTCTGCCTCAGTTATGTTAAAGTTATTTAAAACTGGATAGGAACAGGTTGACATGTGGGGCATGTTGTCTGTATCCTCCTTTGTAAAAACTTTTGAAAAGTAATCATTTAATATATTTTCTATTTTATTTTCTTCATCTATGATTTTGCCATTTGTCTCTTAGACATTTAACCTCCTCTTTGAATGTTCTCTTGCTGTTGTAATATTGGAAAAACATTTTGGAATTGGTTTTAGCCCCCCTTAGCAATGTTCATTTCTATTTCTCTCTTGGCCTTTTTAACTTCCTTTTTGACTTGCGTTTGCAGTTCCATGTACTCTTTCTCTGTCCTTTGTTTTTGGTCCCTTTTAAACGCTCTGTAAAGTGCCTTTTTTTCACTGAATATATATTTTTTAATTGATCTATTAAACCATTTTGGCAATTTAGTTTTACATTTAGATTTGTCTACTTTAGGCATGTAATTGTTTTGTGCCTCTAGTACTACAAAATGGCACATGTTTAGAATTCCCTGGGGTGTAAACAAAGTAATTGCTGTGGTTAGTTGTAGAGTTAGATTTGCTCAAGAGCATCGGCTCTGTGCAAACATTGAATAGCATCTGAAGATTCCCCCAGCCCTCAGAAAAAAATATTTCAGCGAGTGAAGACTATTATATTGCAGCCCAAAAATCACTACAGTGCAATTATGGATTGGAAATAGAAAAATAATTAAAAATGAAACAGTTTTATGTAGTATAATTATTTTAATGCTGTCGGATCTATACCACTATAAAGATACTAATTTGGTAATTTTATTTTTGTGACTTCATTATCCAGCCCCCAAGGTATTCTGACTCCTATAATGGGCCGTTAAGTTGCAAACAGGAAATATATCATTATGGGCAACGTAGGCCTACACTAGAGTTTTAGAATAGTTTTCTACAACTGTAGAAAAGTAATTCCCATGGCACTAGTATTAACAGAACATGTGGTGCTACCAGCTGGATCTCCAGAAGTGGGTTCCCAGCAATTGTGTTGAAAGATACCACTTGATATAGATATACTCAGCCTTGGACTGAAACTTTGTTTTAATAGTTTTGCCAGCTTCACATGGGTTTTATTTCCAAATATTATGATTCTTCTGTGTAAGCCCCTTTGACAGTGTGGCCACTGCATTTGGTAGTTCCAAATAAATCGAGGAGGACGTAGGCAAAAATAGAAAGTTGGCTTTCTTTCAGAATACCCTTTGGGTAGCACAAGGTTGTAGCATAATCTAGGCTGCGGTGCTGCTGTTGTTTTCACTTTACAGTTTCCTGTCAGGATCACAAGAAGGGAATCATCAAAACAGCAACTGGAAAATAACCTTAGAAAATCCTCTCTGATGCAGAATGAAGGGGGGATGTGACTCTCCTTAAAGAGATGCTAGAAGTAAAGCTGTCAGAGTACATGAAACGCTTTGAAATTGGAACCACGACTGCAGATGTTATGCAGTGATTTCTTTCCTCTCTTGTGGAGGATTTATGGGGGTTTGATTGCCCTTAGGGCAGACATTGGGCCCAACAGATTAATGTAAAACAACCATTACCATACCGCTGTGACCAATCGCAATGCTCAGTGTTGTTATTTAATAAAGTCCTGGGAGCAGCATTTTATGGAAGGGAGATTCTGGAAAGATGTGTTAGTGGTTCTGCATTCCAACAACTAGCTACAGTATATTTCGCTTCTCACAGCATAATTCTTGACAAAATATTAATCTGGAAATTAGAAGTGTACCTCGTGTTTCCTTTAGGTCAACATTATTACTTATAACCAGCAACATACACGGTTACCAGTTTGCAATTGGGTGTGCTAATAAAGGATATATCTTGGGAACTGTTAGCCTGCATTTTGAACTAATGAACATATTGCTTTGTCTTTGATTATATGTTAAATTACATAATGGATGTAGAAACCACTGAGATTCCTGATATGTTTATTTAAACAATTCGAATTACTGTATTTACTCAAATTTAATTGCCCCTGATTTCAAGTCGCACCCCAAATACGAAGACACAAAAGAAAAAGATCCTAAATGCAATTTGCATTTAACTTACTGAAAAAAACCATAATAGTTAACAATTAAATTACCTTTTCATTTCTAGGTGCCAGCATTGAACACTGTATTACAGTACAATAAAGCACCAGAGTAAGTCACCAACTATTTTACAAATAGGAAAAGACAATATGTACATCACGAAACTTACAGGTAAATTAGCTTTAACTTTATTTCAGTCATTTTTATTGTGCTCCTTTGTTTAATTTGCCAACATGATTTCTGTCATGTTCGCAAGCAAAAGTAGCCTTTTGATTGCATCTCCATCTTGTGTCACATATTTCAGATGCCTCAAATTCATGTTCACCTCTTATTCATGTAAGATACCAGTACTGCGTCAAGAGTAATTACTGTAGTGGACATGTACAGTAGTCTAATTGACATGCGCCAATGTTAATTTGTCCCCTAACTGAAAAATCCTGACTACCCCACCCCCCCCCCCCCCCTCAAATTTGAATTTTTATTTTGATTAAAAAAAAAAAAAAAAAAAAGTGTGGCTTAAATTTGAGTAAATACTGTTTTTTCCCTGGGTCTGGTTGAAGGAAATCTTGGCTGGGTTATATCACCCCATTACTTTTTGTAGATTATTGTTTGCTTTCACAGCTGGTTGTCAGTTCTGGATCAGCGCAGTGATTCATGGGGAAACCGAACCCTGTTGTTTCTAATAAAATGTGATACTAATTGTCCAAGTGATCTCTAGGGGCCTTCAGGACCTCAAAGTTATAAGGGCAGGACGGATATTTCCCACCTGTCGCTATACTGTTGTATATGGGATCGCTGCTTGTCACTGCTTTGCGATTTAAATTCCAGCTCTGTGCCTCATTTCACTATAGCTGGTACCTTACAAAAGTCTTCATGTTTCTGCTCAGTTTTGTAAGATTCACATTCACTTTGAGTGCATGGGCATTGTACTTCCTACATTAACTCTTCATACTTCAGACCTCTATAGAGATAATCCCACTCAACACTGCAGTACAGGAAAGATAACTGCAATGATCACAGCAGTCCTATACACCAGGCTATCACTGATATATATGCCCATTTGTATTTCCTTTTCATTAAAAGACACTCTGACTACTTATATAGTTATATTGGGGCTGCCTTAAATATAATAGTGTTGAAAGGGTTAAAGTAAGGTGACCATATGGCTACATGTTCAGTGGGACAGTTCAGGAATTTCAACTCACAGCCCAATGCATTCTGGTACATTTTACCTGACTCAGATGCCATTCTTTCCTTTAAAAGAAGCAGGACTACACTTACCAGAATGCATTGGGGTTGTGAGTTGAAAAGCCTTAATTGTCCAAAACTGTCCCGCTGAACACGGAGCCGTATGGTCACCTTCGGTTAAAGACAGGGAATGTTAAACGTTTGTCATCTCTTGATAATGTTTGCTCAAAAAATACCCCTAAATGTAAATTAAATCTTTCATGAAATATACGCTCTCTTTTTCCTCTTTAGAAAGAAACCATTTTATCGTGCCAAAACAGTTCTAAGTATTTCATTTACAAAATCTGTGCAGTGCTGATAACATTGATATCACTGCCAAGTGTATAGCCATGCTTGTATAACATTCTGTCTTGTTGCAGTTTCACACCTTCATCAATATGGCTTGATCCTGTTTCTGCAGATCTAATTCAATTACATTTGTCGAAGCACATGTTTATTTTTTACAGGCCTCTATATACAGTTTGACCCAGGGCATCAGATCCCACATCTTTCAATGTGGGTCGTGGCTGCTTTATAGTACTTTGAAGATAATCTTATCATTT
Organism: Polyodon spathula; assembly: GCF_017654505.1. NCBI lineage: Eukaryota > Metazoa > Chordata > Actinopteri > Acipenseriformes > Polyodontidae > Polyodon > Polyodon spathula. The sequence continues at coordinate 17,754,456 of NC_054548.1, read as the reverse complement.
TGCTGTTTACTGCTGTAAATAGTTTTTCCTCCTTTGTAGTGACATATTCCTCCTTTGTAGTGAGCTTTTTGACGGCAGAAATATATAAGCTGAGTGAGCACAGCAAGACAACCAGGATCAAAGCAGATGAAAGTGGATTCCTGGTGGTTCTGTAAGGACTGACCTTGCACTGCCATGGCAAATAGACGTATACTTTATGAAAATACAGGTACATTCACTATAGTTACAGTGTTGATAAACTACAGTAACACAAATTATAAATCTTATTGACATTAGCATTATATTGTGGTATATTCTACCTGAAGCTAACAGGACCCTTGAAATAACCTTAGCGATCCAGTCAAAAATATAATCAAAAAAATGTCCTTGTACATAAAAATGGTTTGGTTTATAACGCAGCAGCCATTAGCTTGATTTACAGCTCTTTACAGTTCTTATTTGAAGTGTATGTTTAGATGCCTGTCCCTGTGATATTCCTTTCTCATTTTGACTATTTTACTGAGCCAATGTGTCAAAAAATTCTGGAAATGAAGTGCCTGGAGCAATGAGAAGTGCCTGGAGCCAGTGGTTGTGTCGAGGAGGGATTTGGGCTGAGAGGAACAATCTATAAGAAGTAGCTTCCCTCAACATTGATTGCTTTACTGTAAGTTGAAATACACCACCATAAAATGTTTACTATACATTAGTTTACAACCCACCCAACAAGGGGAAGGTAAAGCATCCAATTCACGATCCACAAGGCTTATTTTCTTTTCATGTATACCCGATCTTAAGAAGAGTGATCAATAATTGAAGCGACTGAACTATTTACTTCAAAAGCAGTGGACACACAATCTGAACACTAAGTAAACTTCACAGATAAAAAGTGAAGGCTGTAATGAAAAGAGAGAGCAGACTAGGAGGTTGGGAAGAAGCCCTTGTTGCAGTCTTTGTTGGGGGCCTCTCGGTGAGAACAGTACTGTATGTTGCAAGATAAAAATAAAAGCAAGTTGTAGAAAAACACTAGCAGTTGCAATTTTTTTCATTGCCTTTGATGAAGCTGCCAAGACCAAAAAGTATGTAAGGTGTCTGCACTGAAGCACCTTTTAATAAAGTTCATTGACTTTATGAAAGGTTTTCTGTTAATCTCGATTATCAGTCTACACAGACAGATGCATGCATATAGACACACACACACACACACACACACACACACACACAACCAACTGTGTTATGCACCTGTCACATGTTGTTAAATCTCAATCTTAAGGAGCAACGACCATATTTTAAAAACGTACTCCAGTGTTCAATTATGTCCTATCAAAAAAAAAAAAAAAAAAAAATTGGAATATGAATAGATTTCTTGATATCTAAACCTGGATTAAAAGCTATGCTCGAAAGTAAAGGAAAGAATGCTCGTTTACACAGAAAGGAAGTTACACACACATACACACGCACTGTCTCACATGTGCGCATAGCTCCTAGCGTCTAACAGGCTACATGCAACCTGTCTCCTGTGAGTTTTTTCTCTGGTTTATAGCACCTTGAGATTTATGACAGATAAGGATGAAGTGAGCACAGGCCCGGCTCACTCAATGAAATATTTGGCTTGTTTGAAAATTTAAACAGCGCTCGATTCTCCAGACTGAGGGACTGTCTGACTTGATTTAGAGACAGGAACAAAGATAATAGAAATGCCAGGGAGCAGCTATAAACTATTAGGCCCAGAGCTCAGTTTCATTCTTAAAGAATTCCCTTCATGTTCCAAGGTTACTGCGCCAAAGGGCCAACAACTGAAGAACATGAGCAGACTTTAAAAGCTGAGCAACCAAACCAGGATGTGTTTTACCCATGCTTTAAAAAAACACACACCTGTATGCAAAGCAGAGAAAATCAACTGGATTTGGAGTTGTAAAACTGATTTACGTATAGCTCAAACAAAAGTCCAAAGAAACCTGTTATCATCTGCCTTCAATAATTTAATTTGGCATGTTGTAATAAATATCTCTCTGCACTTCAGGAATGCTAAAATGCTCATCTGAAAAAAAAAAAAAATAATAATAATAACTGTTGATGGAATTAAACGTAGGTTTTTCTTTGGTTTCCTATCAGTTAACAACTTTATTTAAATTAATTAGGCTTTCTTTTATTGCTTTTACTAATGAAGAAAAAAATATCTTCTCCTGTGGTTTCACTGCAAGTCAACTTTCGTTCAGCAGAAAACCATTGGCTGCATGTTCAAATGCCTCCACAGTTCAGAGGAATACAAATCTAATTACCTGGTTTTGATCATCCCCTTAATTTTGCCTAGATTTTGTCATGTGAACATAATCTATGTGTATGTATATATATATATATATATATATATATATATATATATATATATATATATATAGATAGATAGATAGATAGATAGATAGATAGATAGATAGATAGATAGATATTACCTTAAGAAAGGATTCCGGTCAAAAGATTTTCATAGTATGTGAGATTAAAATGTAATGTTTATATATGTAATAAAAATAGAGCGTAAAAATATTATATATTTTTAAAAGTTAATGCAATTAACAAAGTGACTGGAGAAAGATTTATATGGAATATTTTTTTTTTTTTACATTATGAATTTTGAATGAACAGGCAGGACTATATTAAAAAAAAAAATACCAGTAGCACCTAGACTTTCTACAACGTTAAAATAATAATCAAGGGACATTGAATAATAATAATATTCAATGTCCCCCTAATTTTGAGTCCACGTATTTTGAGGCTGTAAAATGCTTCCAATTGGTGTAAAGACAAGGGACATGGATGCTTAGACCAACATGATCGCTAGCCTGGCATTGTTGTCCCAGTGCTGTTAACACCCAGCTCAATTGTGCCTACATAATGAATCTGCATGTATATAATGGATTTTAATGGCAGTGCAGTGGAGTGTAGTCACAGACTACAGGACACAGCAGGCTAGTGAATCCACCAGCAGGGTTAATGGAAAATGACTTGCTTTGCGGATTCCGGTTTGCAGGAGGTGTAGCAGAACCCTGCATCTTTTATGTAGAATCAGACAAGAAGTGGTTTGTGCAAAGCACAGCCTCTTAAACCAGCAGATCCAGAATTACAGGGCTGGCTTTAAACTCTGCAGACAAGAAGGTCACTTCCAGGATCTCAACAGCAGCTGAACTAAAACAGCTTGGGTTCAAATCTTAAAAAAGTGTGTGAGTGTGTCACACATTTTCACGTGTAATTACAGTGGATATAGAACACGGTGATCAAACTCTGATTTTATATACGGCCGTGGCATAAACATCATGGCATGAGGCCACATATTCTGTCAATTTCAGTCACAATGGTAAGCACATTTTACAGGCTTTCAGGCATGTTGAACCAGTGCTGTTCTTGCTGCCAGTGATGGTACAATATTATTCAACCAGTACCAAGCACACAAGCAATGGTTGAGCTTGATCCCTAGTTAGGGAATGTAGGGTAAAGTGAGAGCATGCAAGCTGTAAAAGGAGCAACGTTTGGGTGAGAAGGACTGTGTATTCCAGCAGTCAGCACTCAAAATATGAAGTAGATGTATTTGGAAAAGGTTAATGCATGCATAATTGTATCTGATTAATTAAGCAATGCTTGTATAAGTTAATGTTAATGCAATACTGAATCGGAAATCAGATTCATACCAGAGAGGGTTTGGCCACTGCAAAAAAGCCATTATAATCTTATTGAAGCAAAGATTGTGAAGAAAATGAGAACCTAGGTTTGGATTTCTGAGGCTCAGACAGAAGATTATGGGCCAATGATTATGTGCCTATATGGACTACAAAGAGAAAGTGGCTGAATCCTCCAACAATCAGTCACCATTTTAACTCTGTATTAGCATCATTAAAAAAAAAAAAAAAAAAAAAAATATATATATATATATATATATATATATATATATATATATATATATATATATATATAATATATTATAATTTTTTTTATTTTTTATTTAAAAAAAACGTTTTTTGGAGACATTGATAAGTGATTAAAGTGCACTAAAGCATGTATGCTGTGTAATCAGTGAGTCTATTCCCATCAGTCTCTTGTGTAAAACAGACAGCTGCCACCAACACCTCATTAATGAAGGCTCACACTATTGTTATTTGTGTTTTCACATCCATAAGCAACACCTGTGCATGGTTTAGCACCTGTGGAGATTAATTGAATTATTTAGAACCTGCTGACTTTTTAACTCTTTTCCAGCCAGTTGCTGCAGGTTTAGGTTTTCTTGTATTAGATCTTCCAAACTTTTGCATCCATAACTCTGTGATGTAAATACATGAAGGGTGCTATATAAATTCAATAAAGACAGATAGATAACGTTTAAATATAATAAAAACATAGTGGGACGACTTTGTGGAGTAAATGGCTTCAATTTCTAATTTAATGTGTGTTTGTTTTTTCTTGTTTTTGCAATATTTGCTCTAATCTCTAAAGGAGTTAGAAAAGCATCTCTACTACTAAATTCCCATGTATTCTAGAAAGACCCTAACTTACAAAAAACAGGTTATTTGGAAACCATAAGAATTATAAAGCAGAACTATTTAGATTGAAGTATTCTATGTCAGGCAAGATGTTGTTTTTGCCTTATCATTTTTAAACGTCATTAAGCTTAGGTAGATTGATGACTGAACTTAACCTGCCTCTTTTGTATTTCACACAGAGTGCTGTAATTTGAATGTTCCAGGGTCTTTTATCCTCACTCCTTATCAAAAGTAGGCCTGATTACAGAGCTCTAGAATGCAAGCTCTGGAAAACGCGTGAAGGGGCACTGCAGCGTTTATGGCTGTCAAACGCAATTTAGACATTAAAGTGTCTCTTATCCTCTGCCTGCTGAAGAAGAGAGCCGGTGATGGGAGCTGAATCCAGTACTGCACATTGTTATGCATGATTGCGGGGCACCTTATAGCTGGACATACAATTAGCTGTGCTCTAGTATAGCCAAGGCAGAGGAATCATTACCACAGTATTACAGTAGTCTTCCAAAGTAGGCTAAAACATGTCCCTACTTGATTTAGATTCTTTTTATCCTAGCTGCTAAGTATGCATATCTTTTTTTATTTTTTATGAAGTGGTATTGCATAAGCACCATTGCACTAGAAGGTCACGGGTTCACCCAGCTGGTGGGACTTTAGTTATAAGTTTAAATGTATTATTACCTTGCAGCAGGTTTGTCAGCTGTATGCAAAACAGGTCAAATCTACTCGATGACTGCCCTGGGGACTAGTTCATTTTAAGAAGGGAGTCAGGCTCTGATGGAGACTGATTGAAATATTGTTGATTTGGAGGGAAATATCCATAGGTAAATCTACAGATGGTATGCATCTGGGGTTCAGTAGTTTGAAAACATCTGGTGCTTTGGTAAGGTTTCAAATTGGGTAGAATGTGGTCAAATAATGAACCATGTAAATCATAGACTACATAATTCACTTAATTTGAATGCATTATATCTCAACCCCTGAAAATATATTAAAGGAAAGGTTTTGGAAATAAACATGATACTGACACAAAACCATGATTCATTCCCTCTGTCCTTCAATATAATTATTTCACGTTTCTTTAAACCACGCATTGTTTAGTTCAGCGAATATGTATGAAAAATATACAGTGTATTGCTGAGAATTGTTAGAGTAGTAGTTTCTGCCAGATGGGCCTCCTTGTAATTGAGACAATATGTATCCTGGTACTTCAACTGTATAAATATTTAATGATAATTAAAGAACCAACAAGCAGAGAAAAATGTATTGCTTGTCGACACAGTTGTGATTGCTTTAGGGATAGAAGTAACAGAGCAATCATTGTAAATTTCACACAAGCCCTGTATAAAGGCTTCTGGGATACCATGTACAAAGCAGGTGGTGGAGAGAATGATAATAAAGATGGATGCAAAGATGTAGGGCCCTTATTTCAACTGTCCCGTTGTACATTTTTTAATGAATAATAAATGCATATTTTGCATCATGTTGTAGCTACTTGTGTTGCTGTTAAAATCGGTTATTACCTATTATTAGCATTGTTACAGCCACTGCTTTTATTGAGAACAAAAAAATCATTAATTGAAAAACCAAGACGTTTTGGACTACAACACACGATGGGATTACAGTAGGTACCAAGAAGCAGCAGAAACTTGTCATCTAACATGAAAAATGAGCAATAGAGTCACTGCATATTGTAAAAGCTTTTACAAAGTTTAATTTCCTGATTTATTACTGTATTTCAAGCTTCAGTCAAAGATTCCATTGAGACCTAATTTCCTGTTTCACGTTAAAAACATGAGGAAGTGTCCTGGCACATTCCAGTTTGTTCTGAGAGCGATGGACACCAGATTGTGCCAGACATTAGTAAAACAAAACAACACCCTGTTCACTGGAATACCATGGTTGTTTTAGAGGAAACCAATCATGGTGATGCCATGCTCTTACATTGTGAATAAATATACAAAGGCTTCAACTGTTAAACCCTTTGAGAGTCTTCTAGCAAAATAAAGCCAAACTGACTTCAGCCTGTAAAGTTAACTGCAGTATAGTGAGAGCAAGTGTAGTGATAGTAACAGGTAATCATGGTAAATGACATAGTACACTGTGGTAATTGACTGAATAAGCAAAGTATACTACACATGTACCAAGATAAGCATTTATAAGGGTTTAACTTTGCTAGATGCTCTAAAGCATATTTTCAGTTTTTTATATTAGTTGTTCTATGGTGGTATTGAATAACATGGATTTATGACACCAAAATATAACGACAGTGGTGATATTATAGTGATTTAATTCAGGCCTCTGACTGATTACTTCAGCTGTTAAACGCTTGAGGGTATAAGTGAGATAGACATAGATGATAATAAATGGGATCTACATTGGTGAAACTAAATTCTGCTGTCTTTTAACTCTCACTGGTGTGCAATGGCAGATCTAGCAAACAGCAATAACTCACTCTCTGGTTCTGTAGTCAGAATCCTACGTACCATATATATAATATATATATATATATTATCTATATATATATAATATATATATATATATATATATATATATATATATATATATGTGTATACCTTAAACATATACATTGCCTATATTACAGACTTGGGCAATGAAACCTTCTCTTGGATGCCTAAAAGTCTTGTTGGTGGCCCAAAAGTACCAGGGATCATGCTCAGGTGCGGCTAATGTTTGGTCAGGATGACTAATTTAGCTGGCTTATGGAAGCTGGATACCATGTTTCTTCTGTCGAGGAAATTGAAGAAAGCTCATCTTACAGGGCATGTCCTGTGTGTGTGTGTGCCTGGAAAGATCAAGGTAGGGCTTTACATAGCAGTTAGGTTCAACAGAGCCAGTAATGGAGCTGATAGCCTGTGAAGTTAATCTCCGTTAGATTCGGTGTCTAAGGCATTATCTCACTGGGGCTCATTCCAGATCCACAAACATTGATAAAAACTCTCCCCACTGATACATTGTCCCAATGCCATCTATCAGTCCTCTTAACTGATGGCTCCCTTCCTGTAATGATCTTAAAGTAATCTGAAACGAGTGACTCTGTATTAGTGCATCACGATGTGTGTGTGTTTAATGGGGCACATGATGACTATGTAGAGGTCTTTTCTCTGCTAATCTGTCATGCCGGCTGTGCATTTTCTTCAGTTTAAACTCAGAAATTAGTGACAGCTTTTTTTAATTTAGTATTCCAGCTTTTTTTTTTTTTTTAAAGAAAACTCAGTCGTTCATTTTTAATACAAACTCAAAATTGTGGCTCCACTGTGTCTGTTAATGTACAGACATCTGGATGCTGTATGGAAAATATACTATGAGTCTTATCAAATCTAAGGTATGGTAAACAGATCTGAATTCCTCAGTTCACTAGTGTCCATGGCCATTACATCCACCTTTCAGTTTCCAGTAATTTTTTAACATACAGTATCATCATCAACATATAATATACTGTATTATACTGTGTTGTTGATTTGCTACAATTTACTTTATCAGATTTATTTAACGTATAATAACGTATAATAACGTATAATGAGAGGCAACTATTTGTTTCAATATAGTGCATCTGCCATCCTGAATACTACCTGCCTTAGTCTTGGTAATTAATTGCTTGGATATGTCCAGTTCCTTCCATAATTAAATCGGTTATAGAGCTGTGTTGTCTACTTGACATCTTTATACCATACCTGGGAAGGTAGATTCGCCCTCAAAATACAGTGCGGCTTTGTGGTGTGCAGGGTGAGTCATACAGTCAAGGGAGCCCAGGTTCGCTGTGCAATCGCTGGTCTTCGTTGGCGATTCTGCAGGGAGTGTCACATTGGCTCTGGTGTTCTCTTGTGCCAAGGAGGCAAAACCGGCAAGGAGTGTTGCACTGCAGCAAACTGTACTGGCCTGGTGCCTGGTAAGCTCAGGTGGACACCTCCAGGGCTAGACTTTGTCCTCCAGAAGCCAGTAATTATCTGGCATCCATTTTCAAATTCCTGGGTGTAAAAGTGGAAACACTCAGACATACAAATGGTTCACACACCATTACTTTACTAAGCAAACTTGTCTAAAAATTCTATATCCAACCTTATTTATATTTATTTATTAAACGCACCAAAAGTTTATATTCATTGTCACTATAGAACATGATCTTCCTTAACTATTAAACACTCAATTGTGTTGAATCTAGAACTAGTGTTGATACTAAAAGAAACTTCAATTCAATGACAAAAGTTTATTTTAGTACAGTCTAACCTGCTTAAGTGTATAGCCTATTTTTCATCAATATTTATACACTTAAACAGAGTATATGCTTAAGCGGGTTGGTGATTCCCAAATCATGTAGAATGCAGTATAAATGTACCGATAACAGAACATATTATCCTACAGTCCTACGGGCTGGATTTGTAAAGCGATGCAAACACAAGGACCCATTGACATTCTATGGGTTTACGTCCGCACAAAACGTAGAAAATCAAGAGCGAAGTGTTTACCATTTAATTAATCGCTTAATCACAATAAGACGTGCCGACTATTAATTACAGCCTTTCACTATAATTAAATATGAAAACAAAACTATCAGTTTGTAACAGATTTTATTTAAATGTGCAGTAAATGGAAATGGCGCCCTCCCGCGTTCGCACCCGCCCTCCGCCTGTGTGTGGCTTGCCTTGCACCATGCCCTTTTCAATAATGTCCTTTATCTTGTAGAAATGCTTGTAGATTTTCTCACTGACTCCAATGATTTCCAAACTACGGCGAATGTTTTGTAGAGCAGTAGGTCCATCGCAAGGTTTTGGTTCAGGTTGGGCATCCTCCTCTTTCTCGTGTGGCATTTCAGCATTTCCTTTAAGTTCTCTGGCAATTGCTTCATGGTATAGTTCACCAAAGCATTGCTCATTCTCATCAACTTGCACTAATGTTTCAAAATCACATTGCACATGCTCAATTAAATGTATATAAGTATCATCGCTATGCAGTAAAATGGGAATATACTCTTATAATAGTACATGTAAACGATGCAAATTTCATAATGTATCAATGGTAATGGTTTTGGATTTTAAAGTTTAATACATTTAAACGATATGCAGAGTTTATTTCTAAATTCAGTGCTATAGAATATTAAAATTACATTGGTTCTGTATTTTCAAATTTACCCCTAGGTTGATATTTTATTGAAACACACATTTTAAAATGACTGTAAAATGTTAGGTATGCAGTATTCACAACCAGCACTGTAGATGGGCTTGATAGGTATACAGTTAGCCGACAGCTGATTGAAAGGATTAGAAAGAGATTGAAGACAGTGTTAAGAAAATGGCTAAGGGGTTAGTGTAGGGGCCTTGTAACTGGAAAGTTGTTGGGTTGACTCCTGGCTAGATGTTTTCGTCTAAAATGAGAGTGTATTAGGCCAGGCAGATACTTCAGTGTTAGGAAAGAAATTGCCATGGGGACCTAGAATTAGCATTTTGGTCCCATACCGCCAGCTGGAAGCGAGTTGGACACCCAGCAATGTATTCATCTTTGGGCTCAGTATACCAACTGCTGTCAGCTTTGAGCAGTGGCAGTTAAGAGGGTCACAGAGATGAGAGTCTGAGGAGATCTGTTTTCTCTTTGGATTAAAGTGTTACTATCAGGGTTGATCTGTATAATGTATATTTATTGGTCATAACATATGTTTTGGGTTTATAAATGTAAAATTTGTACTGGGGGAAAAAAATAAGTTTGGGTTACCTTGAAAGAAGAATGACTCCATCTGGGTCAGAACCCACCCAATATGCCCCCAACATGGCCTTAGCATGGGACATGGCTACAGTACTGGATTGTATTCAATATGTCATAATACAGGGAAATGAGCACAAGGTTATTTTTGTAGACCCAAGAGTGCTCTGATGTTAATCTGGTTAGTTTAATCTCAGAGGCTGTTTTCAAATGGCAAATACCTTCTCTTTTTAGTTTTAAATTTTAATCTGGAAACTTTATCAGGTTGCAAATGACTCATCAAAGTATATAGCATGCAAGTGAATTGTGTGCTATAAGCAAGTACTTGTCTTGTTGTATACAGGGAAAACCAAACAGAAATGTCATTCCAAGCTTTCAGCGATGCACAAGAACCCTGTTTAATGGGTCTGTGATCTATTCTTTGAAATCATTCAAGATCTGTCTGGGCTGCAGGGAAAAGGCCTAAACTTTAAGGTATGGATTTTAGCAGTTGACATAGGCAACAGAAGGAGAAAATCAATATGTCTTATTGATTACTGACTGTATCATTAGACAAGGATATTTTGTTATTTCTAGGCTACAGTCGTGGTTTGAGAAAACGCAAGGGACTGTAAAAGCCAAATGGAATAGATGACTTAGTTAGCGAATGCTACTGCCAGTGATGGAAGTGGTGGGTTAGGCCTAGATGATATTGTCATTCATAATATTGGTTTAAATATATTGAGTTGTTTTAATTTCAGCGCTTGATTTGTAGTTTATTACAGTATATCAATGGGAACAGATACCCAAAAAATGCAGCAACTCTCCGCACAGAATATGTAATATTGGCAAAGCAACATTCCATTTTGTAGTTGAGTGCCAATTATCGGTACACTGTTGACTCAGGTATTGGTTCAACTTTGCTGCTGTGTATGTTGGCACTGTTATTGAACTCTTGCAGCTAACTTTGATCAGTTTGTGGTTGATACTGATCTCAATGGTGTTGCTCATGCTTGTGTGTTTCAGAATGTTCCCCAGCTCCCCTGCGGCAAAGCCCTCTACAACTATGAGGGGAAGGAACCCGGAGACCTGAAATTCAACAAAGGGGACGTCATCATTCTGCGCAGGAAGGTGGACGAGAACTGGTACCATGGTGAGCTCAATGGCAGCCACGGCTTTCTGCCTGCCAGCTACATCCATTGCATTAAACCCCTCTCGCAAACCCCACCTCAGGGCAAAGCACTTTACGACTTTGAAGTCAAGGACAAAGACCAAGACAAGGACTGCTTGACATTCACCAAGGTAAAACCAGTGCTTCCAAGTCTTTCTATCTTAGTGAGGGAGTCCTTAACACAATACTATAGTAATGGCAAAAACACAATAACATATGCAGATCTTGTTGTTTCTATTTTTTGTTCATCCTCTCGTATACACTGCAGAATACTCTACTACTGTTTTGCCCTCTGTAGCTATGAGGAATACTTCTGTAGAATATGTTGGTATTAATTATTATAAACTACAAACTATTAACTGAGTAAATAACAGTATCCTGCATATCTCTATTACCACAGTACACTTTAACTATGGTCAGGGATGCAGCAGACTGATTGCAGCATAAATTCAGAATTGTTTTGAAATAGCAAATGCAACTCAGTGCCTTATTCACACTGTTTTTTAATGAAGATTAATATGGGTTTCATAAAGCAGTTCTCTAACATAATCGGTGGAACCAGTCACTTGTATTTGTATCTGTTACTTTCATAAAGCCAAATTATTCATGATAAAATGAGGATATTTTAGACTGATAAGCTTTTGTCTGTAGTATTTATTGAACTGTGATTCAGTATTTTTTCAACAGTTGAAAGTGCCCTTACCAAGTACTGTTTAATGCAATTGAAATGGGATGAGTCAGAGTTGTAAAATTGGGACCAATTCACACAACTTTGCAGGCTGTTTTAGGGAATATTTTGTTAATGACAGTTTTCAATGCCCGTTTGTATTAATTAAATCAAGTTTGCAGTGAAACCTTTTTTCAGGTGTTCATTGGGTTTATCATTCAAATTTGTCAAATCAGTTTTTAATCTTAAGAGGAAGTTTATCTACACAAAAAGAAAATCCTTAAAACAGTCCTTAACGTTTTGTGAATAGGCCCTACTAACATATTTTGACATACCAATGGTATCAAAATGGCATCAACCAATCTATTGTAGTTCCATATTGGTAACAGTGTGCTACCGTATCAGGACTACTGTGATAGATTTGGTCTGTTATGCTTCTGTTTGATTAATTTGAGTTACAACATTCATATCACTTTGAACAATACTGGCACTACTTGAGAGAACCACTATATCTTCTGATTTTTTTTAAAAGCTGGAAGGTACTAACAAAAATGTTAATAAGAGGCAGTGTGGTCCAGTGGTTAAAGAAACAGGCTTGTAACCGGGAGGTCCCCGATTCAAATCCCAGCTTTCTACTGACTCATTGTGAGACCCTGAGAAAGCCACTTAACCTCCTTGTGCTCTGTCTTTGGAGTGAGGTGTTGTAGTAAGTGACTCTGCAGCTGATGCATCTTGTATCTTGTAAAGTGCTTTGTAATGGTGGTCTGTTATGAAAGGCGCTATATAAAGATTATTAATATATTGCAGACCTAGAGAATTGAATTACCACCAAATAAAATTTACGGGCCTTGCTGATTTCGTCAGACTGCTGAACAGGTGCAAATCCTTGCCTGATATTCTGCAGGAGAAATTGCTGTTTTCACCTTGAGACGTGTTTTGTCATTACAGCTTAATTAAAAGTGTAGCAAGTTTAATTAAACGCAGTCACTTGCATGAAACTGCTTGTCAAACTGATACTGTGATAATTAGGTTCTTTAAAAAGCTATGCTTAGCATTTATTTTTGGAATACAGAATAATCCACAAGATAGCTATTTCACACACTACTGTAGACCTGATGTAAAAACCAGCACAGGTTACAGTTTTGATTTAGCTTCACAGTATACTGTACATTATAAAGTTTTATAGCTGATGACCGCAGAGATGCCAAAAACGTAACAAAACATATAGCGACAGATTTGAAAGACTCCAGACATGTGATATATATATATATATATATATATATATATATATATATATATATATATATATATATATATATATATAACTTAATACCATTCTTGATGAAGGTTGTCAGGTGTCTGTCTTAGCTGACACAAGTCAATCAAAGATTAACAATAATGTACGTCACACTGGCAGTACAGGCCTTATGCATAGCCTCTCATGTAGTCACATGGCAAGCTACAAAATACATTTTAAAATAACATTATTTTCATAGGGTTCAGTTTAGTACAATAATGTGGACTGTTAAGGCCCCCTGGGCTCCACTGCAACCAACACGTGTGGTTTTAGTAGAAGTGTCACTTTTTCTCAGAATTTGGAGGCCTTCACAAATCGCTTGCCAGCATTGGCATCATTCTTAAGTAAAGTAGCAAAATGTTCCAAATAACTAAAGGTTTGTGTTCCTAAATCTGCCTTAGGCAACTTTTGACTGAAATCCAATGTGACAGCTGTTGTACATTGCAAACCTGTAAATGTGTCTTATTCACAGATGAGTTTGCAAGCTTGCGCTTGTTGGTCAATTAGAATGCATGCCTCTTACAAGTGGCAGAGCAAATCTTAAAATGAGAAACGCCATTAAAGCACACAAGCTTCGTTAGGAAAATGCGTTTGCTCAGCTTCGGGATAATTACATCGAGTGCAGAAGAATAGGAGTTTCAATACAACTTTCAGCTGTTTCTTCGATGATAAAAATCAATCCGTTTGGCTGATTTTCTTTTTTTTTCAATAGCAGGGTAAAAAAAAAAAAAGACATGTGTATGATTTATATTGTATTGACATTGTTTTAAAATTACCAGTGTCATTCCATTTCCCTGATAATGAAGTATGGTGATAACCCATCTGTGATAGTTCCACTTTGATGAATCAGTCACTGCACCATTTTAAACAACTTTTACATAAATGCATTAGATAATCAAAGGTCAGAGGTTAAAATGTTAGCAGGTAAAATGTGCTGATTGCTGGAGATTCTTGGAATAATGATGTTTCTAAATCTGTGTTGTGATGATTGTGATGGTGGACAGCCACCCCTGGGAGAAGGTAAGATAGAAATTGGGTTATAGACTGGCAATGGATAGGAATTGATAAACCAGGGCTGACCATGTTATAATACAGTAGTTTACGGTTGATGTAACACCTTTTAAATATGATAAAACAAGTATTGCACAGTATATTACTGAAATAATGTCTTTATTAGCAGTAGCTTAATAATGTTTACAGTAGAATACCATAGTAAAGGGCAGTAAACCACAGTAAAAGCTTGGTAAACATAAAAATCAGAAGGATCTGAGAACAGATGCAGGCCAGAGGCTTTATTTCCCTTACAGTAATCCAGAAACAAAACATTTCCAGGGGAAATCTCCAGCACATTATTTGTATTTAAAGGCCTCAAAAAAACTGAAAAGGGATTTCCTGCCAACCAACGAGAGAAGTAAGCTCATGCAGCAGCTGTGACATCTTGACTGTGTGGAAGCCTTTTCCGTTTCACATTGGAGCTCATTTCCTGCACTCTGAGAGTGTACAATAATATCCTTAAGCACTAATTTGGGAGTCCCAGCAGTTAGAAGCCTTTAAGATTGGGCATGTGGGACAAAGGAAAGTTAGTGACAGATGGCAAGAAATAGTGCGGGCTGCTTTTAAATTCAAGGACAATCAACTCAAAATGTCCTAATGTCCTGTGAAGAAGCCATAATATAATTGGTGATCTTTGCAGTTTTAGTTGCTAAAAGTATGTGAGTGGAGCGGGAGGGAGGAGATTTCTTTAGGGGTTGCTGTGATTGAACCATGGCAATCTGGGGAGAAAGTGGGGCTTTGTTAGAGTACAAACTGACAAAAAAAAGGTTATTCTACTTCTCTTGAAAGGACAATAGGTTATTGACTCCTGGTCCATGTCCTTCTTTTGGAATAGCATAGAAGCATGCCCTTTCTTTAATTTCTTTTCTTTTTAAAAGCCTGTTTTGGGAAATTAAAAAAAAAGGTTTAGTATTCATACCACCATCATTTCTTTAGAGAGTTTATGAAGATTGGTTTTGGTTGAGTAAAATATTGTGAATTGCGCACTATGAGAATGTGTATATAAGTGGAAAACTGAATAGGATGGTATATGTGCCAAGAGTGGTCAGAGTGGCACCTAAGAGTGGGTAAAAATCAGCACGCATCATACCCAGCGCCCTATACTATATATTTTTGTAATATAACCTTAAGTTAAACAATGTAGTTTATTTGGATTTGATGTCATTTCTACCTGATACAAGCTATCTGATACAAGCCACCAGATAAAAACAATCTGATACAAAGACATTTTAGATGGCTTAATTACATTAAATCTTTTCCAGCAATAAAAGTACCAAATATCTGGAAAAATCTCTGGAATGATCCACTGCTGGGTGTTTTCAAGCAATGGTTCCTGACTGATAAAGCTCTAGTTCTAATACATTGCACACACTGTAACATACTGTGCTTTCGCTGACCTGTGACCATCCCCAACACAATATCAAGATAATGACTAAGAATGAACCACGGTCTTCAGGTTCAGAGACCAACTCACTGTGTTCTGGACTTAGAGAGTGGGCAGTGTTTGAGGAGTGGACAATGTCTTTATTTTACTCAAATTTTTTTTTTTTTTTTACCATCAAGGATGAAATTCTTATTGTGATAAGAAGAGTGGATGACAACTGGGCAGAAGGAATGCTGGGAGATAAAATTGGAATCTTCCCTATTCTGTACGTAGAGGTAAGGACACTTCTGTATCAATATATCTTCATGAGGACAATACATTTTATTGCTGTGTGCTTATCAGGAAACCATTACATATGTTTTTCATTGTAACAAACCATGTAACTAGTGCTAACCTTAAGTGATTTAGGACATGAGTTTTATATGTAACCTTCTGGAAGTGTTCAAATCTTAGCTGATAACTACTGAACTTGTTAGTCTTGCTCTGGTATTTACAATTCATCGTCATTTCAATCTGTAAACACAGTGATTGTGGTTTCTCCCTGCCATGCCAAATATATTGTATAGAGATTTTCCATTTACTGACTCACAGTTGCCAGAGGGGGCAGAAATTAGTCACAGATACATTTAAAATGTCATTGAAAGCATAGGCCAGCTGTATAGTTGTATAGCCAGGTAGATGATGAAATGCAGTGGTAGGAAACTGCAGGAAAAAAGGTTTCTATAGCTAACCTATACTAGTCTGGCTGATGAAAGAAGAACAGAAGGCAACATGAGTTTAAGAATGAAATAAATGAGTCCTTACATTGCCATAAAGACTTCAGTGTGTGAGGTGGTTTCAATGTTATCGACATACAAATACGTTATTCTATAAGGGAAAGGAATTGCAGTGTGCCTGGGTTTATGAGCCACACGTCAGTTCAGTAGTCTTGTAATAAAGGTCTGTATTAGTTATTGATTAATACCTGCAACAGTGATGAAGGTGGCAGTCCGACCTGAGAGGTCAGACTATGGCTTGGAGTGGTAATGGAAAGAACGTGGACCAGTAAATTGGAAGTTTACAGTAGGTCTTTTAAGAAATGGTATTAATCATTTTTAAAACTAAATGGGCTCCAGACATATGAGCAGATTGGTTAAAAACATGTACTATCTGTAACCTGGAATAAATGTGTGCTCTGAATGGCCAAAGTTACACAGTACATTACATGAGCAATACATTCCTCAACACATTTTAAATAAAAACAATCAAAGCAGAAAGTATATCTCCTGTGGTCATTTTTACATTTATACACTTTGTGCTGTATAAAACGTGTATGTTTTGTTAATGCTTTTATGATTAAATATTATTTCTGGAACAATAGCAGTGAACTAACCACATGTCTCAATAAAGGTATAAACTCATCTACTTATTCATATTTATAAGTTCTATTCTTCTTGACCTTTTAATATTACATATTTCTAACAGTGTGAGTAGAGTAATTTTAGATTGGTGTTGTTTTTGCTGGGAGATTTGTTTAAAAAAATGTGTCAAACATCACCCAAGGTGGGTCATTGGGTAAAAAGAGTTTAGCGACTTATATTGCTTTGCAGTTTGCATTAATAGTCTCCAGGCTTCATGAACAGGACATGCAGGTTTTTTTTTTGTTATTCAAAAATTAGATTTTTGCCTCAGTAAAAATCTAATCCTAGCTATGCCCCTGACAACACTGCACTACTTTTCACTAATAAACTGTATTTCACCA
The DNA here is from genome assembly GCF_017654505.1 of Polyodon spathula. Classification (NCBI taxonomy): domain Eukaryota; kingdom Metazoa; phylum Chordata; class Actinopteri; order Acipenseriformes; family Polyodontidae; genus Polyodon; species Polyodon spathula. Next base: position 17,736,953 of record NC_054548.1, on the reverse strand, counting down.
CTTGCACATTAGCATTCACTCTGGACTTGTGACCATGTTTGTGTTGTGTGTGTTTATACTGTGTTTATTATTTCAGCACTGTAACCCCATGGTTTAAACTATGCAATACATTGCTGTGTATTGCCTGGGATTATTATTTGCGGTCACCAACACGACCTGGATTACAATTAAAACAAGTAAAGAATTGTTTGAACCGCAGACTTTGTTGTTTGTTATCTGTTTACGCATTACATCACCTCTATACCTGGGGACTGCAAACCACTTTGCCACACCCCTATGTATATTTTAAGGGCATTGTAACTTTGCATTCTGTTTTGGATGAACATGTTTCAAATGCCTGTTCTTGTTAAGGTATATCATTCAGAGTGTCATTATAAGATATCATCCCTGTGCATTATTCAATTAGCAGAACAGGGTTTATAGTAAGTGCTTTGGTCCTGATTCACAGACAGAACCTTCTGTCTTGCAGTATAGTATTACTGCATCTGTCAGCAAAAATGTTGCTTTATCCCCATTCTATCCCCCTTATGTCTCATTTTCAAACAAGTGACTGATTATATAATCACATGCACTGATTAAAAACTGCACTGGAAAGTTTTCTGAAAAATATACATTCTTAAAAAAAAATAAAACATGAAACAGTTTCTGGATTTATTTGTCTGTGTGCTTATTATTTGAAGGATAAAAAAAAGTTTATTTTGTACTCAATATGAAGGATGATTTGACTGGTTCTGACTGGTATTGACCAATGTATTATTCTTGGGAGATTAGACCAGTTAAGGCCCTGTGAACTGCTCAAATGAAGGACTGGAACAGACTGGAAATCTCAGTTCTCATTGTTTATTCTCATCACACTACGCAGCCCAGAAGCACACTTACAAACCAACCCTCTTCGGTGTTCTAATGACATGTTTGTCTTTGAACACGGAGTCTGGGCCGTTTTTAAAATTGCTATATCTGACTTATCTGTAGTGTGAGCATGTTAGATGACATGGAAGACATAATTACCGAAGAGTCACTAGCCCTGCACGCATTCCAAGTTAAACAACAGACATGAGAAACATTAACGTAAGAGAATCAGTGTAAATGTATGTGTGTGCGAGAGTATTTTGAATTCAGTTAGTATTAGTAAACCCTTTTTAAAAGTTCTGTTTAGATTGTTGTATATATTCCATACAATATATATCAGTGGTTTGAGCAATCAGACAGGTGGTTAAACGGAACGATTATTGAGTTCACTCAATGCCTCAAGTGTTAGACTTGCCTTGTCCAACTTTATTAAAATTCTGTGCAGCTTTGCAATTTTTCAGCTTCATCAGTTTACACTCTCCCTGCAGGACATTGTAATGAGAAAGATATAATAGAGAACAGCCAGCTTATTGCATGCATCCTTTAAAGTGCTTTGGATATCTTTACATGTTTTTGAGCAGCACTGATTTTAATTTGAAGATTTTTTTTTGACGGGTAAAGTATTTTGTAAGTGTCACAAAAAACTAAAACAGTCATGCTACTGCTATCGCCTACAGCAGTAAGATGTTATGAATATGTAAGCTCTGCTGCAGCAAATAAAAGAAAAGTAAAAACAAAGGGAGCAGATGGCATTTTTGTTGTAATGATATCATTTTACAGGAGTCATACATGTAGATATGTTTAATATAAAGGCATACAAGATTCTTAACTATTACAAATAGAATGTGTTTATGCAGTAAGAGTTCCACAACCCTATAATTTTAGATAAAACACCACCCACAGCACAGTCTCTCATGAGAGCTGGGAGATCGCCTCCTGGTTTGTTTGTCTGGATAAGGAACTCCCACAGATACTTGTTGTGTCTAAACCCTGGTGCCTGTTTACATTGTTTAGTTTACACACTGCCAAAAATATTTCCTCTACATTTAGATGTACTGTTCATTTTACTCCCAGGGTATGAGATATCATGTTTGTACTTGGCCAACTGGATAACTAATATGTTTGTACTCAGTGTCCAAAGGGACTGTTTGCTCCAAAACGTTGACTGTTTTAATGGATGAATAAAAGTGCAACTCCAGAGTGGACATGTTACCACTGTTCTACAAGAGCCAGCTCTGCTGGTAGAGCAGGAGGACAGCCCTTTATGTTTGTAGTTCTCTGTTTAATCTAAATGGCAAAAGGCCCGCACAATCTATGTGATAATTCTCTTATTCAACAGCTTCAAAAAATATTTTAAGGGGGTTTACTTATGACCAGTTCCACGATGGAGGAAGCGGGGTTAGGAAATAAAGGGAGATTTCTTCTGGTCGTAAGCTCTACCAATATACTTTACCATATCCACAGGTTTTGGCAATAGACTGCTGTCACTATTGTGAAGTATATAAAATGAAAAGTTATCTTGCTGATTTGACACCAAATGTGACACTTGGCGAAATAAATAGACAAATACAAAACAGACACGAAACCAAACAAGTATCGTGCTGGTGTAAACCAGCAGGGACAGCAATTGCTTTCTAATAGTATTGACTCTCTTGTCTCACGACTCACGTCTCTCATTCCGCCTCTGAACACACAACCCTGTATCACCCGTGATCACCCTGTTTGTACACCTGTGGCTGGTGCCTTAATTAATCATCTCATCACTTATTTAATTTAAGGTTCCAGCCACATTCCCATGTGTCTGAGTTTATTTGATTAACAGCCATATTGTTCATAGTCAATAAAGCAATTCACAATAATGCTTGATTTTGTTTTTATTGTAAGAACACATTTTTGTACAGTAGTTCAAAATAAAATTACAGGTAAAGTGTAAGGTTTTAGTCAGTGCATTAGTATAAACTCCATAAGTTAGCATTAAAATTTGTGCAATATTTATTGAAAGTACTCATGGCTTAAAGGTAATGTTGCATTTTACTCGCATAGTGCCTACATTGGCGAGTAAATTATTCAATGACCCAAAATCTTATCCGGCGCACTGCTGTGTATACATTACAGCTATTCTGTTAAATCAGACCTTTTGAGCAATTCACTACAACTTTGTTTAGATAAGTGCCTGGCTTGACAGAATCCCTGAAACAGAAACAGTATTACACTAAACTGAACTTCCAACACTTAATAAGTACTACTAAAGCAGTTGGAAGACGCAGTTTGTTTCTTTTTTCTTCTACCACAAAGTTTAGTGCCACTTTCAATGTGAGCCCAGTGCAGCGCTCAGCACAGCCTACTGTAGCTTCTTAGCATTCACTGTGAATGGGCCCTTACTCTGGTTTAATGAAGATCGGGAATTCCGTTTTACTCTCATTAACTGATGAACTGGCCTGTTGTGACAGTAACTCCAGTTAGGGCTCATGAGCAGTAAATGAGAAAAGGACACATGTTGTTTGCACAGGAGCTTGTTCCCAGTGGGTTAACATGCTTATTATTATAAAAGCATTTCTTCTACTTACTATGGAAAACACATTTCCTTCAACAAAGTTAATACCATCAGAGGTCTTGTTGGAAAGTTTAGAATCTCCCTAATTATGCCCCAAGTGAAATCTACATGGCTTAGTAGAAACCCAGCACAGAACAGAAAAAACACATCCAGAGCAAGCATGTAATAGCATGCAAGAGCTCCACAGGTATTTGACTATTCTTTTTTTAAGTTTCTCTAAATTTAATTCCATTACATTATTTCAAACTGTCAAGAATTTCAAATTTCTTTGTGATGCAAACCAACACCACTATGATTCACTTAAAATACCAATTAAATGGTGGAAAAGGGGTTTCAATTCCTAATGCAATTAATTATGAGCCTCATGGGCAGGGCTTCACATAACTGGTCTGCCGGTTCACATGCGGACCAAAATGTAAAAATGCAGTCCTTTCATATGAAAGCTCTTTTGCGGACCTCAATTTGTTTGTGAAAAAAAGTAATGAAAGCCTATTAAAAAGGATGGTTCACTAATACTGTGAATATGAGTATTATTCACAGTATTGTTAGCCGGCTGCTTCTATTTACTCTGCAGGCCCACAATGCAGTCAACCCAGAGCTACAGCGTCGGAGGACAACCCAAGTGGTTCCATGCGGACCAAAATAATTATGAGAACTGTTTTTTTATTTAATTTTTTTAATTTGAAACCCTGCTCATGAATCATCTCAGCAAATCACATTTTAATTAGATCGGTCATTTTCCCACTAGTAGATTTCTCAATCTGACGGCACTTTACGGTTTAGCTAATTTATAAGTGACGTCCTCTCATGGTATGATAATGATGGTTGTTTTATACAACCGTGATTTGACATTTTGTACGCATTAGGCATATTTGTTTGCTATGTCGTATACCAAGCATGATCTTGTAAATCAGGATTGGTCAGGTCATTAGTACATGATACAGTGAAAAGCATAGAAGAGTAAAGACAGACTTTGTGAGTCCAAGAAACACACTGGACAAAACTGAGTGAGACTGCACAGCTCAGACTTACTGCCCACACTTGACAGGCTGCCAGTCTTTAGTGAGAGGTGGATTTATTACAGTTTCTTTTTTTAAGAAACCTTGCTAATGACGGGTTTAACCATCCCTCTTAATGATTGTGTAACTATAGTACCCATGTCAGTGTCAGCAATTCCCTTTTGAAAGTGTTCAGAATTCACACATATTACCACACTTTTTACAATGCTTGACATGTACTTCAATTAATATACCACCATAGGCTTACTTTTGAAAACCACAGTACTGTTAACATAAGGGCAAGAATAGTACTGAAACTATGGTGTGCACAGGAGTGTGGACTGTAGTTGCATATCAATATGTATAGTATTCTGCAGTCATTTTCTTTATTGTTTTAGAAATATATTCTGTTACTACCATGGCTTGACAGACTGTGTTCCCAATAGAGGCCAGAAACAAACTAAGTTAATCTTGTCAGGAGGTGCATTTAAAAAGTATTCCTTTGATTTTTAGAGGAAACTTTTGTTATTGGCATGTGGCATTACCGTAAGTGATCCTTGCTCAGAAACTCAATTTTTAAAAGTGCAAAACATCTCAAATGGCAACACCAGAATGGACAAAAGAAGCTAACAATAAAGAAGGATGTTAAAGAAAGTAATTAGCCTGCCTTCAGAAAATCGGATTGCGCTGCCTATTGTGCTATTAGGACAGAAATAACGCTTCTAGACATATCTCAGAAGTTGGGCTACACTTTTGTCAAATGAGCACTGTCATTGTAACATAGGCATTCAAAAAGCAATTTAAACTTTAGAATTTCCCAATACTTTTTTTAATGGTCACAGATCTAAGCCTTTTATCAGCCTGTGGAATGTTGTCTGTTCCATATTAAACCATGAAAAATATGTATATTGTTTGGAATGCAGTTTCCATAAAATATTCAGCACTTTCTTAATTTTGAGTGAAGAACATAATGTTTTTATTTATGCAGTGGGGGCCTCAACATATATTTCACTAATGTGACCTGAGGAAGATTAAAAATGCCGATCCCGTCTTTTTTATATACACTTTCAGTTTGACAGGTAATTACTGTGAACTGTAGGTGAGCGTGAGTGATAATCTGAGCAGGGCAGAATCACTTAGCGATACACAGTAGCAAACAAAAACCCCATGCAGCTCCAAGCTGGCTTTCATTAGCTGGAAATGCATGATATGGCTTTACTCACAGCCTCTCCTATTCCTTGACTAGGCTCTTCCAGATCTCTGCTACTCCAGTTGTTCTCTTTTTTTTTCTTTTTGTCATATCCCAGCAGCATATCTGTATCTAACCGACGGTAACTTCAAATTTCTCTTTCTCTCCAGAGCTATGCTTTCTTTGAAGTAGTTTCTGATTCATACAGCAGCTTCAAAATAAGTCAGAGACTCAACTGAGCATCACATTGTACAACAGTACTGCCATGAAACATAGAAGAAAAGCTACTCACACATTTTCAGAAAGTATTAGTACCCTGGTACAGACTGACATGTGAAGACACAGTTTTGTAAGTATGGCCCTATCTCTATAAAACTAGACATAACAGACTTTTAAGTGGTAGCTTAACCCAGGGAAAAAAGCGCTCATCCATGGGTATGTCAAAGGAAAAATAGTGTGTTTTTATTTTCCAAGACATGTTAACAACAAAAATGAGGAAATGGGGTCCCTGAGTGGCTCACCTTGTAAACACACAGCCACATGGTGCGCAGGGTATGAGTCATACAGCACAGGTTCATGTCCTGCCTGTGCAAAGTCACTGGTCTTTGCTGGGGTTCCCAGTTGCTTAGTTACTATTTTTTTGTTCTTATACTAGTCAGTACTGTGTTAATTTGCATCACACAAAAGTAGAGAATGTATCCAGAAATAATCTCTGCACAGTATTTTGCCAAGTTAGATATTGCTATTTCAGTGTGTTGCTTTTTGGTGCAGTTATCCATTCACAGTGGATTAATCAGTGTTAATTGACATCTAATTTGCATATTATTAAAAAAAGATATTAAAATGACAATTAATATATTTATTTTACCTTACAGATTTTCTCTGAAGCTTTCATTCTATTATTAATTCCTGACAAGTTTATATTATCTCAACACTTTCCAAAACAGTGTCACAATTTATCACAAACATTTTCGTACAGAATGCTATAAAGCAGTAGTTCTTAACCTTGGTCCTGGGGACCCACTGTCCTACTGGTTTTTGTTCCAACCAAGCTCTTAATTACTTAATTAAAACCTTAATTGAACTAATAATTTGCTTAATTTTACTTTTTAGATTGATTAGCTTACAAAATGTTGGAGAATTCAAGTTTCTTGTGTAATTTTATATTTAACTTGAAATCTCTAACTCTTTAAAATAAGTAAAAAGCTCTGATTAGTTCCATCAAGGGTTCAATTAAGTAATTGAGAGCTCGGTTTGAACAAATATCACTACACTCGTAGACAGAACAGACTGATGTCTTAAGTAACAAATAATTATATGTGTTCATGTTTTGTGAATAGTGAATGTCATCCCAGACTCCACATAAACACAGCAATCTTACCCACCCAAACAGCTAGTCCCTGAATCCAGATGAAGGATTTTAGGCAGGACTAATGTAACATTAGCAGTTATGTTTTGCTATTACAAAAAATGGTGCAAATTGTACCTGCTCAGACCAGAGCAGTCTTGGATTTAGTTTGGGCTTATGTAACAGAGGGTAGGATTCGTAACATCTAAGCAGTAAGCAAAAATCAATATATACAGATAATGCAATCATAAAAGCAACACATCTTTTTTACGTTCCTTATGATTTAATTATTGAAAAGCTTGAAATCCTTTCAGCAGGACGGATGTCACCTCTTTTTATGGAGGTATGTATACCTTGGGGGTCAAGGGTATCACGTAAATCATGGCTTTAAATACTAATCTACTGTAGTTAAAATGTGTCAGAAATGGAAAACTCACAGGTTGACTTAATTGGGAATCCCAGACAAGTACCCAGGAAGACTACATTGCTTATTTGGCTGGCTCACAAACAGCTCAAAACCGATCAAGACATATTATTGTGTGGTAATATATTTTGCCATATATATATATATATGTGTGTGTGTGTGTGTGTGTGTGTGTGTGTGTGTGTGTGTGTGTATATATATATATATATATATATATATATATATATATATATATATATATATATATATATATTATCTATATTCTTTGCAGATATTATCTGACCAAAAACATGTATTACTGTATGTACAAAACAGCCAACTTAGAATAAATGGATCAGCTATATAAAGATATAAAGGGCTCAATTATTTGGTTTTGAATGCAGTGTTAGATTTTCTAAATCAGTCTAGAATGGCTTTCAAACAGTTAGAATAGTTGCAGCATTACCCTAGTTTGGCCCTGTATAGAGAGTCACAGTTGGAGTAACTACTGATAATGTTCTCGATTCAATAGCTACTGTACAAATGTGCTCAAGTTAATTGTTAGTGGCTGGGCAGGTCTAGATGTTTCTCTGTAGGTGGGGTATAAACTTTCAGTGTCTCTCTAATTTGGAAGATTATATAAGGACATGGCAGTGGAAGTCTTCAGAATACAGAGTGGTTTCAGATTATTTACTCTCTGAGGAGGTAATGATCCCATGCTGACGATTGCAGCCAGTGAAAATGGTCTGTTAATTGAACGTCTGCTGGATTTTACTGCCGCTCTTCCCTTGCTATCACTGTGTACAGCTGATTAGGACTCTCTGACTTAACCGAAAGCTCTCTGTCTCTCCTGGAGGTCAATTTATATCAACAACGTCAATTAGACCAATAAATAATACTGCTATGTATGTTATGATTGATTATTTAAAGATACAAAATAAATTAAAGCAAATTAATATCAAATAACAAATCTTCTCTTGACTTCTATAGTTATAAATAGCAATGACTGAAAACATTATTTGTTTGTACTGGGTTCTTTCCTTGAGTATAATTAAAAACCCTTTGCCAAAAAAAGTGTACCTCCGTAATTAACTACATACCTCTTTTCACAGCTAAACGAGGCAGCGAAGCAGCTGATTGAGATGGACAAGCCATGCCCTCCCTCCGGATCTGGCACTGACCCCTCAGCCCCATGCTCGGCCGCCAGTGCCACCCTGAACGGCACTAGTGCCATGAGCGCCATCCACCGACGCATCGATGGCAAGAAGAACACCAAGAAGCGGCACTCTTTCACAGCGCTCAGCATGACGCACAGGGCTGCCCAGGCCATGAACAATCGGCACTCCATGGAGATCAGTGCTCCGGTCCTTATCAGCTCCAGCGACCCACGAGCAGCGGCCAGGATCGGAGACTCCACACACCTGTCCTCCAGCGCACCCTCTCAGGTAAGGGCAGGTCATAGAAAAAGCTTCTTGAGCAACCTAAATGAGCCCACACTAATAAAACATGGATAAACGCTATATATCAAGTCAATAAATTAAAGAGTTCTTGACTCTGTTTCTGTACCGTGCATCTGGAATGTGTTGGCATTATCATGTTTCTCAATATCAGTCTTAACATATCTTTCAGCTTGCATGAGGAATCTAATCATGTGATAATGTAAAGGAATCTATACAAATGCCATTTGTTTCTGCATGTGTGTGTGTCTGTCTGCCTTAGATGACTCAGCTGCATGCTTTGTGATAGTGTGCAGCAAGCATATCAGCATTTTCAGTTGCTGTAATATTTATTGTAGGATGTTTGTCCCCTGTGCTGTTATGGTTCAATATACATTGAGAAATTGCTCCCATTATCTGAGTCAGTTTTACTAGAATGAACCATGTGAAGGAGAACCAGCAATCACCATAACGTTTGTCATATCTCAGCAGGTGTATCAAGTTTTCAACATTTTCATAAAAAAAATAAATAAATACAACTCAGTCATAAGAACATAAGAAAGTTTACAAACGAGAGGAGGCCATTCGGCCCATCTTGCTCGTTTGGTTGTTAGTAGCTTATTGATCCCAAAATCTCATCAAGCAGCTTCTTGAAGGATCCCAGGGTGTCAGCTTCAACAACATTACTGGGGAGTTGATTCCAGACCCTCACAATTCTCTGTGTAAAAAAGTGTCTCCTATTTTCTGTTCTGAATGCCCCTTTTTCTAAACTCCATTTGTGACCCCTGGTCCTTGTTTCTTTTTTCAGGCTGAAAAAATCCCTTGGGTCGACACTGTCAATACCTTTTAGAATTTGGAATGCTTGAATTAGGTCGCCACATAGTCTTCTTTGTTCAAGACTGAACAGATTCAATTCTTTTAGCCTGTCTGCATATGACATGCCTTTTAAGCCCGGAACAATTCTGGTCGCTCTTCTTTGCACTCTTTCTAGAGCAGCAATATCTTTTTTATAGCGAGGTGACCAGAACTGCACACAATATTCAAGATGAGGTCTTACTAGTGCATTGTACAGTTTTAACATTACTTCCCTTGATTTAAATTCAACACTTTTCACAATGTATCCGAGCATCTTGTTAGCCTTTTTTATAGCTTCCCCACATTGCCTAGATGAAGACATTTCTGAGTCAACAAAAACTCCTAGGTCTTTTTCATAGATTCCTTCTCCAATTTCAATATCTCCCATATGATATTTATAATGTACATTTTTATTTCCTGCGTGCAGTACCTTACACTTTTCTCTATTAAATGTAATTTGCCATGTGTCTGCCCAGTTCTGAATCTTGTCTAGATCATTGCTGCAACAGTGTTTGCCACTCCTCCTACTTTTGTGTCGTCTGCAAATTTAACAAGTTTGCTTACTATACCAGAATCTAAATCATTAATGTAGATTAGGAATAGCAGAGGACCTAATACTGATCCCTGTGGTACACCGCTGGTTACCACACTCCATTCTGAGGTTTTTCCTCTAATCAGTACTTTCTGTTTTCTACATGTTAACCACTCCCTAATCCATGTACATGTGTTTCCTTGAATCCCAACTGCGTTCAGTTTGAGAATTAATCTTTTGTGCGGGACTTTGTCAAAAGCTTTCTGGAAATCTAAATAAACCATGTCATATGCTTTGCAATTATCCATTATCGATGTTGCATCTTCAAAAAAATCAAGCAAGTTAGTTAGACACGATCTCCCTTTCCTAAAACCATGTTGACTGTCTCCCAGTACCCTGTTACCATATAGGTAATTTTCCATTTTGGATCTTATTATAGTTTCCATAAGTTTGCATATAATAGAAGTCAGGCTTACTGGTCTGTAGTTACCTGGTTCAGTTTTGTTTCCCTTTTTGTGGATCGGTATTACGTTTGCAATTTTCCAGTCTGTCGGTACCACCCCTGTGTCAAGAGACTGCTGCATGATCTTGGTTAGCGGTTTGTAAATTACTTCTTTCATTTCTTTGAGTACTACTGGGAGGATCTCATCCGGCCCAGGGGATTTGTTTATTTTAAGAGCTCCTAGTCCCTTTAACACTTCTGCCTCAGTTATGCTAAAGTTATTTAAAACTGGATAGGAACTGGATGACATGTGGGGCATGTTGTCAGTATCTTCCTTTGTAAAAACTTGTGAAAAGTAATCATTTAACATATTTGCTATTTTTTTTTTCTTCCTCTACGATTTTGCCATTTGTATCTCTTAAACATTTAATCTCCTCTTTGAATGTTCTCTTGCTGTTGTAATATTGGAAAAACATTTTGGAATTGGTTTTAGCTCCCTTAGCAATGTTTATTTCTATTTCTCTCTTGGCCTTTCTAACTTCCTTTTTGACTTGCGTTTGCAGTTCTGTGTACTCTTTCTGCGTACTTTCTTTTTGGTCCTTTTTTAATGCTCTGTAAAGTGCTTTTTTTCGCTGAATATTTTTTTTAATTGATCTATTAAACCATTTTGGCAATTTAGTTTTACATTTAGATTTGTCTACTTTAGGGATATAATTGTTTTGCGCCTCTAGTACTACATTTTTGAAGAACAACCATCCTTCTTCTGTGGGTGTTTTCTCTATTTTACTCCAATCTACTTCTGTTAGTCTCTGTTTCATACCTTCATAGTTTGCTTTTCTAAAATTGTAAACCTTAGCTTTAGTCTTTACTTTTGGGGATTTAAAAAACACTTCAAATGAGACCATGTTGTGGTCTGAGTTTGCCAGTGGTTCTCTGACCTCTGTTTTAGTTATTCTATCTTCGTTATTTGAAAAGACTAAATCAAGGCATGCCTCCCCTCTAGTCGGTGCCTTCACAAATTGTGTTAGGAAGCAGTCATTTGTCATTTCCACCATTTCTATTTCATCCTTCGCGCTACCCACCGGGTTTTCCCATTTTATTTGGGGGAAGTTGAAATCCCCCATTAGTATGGCTTCTCCTTTGCTACACACATTTCTAATGTCATTGTATAACAGATTATTGTGCTCACCGTCTGAATCTGGCGGTCTATAGCATGCTCCTATTATTATGCCTTTTGAATTTTTGTCTGTTATTCTGACCCATATTGATTCGGTTTTATTTTCTTTGTCCAGGTTTAACACCTGGGCTTCAAGACTGTTTCTTATGTATAGCACTACCCCTCCTCCTCTTCTGTCCTGCCTGTCTTTCCTATACAGTGTATACCCACAAATATTATATTCGTCCCCATCACTCTCAGACAACCATGTTTCTGTAACACCTATCACATCATAGTTACCTGTTAGTGCAGTAGCTTCAAGTTCTAGAATTTTGTTTCTGATACTTCTAGCATTTAGATAAATACATTTAATGGTTGTCTTACCTGAGTTGTTGTTCTTGTTTTGATGCGGTCTCCCTTCTGTTTTTTTGTTGATTTCTCCCCCCTTCCTTTCTAGTTTAAATGCTTCCGAACCTGCTCGAGGATCTTTTCTCCGAGTAGACTAGTTCCCTTGTTATTTAAATGCAGTCCATCCCGTCTATAGAGATAGTCCTCGTTGTAGAATGTGGTCCAATGATCAAGATAGGTGAAGCCTTCCCGTGTGCACCACGTCTTCAGCCATTCGTTTTGATTAATTATTTCCAGCTGTCCATATGGTCCTTTGCAAGGTGCGGGTAGTATACCAGAAAATACCACAGTTTTGGTTTTCTCTTCTAATTTCTTTCCTAGCTCTCTGAATTTGTTTTGCAGGGATTTTGGTCTGTCTCTTCCAATGTTGTTTGTACCAATGTGGACGACTACTACCGGGTCGTCTCCTGTTCGTTCGAGTCTGTCGGGTCCTATTTGGGAAAAATAATTTTCAATTCAGCTGTTATTTTAGTATTTATAACCTGTAGGTTTCCCCTGAGTGGAACATCTTACAACTTCTTTCCTCTATGGAAGGGATGTGCTAAATTAACTATTATGGTTTCTGTGAGAAAAAATTGTATAAAAATATATAGCCTGTTTTTCACAGTATCGCTTATGAGCTTTTGTTCTTACTGGTTTCTATATTTATCATTTTTCAAGATTGTTTTCATAACTGAAAAAAAAATAGCACTGTTTCCCACCACTAACCTGTGGGAAGCTACAATGTTAAATATCACAGATGCAATATGCCATTTAAAATAAGGAGGATCTGTGATCTAAATATCATAAAGCTTTTCTTTTAGAATGTTCAGCTTCAGCAAGCAGCACATTAAATACTGGACTCTCCCCTCAGGAGTTGTGAGTGCTTGTTCTACAGAAAGCTGTAATCTTGCTTGGATTGGTTTTTGCATTTGAAATGAAGCCCGGCAGTGGGGCTGCCCTGGGAGTAGATCTGCTCGGGTAAACGGAATGTGAGTGTTTCTTAGAGAGCCCCGGTGACAAAGGCTCATCTACTTCACCTTGCTTCATTTATCACCTTATGAATTATTCGGACCTAATCTGTGGGAAAGGTCGCAGGTCACTGTTGTTATAAATTCCCAGGACTAGGGAGAAAATGCATCGCATGAATTATGGATGAGGAACCTGCAAGCAATTTGGCATCCTCCCTGTGTTTGGAGGCCCTGCCAGTAACTCTAATCAGGATGGATTGCTTCCCTTTGGAAAGATTGCACACTGATTCACAGACCTGGTGTTGGAAACACCTATAGATCTACAGTACATATTGTATTAATTTATTAAAGCTTGACGTACATTTGAGAGTAAATTAGAAAGCAGCAATCAACAGCAGAACCCAGCTACTGAAACTGAATTGCTGATAATCAAATGGACTTCAGCGTTTTCAGTGGCGGGTCATAAAAGTATATATGTAATAGGAGAAGTTTTATTAATTTGAAAAAGTAAGTTCCTTTTCATGATAAAATATTGTTAGGATGTAAATAAGTGTGTGATTCAATATGAATTCAGTAGGAAACTATATGTTTGCACAAATAGGTGCATTATAACCAGTGTTTAGTCACAAGCTTCTTAGACCAGAACACCACTCTCAATCACTTTTTAATATGGAAGCAATGTAAACACCTCTTTGTTTTAGAACCAGCTCTCCGTTGAGACCATTTTGGTTGTTGTGTTCCCTTTTCCAAGCACCGCTTTCTTTAAATATTGCCACTCGACTGTGTTGATTTGAAGCCAGTTTCATTGCAGCCTCTGTTTTACAACGTAGTTTCACTTCTCTTCTCCATGTTTCATTTCCACTCGGTGTACAGCCAGCACGCACATTAGTGTGACCCCAGAGCATGCACAGGTGTTGCAGAGTCCTTGCATGAGAGGTGTGCTGTGTGTCTGTCAGTACTGTAGTTGTGAGGGATTTAGGGATTTGGACAAACAAAACATAAAAAGATACCATCACACTATTTTTTTTTTTTTTCAAATTTGACCAAGTGTAACCTAAACTACTGTACCAGAATTTATTCAGACAATATTCCTTTTACATGCATGAAAATGGAAGCTTTTAAGGATGCCTTGTAAACACAATATGCTACTGAGAGTAGAAAAGTGCAGCTATTCTGTTCAAATTTGAATCTGTGTTCTGCTTAGTCTACTGTTTTTATGAGTTATTTTTTTGTTTGTTTTAAAAAATGATGTTGTCCAATTTGTGCTGATAAGGCAAAATGTTTTAATACTTTGGGAAAAATAAATGAAAGTCACCACCATTTTCAGTTTTCAGAAACTGATTTATTTTTTATAAAATAAATATAAACCTGTTTAAATGTCCACATTTGACAGCCTATACATTATCTGTACATCATACTGAATATTGTAAGTGAAATGAATATAATGTCACCTTAAATATTTGACATAATGTCTTGTTCATTCCTAAATAATACATGTTGAAAGTGTGTAAGTGAAGCTAAGCTGTTAGCTCTGCTAGAGCCACGGGGGGTCTGGTACTGAAAAGACATCAAAGCAATCCATAGGGAAGTAACCCTACAGCCTTAATGTCTTCATTGTTTTTGTCACTTTAATCACTTTTGGCATCTAGAGGAATAGAATAGAAGATTCCTCAGTACTCATTCACAGCAGTTTGAGACATTCAGGTTCGATTTGAGCTTAATTTAGCACACCTGAGCTTGTTACTTAGGCAAAACACAGGCTTGTTCAGCTCCTATATACAGTAGAATTCTTGGACTATTTTGGTACTTGGCTTAAATCAGGCCTAGTCGCTGCTGTTTCTATTCCCACATGTCTGAGAGTAGGCTGTGAGGGAGACTGTATTCCATTTGCATGGATGTATCAATTGCAGTTGTATAATCTTCTGCAGTCTGAAGTGGTTTTAGTGCAATGTGCGGTAATTATGTTGAAGGTCAATTCAGTTGGGCTAGAGAGTGCTGACATAATACACAGAACAGTGTGAAGCTATTCATAGGCAGTTAGGCCACATTCACTTTGCAGAATTGAATACCTGCCTAAAAACTCATTGGTACAATTGAGTTTGAAAACAGTACTACAGTATTTAAAATCCTGTCAGTGTAAGTCAACACACACCCCTTCATATTAACGTATGACAAGTCACCACCAGCAGCAACTTCTAGTATCGCAATGGTATAAACCAATACACTTGGGTAATCAATCGCAGTCCCTGTGTGCTTGGTATTGGGACCACTACGCAACATCTACTCCAAATCCCTTGCGGTGCAATTTTTGGTAATGCTGTGATCTGCTAATGGTCCTGCAAAATGTTTCCTCAGGGTGATATAATGGGATCCCAGTGATATTTTTCAAGCCTTTCTGAAAGGTCATATTTGACACTGAAAGTGAATTGATTGATAGTAAAAGCTCTTCTCTATTCCATATGCACACTGATTCATGATGGCTGGACATAGCTTTTAGGTGCACCATTTTTGTCCATCTGCCAGTTCAGTCAGGCTGAGGCCTGAATGCATTTGTTTTGACCATTTAGAAATGATGGAGTTTAACCAGAAGTGTGTATAACAGGATGGAGATTGAGTACGAACCAGCGAGCATTTTAACCACTATGCAAAAGAGCCAGGCCCTTCTGCATTCATGTTTGTAGAGCTTTTAACTTCATCTCATCTCACCGACGGGACAAAATCTGTAACGGCATTGCATCACACAACACTGCCCATTACTTGTGCCAGATAAACAATGAAGCAGTTAAGATCCCCTGTATAGCTTTGTAATTTAAATAAGCTTGGATACCATGTTTCAAAGCCCCTTGCGAATGCTGCCTCTCATCCAAAGTAAGAATAATTTGTTCCAAATCCTTTGTTGACAATAATTGCTATTTTAAAAGCAGATGATAAAACCCTGCAAGTGTCTGCTCTAATTGCTTGTAATAGGACTAGTCCCACTTCTAATTGGGAAGACATTAACGTGCGTATTTTCATACAGTATATATATATATATATATATATTATATATATATATAGATATATATATATATCTATATTATATATATATCGATGTTATTACCTTTACAATATCGATGTTAAATGTCACCGAAATGTGATGTGTATATAAATGCTATACTGCAACAAAGTTCTGAATTCAAGTATTACAACATGAATATGTGCTTTAATAACCATTCTTTACTGTAAGACGATATCCACATTCTGTATTCTTCTCAGGATTCCTCTTCCTTTGTCTGTATTCTTCTCTTCATCTTCAGGATTCCTCTTCCTTTGCTGGTACATCTACTATTGCAGGTGTTCCCCCTAGGATTGCTGCAGCATCTGGTGACCAGGTACTGCAGTCAAGGTCCAGCTGCCCCCTCAACATGTTCATCTTACTGATACATTGATGTATAATATCTGGCAATTATATATAGATATATATATATATATATATATATATATATATATAAATCGAAAAATATTTAGCTTTTTATAAATTCGCTATTGTTGTTAATTTGCGTTAAAACTAGTGAACAATGAATCATTGAAAAAAAAGTTAGTTTCTTTGGTATCTTGTCCTGTGGTAGAAATGTAAGTAAAAGCAACTTCTTATGATAAATGCTGATGTGTTAGGAGTTGACGAGACTGTAGCTCAGCAGTAAAATTCCTCCTGTAAGTGCAGACTCTACAGAGCCTGAACCCTCTCTTATGTTCTCAAGCCGAGACTGCTTATGGTGTCAATTTTTACCACATATTTGTTGTGTTTTTAAGTTGAGATCACCACACTGTCAAGAGAAATTTCAAACATGGGATAGTATTTTAGGGCTGGCCCACATTGATTGTACACAGCCACACTGTCTGAGAATATTCAATGTTGCAACAGCATGTGATGGAAACTAAAAATGTGTCTCGTTCACAAAAACTGGGATTCAATACATTGCATCATTGTTTTACAGCATCAGGGATCAAATTGTGTGGGATCTAGATATCAGAGCCTCATAGCACTGCAATGTCACCACTGGTCTAATCAATTATCTCAGTGCAGTATTCCATGTATCAATCTTTTCATATAGATGACAGTATCTCAATGCGAGCGTCCTCATGTAACCTGTTTGTTTGCCACACAGATACCTAGCCCTGTACGCCTACAAGCCTCAGAAGACAGATGAGTTGGAACTGCGCAAGGGCGAGATGTACCGCGTCACTGAGAAGTGTCAGGACGGCTGGTTCAAGGGCACCTCTCTGCGGACCGGCATGTCAGGAGTGTTTCCTGGCAACTATGTGACTCCAGTGTCCAGGTGTGTTTCCAAGATTGCGATTTAATAAAAATGGATAGGCAGTAGGCTTCAATGTCAAGTCGTTAATCGTGCATTTATCTTCCTGTCTCTATCTATTTATGTTTGTATTTTGTCATCTCAGCTGGGTTAAAGGGAAGGTTAGTAAACCTGAATCTACAGGTGTGTGTTTGGGAGGCGTTTCACTGAAGTCGCTGGAACAGGACCTCAGGGAAGAGATGGAAATATATAAAAATAGAAATGAGGAAGCCTTTTTTCACACAGGGAACTATAAATGTGGGAAAGAGTCAACAGGGTAAAGGTGCTGAAGGATAAGTGGGGACTATCTCCAGGGACTAACAACATAACAACATAAGAAAATATAGAAACCAGAGGCTGTTCAGCCCATCTAAAGCTTGTACGGTTCCTACAAACTTTAAGAGACTGTAAGAAAAACTTTTTAAAAAGTCAAGTAGACAATCATTTTGTAGACAAGTTTTTCTTAGTGTCTTGTCAACTGCAGGGACTTTCTACATGTTAATATGTATTTCCTAAAACTAAAGACACTTATTAGTCTAGTTGCAGAAAAAGCTTACAGTAGTTGGAAAGAGGCTGATGTTTCACTCAGATACATCAACATGTTTTTTTTTTTTTTATTATTTTTTGTATAGTCTTTCTGGTAGCATGGCCTGTCCATTCTAAAGAACAAACTGCTAGTTGGCAGACATGGCTCGCATTGAACTGTGCTGCTGTGTAGTTCAAAGCACAGGTATCCCATCTTACTAATTCATTTAATTTAACCAACATTCTGGGGTCAGAGTACTGCTTACAGTATTGCCCAGAAAATGTAATTTGAATTAGTTTCCATTCCTCCAAAGCTGAAGATGGTCAGCCTTTTAG
Source organism: Polyodon spathula (assembly GCF_017654505.1). Taxonomy (NCBI): domain Eukaryota; kingdom Metazoa; phylum Chordata; class Actinopteri; order Acipenseriformes; family Polyodontidae; genus Polyodon; species Polyodon spathula. The sequence continues at coordinate 17,718,638 of NC_054548.1, read as the reverse complement.
AAATGACATGGACCAACAAACAATATGCACAAATTAAAACCCGCTGTCATAAATCAGCAGGTGATATTTTCTTCGCCTTAAGGCCACTTTTCATGATAGCAACTCAGTAGCTGAAATTGTGCTGTCACAAAGTGATTAAAATGTATGGATCAGCTTTAATAGCCCCACTCTGGCTCATTAACATAATGCTGGTTCTATTAAAAAAATAAAAAGCAATCAGTGCAGCTAAAGGTGCTGCAACCAGTGGGAATTGGACCTAAATTGGTTTCTTAAAGTGAATGAAGGCTGTGATGTTCTATTCCAGTCATTGAGTTATGTCTAAGGAATATGAATGTACAGTATAACACACTGGTGGTGTGTCTGCCACAAAGACACATGAACTGGCCACTTCATTAAGCTTTTCCTTTTGACATTTTACACAGAAGGTTTTAAAACACACTGGATCAGATTTCATGTTTGTATTGTATTTTCTTTTTTTTTTTTTCACCTAATGAGTTATTTTTAAGACACGCTCAGTTAAAGATAAAACGGGCACTTTCCTTTAAATGGAAAACGATACATGTTTATTTTATTCCACTAAAGCAAACAATACAGAAGCCAGAGCCTCACTGGTGAACCCTGAGCATCGCTAGGAAACCATCATAAACGTCATCCACAACTCTGAAACACTGAAAGGTTCTGCAGTAATACTAAAACAAGATTAGAAAATTCAATGGGGGGGGGGGGGGGGGGGGGTATATGCATTATACACATAGGAGGGGTCATACGCAAAAAACACCATAAAATAATAGATGTGTCCCCTCAACTCAACACCGCACCACCAGCTTGACAGTAAACATAGACACAATGAAGCGTTCTTACCTTTGTATAAGTTAGTGATCAGCAGATGTGTCAGCCGCACGAAGAGCACAGCGTGTGGTTTTCACTAACTCTACTGTGCAGAATAAATACATTTTTTTCAATGTGTAAATATCGGGACTTTCTTCCTATGCATCACTACACGGGACATTGGCTAGGAAATCGGGACTGTCCCGACCATATAGGGACTGTTGGCATGTATGCTATAGTCGATGCATTTGTCATGTAGTTTAATGAGTTTCTTTTAATATTGCTACATGAACAATCAAAACACAATAAAACAGAAAACAAGGTTCAACATTTTCCCAGCTCCTAATAGACCCAGACAAATTCAGTCCCTGTTCTCAAATGCAAACTGCATTTTGTAACTTGAGGAGTCAAAATGTTGTGTTTCTAACAGTGACAGGGTCCAGTCTGCAGGACTAACACAAAAGTTCAGCCAAATCCTTAAACAAGATCTAAACTGGAAATGGTAAGGTACTGTACATGCTTGATTATATATGATAAAATGCTGTATCCTATCCTACAAGCTTTCACTTGAAAGTTTTTAAGCTACCACTAACAGATTGAAAAATCCATCACTGAAGGGTAGCTCTGCCTGGAAAGTTTTCCCAATTTTGATGCAATATGGAAAATTAATTTATGCCAGGCTGGGGACTCATTCATAGAACAAGACATACTGCAGTGGCTGTTGCTGAGAGCTTCAAATGGTTAACATACGTATTACATTTATTAGAAATGCCTTTGTAAATAAAATAGGAACCAGGTGATCCTGTCCACAGTCCAATAATAACCTGTTAAAGGCCTTGGAAAGGTCAGAACTCCAACAAGCAAAATGGAGCTATTTAAAGAGAAAATGAAGTCTGTTACCCAGAAAAGAAAATGTGAGCAGATGAAGATTATTAGCGCTGTCAAAATGTGGTAATAAAGTCATCCATTTACAACAAATTGTTATTAAAAGGGATTATGGAAATCTGTACGTAGTCTCAACATTGTACATTGTATAAGAATTCGCTGTTACAGAGTTTATTGTGTGCCAAACATAAAACACATATTTAAGCTTAATAACAATTCTTTAGTGTGTCTTTTTGTGATTGTATAATAATATAACATGCTGTGTGTAGGATCTTGCACAGGAGATGTCATTGTGTACAGCGTGAACAGCCAGAACTGTTTATCTTCACCCAATCTACTGTACTCAAGATGACATTGCTTCTAAGATGTAAGCTGCAGTACAGTGTAATACTTAGACAAGCGTGTAATGGTTTTCTTATCTAAACCTGTGGGTATTTTTAAGCCTTTGAATCCCTGTTTGGAAGTGTTTATATGAAATAAGTCCTAATGCAAGATGTACAATTTTTTTTTTTAATCCAATCATCTGAAATATAGAGAAATCAGTTGCATGTATTACAAACAAAAATAAATGGCATGTGATGTTTATACATATCGGTAATCATTAATAATAATGGGCTAGTCTGGTCCCTGGGGAACACCATATAAAATAGAAAGATGAGAGAAGATGCTTTCCATGGCACTGAGGTAAGAGCTGCTATAGGATCCAGTCAGGAAACTGCTTTATCGTGGGTTAGACTATATTAATTGTTAATTTTATTCCTTGTATCACTTCATCAGGAACAGCTTTGCCAAGGAATCCTTGGAGGCATTGTTGAAGACAGTTTCTTGACTTTGATATACAGTATTGATGACAATATAAAACAAAAATATCAAAATCTATCAACGCAGGCGGTGAATTGCCAAATCATCCAGAAGCTATTTATGTTCAAGAAGTGAACATGCTTTCCAATTAGAATTTTTTATAGGTTAGATAGAAGTACTGTGTGTCGCAATTTTTTACGTTCTAAGTTCATCTTGACAGATTCAGGAAATAATGGAAACATCAAGCAAGTACTTGTCTTAAAGATCACAGCCCACATCATCTTTTTACTTCAAATTGACATTAGCAGGAGGACAAATTTCACACAATGAAATTACCAAACCAGAAACATAATTTAGGGGTTTGTTGGTAGTCATTAGTCATCAAAATAAATTTTAACATTGTAATTGGCGAAAAAGGTTCATATGATATATATTATATATATATATATATATATTATCTATATATAGTATATATATATATTATATATTATATTATGATAACTTAAAGGAGAAGCTGGCCAGTGAATTTTGATAACCTCAAATACTAAAAGTATTATTTAAGTAATTCTGTTCTTCAATCATACAATTTTTTTTACCTGTTTTGTTTTTTATTTATAATAACACTGTATTATTTCCTTGCACCAATCACAAAGCTCTGTTTGTATAATATGTTTTTGCTCCAGTTGAAAGTGTGCACCTCTTTGTTTTAAAAAGGCAGCACTTACACACTTACAACTAGTCATTACATCAAATAGCTTGTTAATTTGTTCTCTGTAGTTTTGTAATTCCTATGATAGAAACAGTGCTCAGGCGCAGAAGCTGTGAAAAGTCGGACATTATTGGAATCCACTTCCACTCTGATTGTTTGTTTTTAATTTCCCCTACAGGGCACCATTTGCTGTAGGACAGTCCCGAACCAGTCTTCCCATTTCCTCTCAACCGGTCAAGGGGGCCCCGACCTCTCCCCAGCCTGCAAGCTCGGCCAGCCCGGTCCTCTTGAACGCTGTGGCCAGGCCTGTTGCCCCCCTGGCTGCCCCCTCCACCTCCCCACAGCTGCAGCCCGCCTCCATGCAGCTCAAGAACTGCCTGCGGGTCTCAGGCCAGCAGACAGTCAGCCAGGCCCGCAGTGCAATGCAGCTGGGTGAGTCCTGACAGCTGCGGCAGCACCTTCCCAATGACCCAGGGCCACTGTAACTTTGTATTATTTATTTTCTTAATGATTCTGTCTCACTTCTTCTTACTGATGCCAGTGTGAATGTAAACCAATTTTTTTTCTGCCTTTTGAATTTACATTTTTCTGCAGTGCTTTGTTTTTAGTTTTTAGTGTCATCTTTAATATCATGGATGAAGCCAATAGACACGCTGAGTCAGTTTCTCAGCGGTGGGCCAGCATCTAGTTTTAATGGGTGACCACATGGCCATAACTTAACATTTTGTGTTCCTTGTGTAGTAACATTATTCCATCTAGGTATTGTTTTTAGAGCTGCAGCTTCAGTTTAATGAAGTAAGCGAACACCCTTGAACTTCCGTTGTTTGAGTCTCACAGACTATTTTGAACTTTGCAGCTTGTGTGCGTTCATCCTTTCTTTTTAGTGTTGCTGTTAAAAGCAATGCTTTCTTTTGTGGTGGTGCACAGCACTACTGTAGTCAGCCTGCTATATTGTAATTAGTGTTCTGTGTTTTTGATTTTTATCTTTACATATATTAAAATAGGGATAAAATAGGTAAAAAATTGTTTTTAACAGAAAAATCGGGGGGGGGGGGGGGGGGGGGGGGGGTCTCAGTATACCCACTTTACATGTGGAATATGATGTGTAGCAGTTCTGGTTTCTGATTAGGTTTAATGTCCCTGGCATGTATGATGAAGCAGAATCTGTGCAAGTCGAAGCCACATTTTCCGAAGTTAGCTGGTACTTTGCGAACACTTGGGCAATCGCTGTGTTGACAGAAACAGTATCTGCAGAAGGTATGAACATGACATCAGCACAAAACAAGTCTGTCGGCAGCTTTGATATAAAATGCTCAGTGAATATCCATATCCCAAAAGTATTGTTTTGGCGGTCATCTTAGAATTGAAAGAGAAGCATGTTGTGCTATGCTTCTACTGCTGTCCCAGTAGGCAGCCCACTGCACTGTAATATATAACATGAATTTCTTCTTAAAACATCCAGACAGCAAGAGGAAATGAATGATGACAAATATTTCTACACCATGTAGTGATGCTGGGCTGCAATGCAAAGTTTTAGAGAGGTGCCGTTCAAGCTGCACAGCTCTTTTTTGTCGCTCACAAAGATTTCAGGTCTGATTCTGAGAGTGAATTTGAGTGAGAGTGAATGTAAATGCAGTTCTTGCAAACATTTGTGGTCATATTCTCTTGATTTATTCTAAAAATAGTTTTAATCAAACAACATTGCAAATTAAAATGGTTGCTTTCTTTGTAATGTTGTTTTAAAAATGTACCCAGACCTATTACAAGTGTGCATTACAAAGAATTACATATCTTTTATACTTTCATACGACAATACATTGTCTACATAACATACTGAGATTTTGTTGTATAGATAGAACCTGATACCTTTATAATAAATGTTTACAATGTTTTTTTTAAATATTTTTTCATACTTTCATTTTTGAAAACAGGTTAAGAATTTTTTTAACTGATATGTGTATAACAAGGGATTACTTAGTGTCAATCATTCATTTAAGTGTCGGCACTGTCTCTAAAATGTATTTGCCATTTCTTTAAAGTGACATTAATTGTCACCAAGCCCTGTATTCTCTCCCATTTTATTGACTTCTGAAACAAACCTAGTTAATCCCCAGCGTTCAATAAAACTAAAAGCTGTCTGTTTTTCAGTTTGACAAAGCAGCCTCCGTAGTTTCAAACACTACTGTACCACTGGGGAGCTTTCCCGAGTCTTCCTTACAACATGGATTCACTCTTCCACTTATTTAGCAGAATACCTTATTGGAAAAAAAACTGAAAATTCTTATCATCCATCATTTAAGACTGCTGTGACTTTATTCCCTTAATTAAGTGGACACAGGCTTCAGAAGAAAGGCGGTGGGGTGGTTAGAAAGTGGTCAGAAATGACAAATTAGTGACACTTTTTGATCACAGAAGCATCAAATAATATTTCACAGGACAACTGTTTCTATGGATTCCTGGGGAATTTTGGCACAGTGTGGGTTTGTTTAAGGTAAAATAATGGGGTTTGCTGGAAAACCTAACTTTGTATAAATGATTTATGTTCTCTTCATTTTACAGATACCCACAGATACAGAATGAAACAAATCGCATGTAATTATTATTGTACATCATCTGCTTACAGTACCTTAGTCTAAAACCAACTGACTGTAACTGTTACACACATCTACCCTTTACACAAAACATTATTTCAAGACGGAACAAGTCAAAATGATTAAAAGATGAATATATTCCATTTCTTTCACTTTATTTTCTTCTGTAGTATTAAACAGGATTCAACTGACTGATTCCTGCAACCTGGTTTGTAGGCAAGTATAGATTTGTATTGCATCTAACACCGTCTGTTTTCTTTTTCCATGACACAGTGCATGCCGCAGCTGAGACACAGGAGAGGCCTACAGCGACTGTTCCTCCTCTCAGAACACAGAGCTCGCCCTCACGCTCCCCAGCAACTGTGATTCGGCTGCACTCCATGGTGTCCCCTCAACACATCCACCAGCCACCCATCCCAGGTACCCCGGGGTCTCCATGTGTCTGGCCAACCTTCCCGCTCACCTCAGCTGCTGCCGCCATTACCCCTCCCAACGTGAACGCTGCCAACCTGAATGGAGAGACAGGCAGTGGAGCACCCCATCCCTCCTTGCCTTCCCTCCCCACCAGCACTGTGCCAAGCCTGCCTAAGGCAGAAGAAAAGAAACCAGAGAAGGTAACCTTTCAAGAATCCACCCATAGCAATCTTACCTGTATAAACTGAACAAGAGGAAAAACTAATTACAGTAGACAGTGTTTAAAAACAAAACAAAACAAAACAAAAAGAAAACATTAGAGCATTCATCTGCGAGATTCGTTATGCCATTACAATTTATTTTTTATTTTTATTATGGTCATTTTTTCATTAGAAATAGTCATAATCATTACTTCTAGAACAAAAGTAAGTGCATTTGTTATATATACATATTTGTTTGTGGTTATGAATAGTGCCAGTAAATTCACTGTAGTCAGTTGTATTGCATTCCATTATCTTTCTGTCATTCTTTGAAATTATTTAAATCTTATTTAAATACAATACTCAGAAATACTTTTTTTTAACTGGATTTTTTGGAATGAAGGGTCAGTGCAGCCAATCGCACTGTTTGGGATATACTGTAACTTTATGCTGGCAATTGCTATTTAAAAGATGCCTTTTTTCATGTTATTCAGTTGTACAGTAAATTTCTGAGCACTTAATTAGATGCATTTGGCCTGCTTGTTAGGAATTTCACAATTTCGATAAAATGACAAAAATTGCATTAGTGAGAAATTGAATGTTTTTACCTTACGAATACCTATAACAACCTACCGAGAATGCTAAATCTGGATTAAGTTAACCAATTAGAAATATTATACTTTTAGTGTAACAACCTTATTTTGCCCTCAGTGCTTAGCACCTCACAATTAGGGCTTAGAACACACGTTTCTCACCCATGAATATGAAACAGAGGTTGTAGAAACATTTGCTTACAGGCTCTGTTGCTTTTTGTTTTATGAAGTTATCGATAAACGTCAGCTCATGACACTTTCCACATGTACTATAAATCAACACTTCATCCAAAAGGCAGTTCTTTTAAAAGTGTGTCATTTTAAAACAAATGGTTTTAAGATTATCTCCAGACTAGTACGAATTGTTGAGACTACTATAGATTCCACTCCAAGTAGACTGTGTAACACCTGCACATTTTGAGATAAGAATTTGCACCTCCTGTTTGAATAGCCTCTATATTCTTCACTTCTCAGTTTACTTTTTTTTAGTGTTACAATATGAGGCCTCATGGTGTCTTTCAGCAGTTTTACTGTCAACAACTCAGTTCATTGGCTATAAAATGGCATAGAACTGCTCAGACCATCAGAAGGTTTTCAGGGACTTCACAAACAATGCGCCCCCATAAAGATTCTACACATTCTCATCACACTTGAATAAACTTGAACTCTTTTAGAGAAATATCATTTCTTAACACGCAACTCAAATCCCTTTTTACCAGAATTATAATATTTTTGTTATTTTGTACTGAAAAATGAATAAAAAAGAATACATCGGCCTGTCAGTTTTTAAGTAGAATTCTCTTCCTGAGACTCTGTTAGTTAGTCTGAAATGTTGAAAGTGTAAAACACCCTTGCAGTTAAGAGAGTGTATATTTGACAGCAGCTCAGAATCCACTACCCTAATCATCATGTTATACTATGTGGGGTGTTGCAGTTTGTTTTTGCTAGGACTTGTCATAATGACCCCGATTTGTTGCTGAAAGATTTATTAGAAGTTGAAAACTGTAGTAGGTTCTTAGGCTTTTTTATTGAAGCTGTCCCAGGCAGTATAATGGACTTAAAATAACTCAGAGGTTAAAAATCAACCTTGCCTTTTACATATAGGAACAGCCCAATTATTTCTGCTTTTGTGGGTCATCTCCAAAAGCAGTAGGTCAAATACATTCCTGTTTCCCGTGGCTTTTTACTAAAAATCCACTTTACATATGATAACTGATAGAGCCCCTTGGCCACAATACTATGATTTCTTTTTCTGTTGCTTTTAGAGGCTTGTCATTTATAAAGACATTGAGCTATTGCATTTTCACAGTCCAATGCACAATAACTGGGGACTGGTTTTCTGAAATGTGAAGTTATTACTGGAGACTTCCAAATTGCAACCTGTAGGAAAAAAGAATATTACATTGCTTTAAAGCTGTAATTTAAAAGATCCAGTTAGCACATCTGATATGCTTAAAATAACAATATAATGATATAACCATTACTGTGAACATTATTGAGCCTGCTAAGAGGATTCCAATCACCACAAATTAACCAAAAAGGTTGTTTTCTTGTAAGGCTTCAGGATAACTGTTGAACCATGATACAGGGATGAATTAGACAAGGAGAGTTGTGAGTGCTAGTTTAAGCTACAGCAGTTTCCTATTGAGTCACTGTAAAGTTGAATGGATTGAGGTGAACTTGTATCCTTTTGCCATGTTGGACTTCAGCAATGTCCAGGGGACTAATCACTAAAATGGAATTCCTGTTAATCCTGCCACTTAGGACATACACTCATAGCATTCTTAGTCCCTTGACATGATTGTAAAAAGGGCTATAATAAAAAAAAAGTGACATCCCTCTATACAAATATAGTTTCTTCCCACTGTAAATATATAAAGTGTAAAGCATAACCTTTCATAAATGAGATTGGTCATTCAAATGTAATTATGTATGAGCTGATATGATTTCTAAATTAAATTTACATCCAATGTGGCAACTGGTGTGCTGACAAGTTATGAGCCTCAGTGGCAGAAAGGCCTCTTCTCCTTCCCAGCATTTATTGTGTTCTTCTGTGTGTAGTAAACATCATCTGATGGGAAACTTGTACATATAGAATTCTTAACTGTAAATCTAATGGATTGTTTCAGCTATTCAGCCTGTGAACAGAACATGAATTATTGTCTTTGGAAGAGGCCTTCTAAAGCTAACAGGGCTTTCATTTCTTGAAACTAGCTGTAATGGCTGTGGTGCCTTTGTTTGAAGCACTGTAATGTGTAAAAAAGTATATACAAGAAAGTGCTTGACATTACTCCCTTTTCTTCAGCCCTGGACTCAATTATCCAGCACGTAATGCCCACTGTGTTAGATATTAATATTGATGCTTAATTAAGTACAAGCACTTAGGGTATAACTTTATGATCCAATTGACTTAATTAAATGCAATTCTATATATTGTAGGTTTAAACAATTCAGTCTATTACTCTCTGTGCACACTGTTTTGGATTGAAAGCTTTCTAATTTAGTTCCATGATCCTAACGAGTATCCAATTATTTTTATCTTTTCTAAAACTGCTGCAACACACACCTCTCCCCTTTAGAAACTAGCAGCTCATGTAGAACCTTCAGAAAAAGATAGGTGTGTTTCAAGTTTTTAATATTACTGTATTTTATATTTGTGCGCAGAAGGAGAAGAAAGGAGGACTACTGAAGCTCTTGTCAGGAGCATCTGCAAAAAAGAAATCCCGCTCCTCACCTTCCGTCTCTCCCACCCATGAACCCCAACCACAGGCAGCAGCGGAGGCACCTATACAGGGGGCCATGGGTCCTGAGGTGTCGTCAGTGTTGAATAATGGAAGAGCAGGTTCCTGTCCCATCGAGAGCGAGATGCAGGGAGCCATGGGGATGGAGCCCCTGCACAAGAAGTCTGGTTCTTTAGATTTGAATTTCTCAGTCTCACCTCCTGCCAGGCAGCCATGCTCTTCAATGGTGGCCCTCTGTCCAGAACCCAAGCCGCTCTCGAGAGAAAGGTAGGATACTACTAGCCTGATCCTTGTAATTCAATATCCTTTTGAGCGAGGTTTTTAAAGGGTTAACTCTGGTCTGTTTTTCACACCTGTTTATCAAAAGAAGAACACCTGTTAACATTACAACATATATGTATATATATATATGTCATACATATATGATATATATATATATTATATATAGATATATTTATATATATATATATATATATATATATATATATATATATATATATATATATATATATATATATATATATATATACTGAATATATACCATATGGTTAGTGGGTCTCCCAGGATGAAATAGAATAGCATCTCAGCTGAATTTTCCACTGTAAATAATTAATGGCGATACAGTGGCTTGCGAAAGTATTGACCCCCCTTGGTATTTTTCCTATTTTGTTGCCTTACAACCTGGAATTAATGTGGATTTTTTGGGGGTTTGTATCATTTGATTTACACAACATGCCTACCACTTTGAAGATACAAAATATTTTTTATTGTGAAACAAACAAGAAATAAGACAAAAAAACAGAAAACCCAAAGTCAATACTTTGTAGAGCTACCTTTTGCAGCAATTACAGCTGCAAGTCACTTGGGGTATGTATCTGTAAGCTTGGCACATCTAGCCACTGGGATTTTTGCCCATTCTTCAAGGCAAAACTGCTCCAGCTCCTTCAAGTTGGTTGGGTTCCGCTGGTGTACAGCAATCTTTAAGTCATACCACAGATTCTCTTGGATTGAGGTCTGGGCTTTGACTAGGCCATTCCAAGACATTTAAATGTTTCCCCTTAAACCACTGGAGTGTTGCTTTAGCAGTATGCTTAGGGTCATTGTCCTGCTGGAAGGTGAACCTCTGTCCCAGTCTCAAATCTCTGGAAGACTGAAACAGGTTTTTCCCTGTATTTAGCTCCATCCATCATTCCTTCAATTCTGACCAGTTTCCCAGTCCCTGCTCTTGAAAAACATCCTCACAGCATGATGCTGCCACCACCATGCTTCACTGTGGGGATGGTGTTCTCGGGGTGATGAGAGGTGTTGGGTTTGCGCCAGACATAGCGTTTTCCTTGATGGCCAAAAAGCTCAATTTTAGTCTCATCTGACCAGAGTACCTTCTTCCATATGTTTGGGGAGTCTCCCACATGCCTTTTGGCGAACACCAAACGTGTTTGCTTATTTTTTTCTTTAAGCAATGGCTTTTTTCTGGCCACTCTTCCGTAAAGCCCAGCTCTGTGGAGTGTACGGCTTAAAGTGGTCCTATGGACAGATATTCCAATTTCCGCTGTGGAGCTTTGCAGCTCCTTCAGGGTTATCTTTGGTCTCTTTGTTGCCTCTCTGATTAATGCCATCCTTGCCTGGTCCGTGAGTTTTGGTGGGCGGCCCTCTCTTGCCAGGTTTGTTGTGGTGCCATATTCTTTCCATTTTTTAATAATGGCTTTAATGGTGCTCCGTGGGATGTTCAAAGTTTCTGATATTTTTTTATAACCCCACTATGATCTGTACTTCTCCACAACTTTGTCCCTGGCCTGTTTGGAGAGCTCCTTGGTCTTCATGGTGCCGCTTGCTTGGTGGTGCCCCTTGCTTAGTGGTGTTGCAGACTCTGGGGCCTTTTAGAACAGGTGTATATATACTGAAATCATGTGACAGATCATGTGACACTTAGATTGCACACAGGTGCACTTTATTTAACTAATTATGTGACTTATGAAGGTAATTGGTTGCACCAGATCTTATTTAGCGGCTTAATAGCAAAGGGGGTGAATACATATGCACGCACCACTTTTCCGTTATTTATTTTTTAGAATTTTTTGAAACAAGTTATTTTTTTCATTTCACTTCACCAATTTGGACTATTTTGTGTATGTCCATTACATGAAATCCAAATAAAAATCAATTTTAATTCCAGGTTGTAAGGCAACAAAATAGGAAAAATGCCAAGGGGGGATCAATACTTTCGCAAGCCACTGTATTTGGATTACTGCAGGCTTTCATTACAAGATTTGTGACGCTGGTGTCTCAGCTTTTGTGGAAAATCTATTTTAGCAAACAAATTGCAAATCTTTTCAGTTTGAGTAGAATGGGCCGACATTTAAATTGACTGTTCTCCCTGTTGCCGCTCGAGGACAGAAATATAAAAATAAAACAAATTGAATTGAATGTTGTGTTCCAGACTGTATACACTGTCTCACTGTCTCACTCTATACATTTTCATTTTGTTTTACTCGGCCCTGGTATGAAATGTATACATATAGTGTCAGGGGGTGAGAACTAAAAAATACTGTATGACTTTGGTTTTTAAAACAGATTTATCAGCATAGTAATTCACAGTAATTCATTGATGGTTGTGATTAATATCTTTATGCATGCAGAAATGAAAGTGAAAGTGTGGTTTTCCTTACCTGTCTCAAAATTTGCTGGGGAGAGACCAAAAGGACATTTTTATTATTTATTATCATTAGTTAAACTGAAAATGTTTTTTTCTGTCCGGCTTTCACACTTCATAACTCGCAAACTACTGTAGGTTATGAAGGTCATTGTCACACTGACAGACTAAGGCACATTCAGGGACTGTGGGAAACCTTTGACACCAAGTCGATGCTCTGTTTTCAGTTTTCATACGATAGGTGTTGTACCGATTATCAGATTTGGATACAATTTTGTAGAATTAAACAATTTTTTATGAACTTGGTTCCTTTTGCAGTTTAAATATATATATGAATTGCAAGTAGGTCAAAATAGCCTAGTGATGGCCTTATGAATGATGGGGGTGCACAGGTGTATGAGTGAGTTAGACTTTGGTGACTGGCAGACATCTTGGTGAAGGGACATCCTGTAACCAAAATGGCCACCATTTGCACAGCCACATGGTTGTTGATTGTTGGATTGAACGATTTATTGTTCAATTGAGAGTGAATGGTCAACTGTCGAATGTGGCCAGGTGGTGGTTGATTAAATGGTTAAATGTCAATCATTCCCTGGCCACATGGTATTAAAGGAGAACAACGAGGTTTGTTTGTGGAGGATGTGATGATGAGACAAGTGAGAGTGAGAAGGGGAGAAGGAGAGTGGAGAAAGTGAGAGAAAGAGAGCACTGGGAGAGCAAATCTTGGGTTTGTTTTGGGTTTGTTTATTTGAAGAGTTGTGTAGTATTTGTTTAAACCTTTATTTTTTCCCTGTGTTTTGTTTATTTGTTATTTGATTATTAAAAGTGCACAAAAAGTGCTTAAACTGCAGTTCTGTGTCTGGGTCGCCACAGCCTCTAGATTCACCCAGTTTCAATCTAATTTGGAATGCCTTCCTTGGCTTGAAAAAAATGTATTCAGTGAAAGATTGACTGTATGCTGATGGTGGCTGAAGAACACTATCACTGTTACAAATGAGAATAAATTAAATTTCTACACAAACAACATCAGATTCTGTCAGTCTGGGTTTCTCTGGAGCTGGCTATTTTATTAAACAGATATGCATACAGTAATCATAACAGAAATGTGTAGAATTATTTCTCATTGTCTAACCCTTGTCAAATAATTATCATTTAGTTTTAAAGAAGGTTTTATTATTATTATTATTATTATTATTATTATTATTATTATTATTATTATTATTATTATATGTTCTACCATTGAGTGTTTTATAATAATAAACAGATACAGAAAAAAAAAAATCTCCAGGTCCAACAGACTAGATTATAAATCCTGTATATATTGTAAACAATAGAAGTTTGTAATAGACGTTTGACAACAATAAACATTCAATGACGCTGTACTTACTGGAAATTTCGCCATCCACCAGCTCCTTCACCATTTCACAATAAGAGATGCTATGCCTCCTTGCCAAAAATAAGCATTCATGAATTTCCAAACTGTGTCACTGTGACACACTCTGGGTAAGATGTATTAAGGGTTATGCCTCTGTCCAACTTTGCTTAGTTTAACAGATTTCAGCGGAAGTCAGACACACATTAAATATTTCTGTGATAACACGTCTCATATTACATATTTCAAAAGGAAACTCACATTACTTATTTTCAGGTCCATTATTTATAACCCAGTAATGGACTTGGAGTTGCCCATTTGATCAGAGAAGAAGTATGACAGTTGTGAGATACATAAATATGCGGACAGGATTATGATGCAACTCCATATATTCAAGTGTGTGCTGCTGACAAGCAGCAGACACAAAGAAGCAGACCCTAATTATACACACATTTTGATTTGTCTAAGAGCTAGACCTTATTCTGAGAAAGTCTGCCCTGTTCAGGTTCTGGAATGGAGAACCCCTGACAGAGAATTGAAGAGTCTGTGCTGATGAATAGATAAGGGTACTCTGGATCTCTGCCCTTTATTCCCGTCGTTGATGAAAATGTGCACTACTCAGAAATAACTTTGACTGGTGATGCCTGTGGAACTAATGAAGAATATTTATGTGATGCAGCGCCTGTCAGCTTGCTAAATAGGTACAGGCGCATACTGAATGTGTACAGATGTGCGGATTGGCCCTCAGCAAGTCAACCAACATCCATTCGCTAATTCCTAATTGTTTTTTTGTGGGATTCCATTTGTAATGCTGTGAAGCTCTCTCGATCCCTAATCTTGATTCAGAGTTACTGTTACTGGGCATCAGTAGGGACTCATAAAATAAGAGTTGGGGGTCTCTCTGCTGCAAGCCTGATGTCTTAAATACCTCAGCAGAAAAATCTATTAAAAACATTAAAAGGTAGTGAATCTCTAGAAGCCAGTCAAAACACATAAGAAAAAGCATACCTTCCGCATATAGCACTTATTTAAGTGATGAATCCAATTATTAAAGGTCATTTTCAATCCAGGAACAAAGCTGACATGCTGGCAGTATTTGTCCTTCTCCAGCCTGACTCTTATAGATCCTCCTGTCTTTTGATCATTCAGAACCATGAACACACTGATTCATTGTCAGGCCGAAAAATAATCAATTGATTTTTGGAGGTTTGGAACTAAGACTAATAACAGTGAGATGCATTGTGGGTAGAGATATTACATTATAGTAATGGTAAGGTTTTGCATTCATCTCTTATTATCGTTACACTACTTGTAGATATTTATTACTGAGGGAGTAACAGACATTTATGCGTCTATTTTGTTTTTATAATTCCTTACCATTGTTTCCGAATATTTCTTAAAATATTTAGAGATCTTGGATTTGTGAGCTTTGTAAAAGCATGTCAAAAGTGTTCGTGATAAGTCTAGTCTCATAAAATTGTAATATTTAGTTATAGGTGTCAAATGTAGATGTCTGGACTACGCCTGTTACCTCCAGCTGATGGTTGCAGCGTATTATAAAGTTAGAGGTACTTTACCAACTACCTGGTACCTTACTGGAATGTTGTTCTTCTGTTCAGACAACAAAAAAGAGGACCATGCCTTTTGGCCTAGCCAATTCCCTTCTCAGGTAAGTGACATTAGTGTAGATTTGGCATTAAACAAGACTCGTACACACTTGTCCCACTGACGAGAAGAGTATGTTTGTCACAAGCACAAGTGGTCACATCAGTTTGCTATACTTTTATCAATTGTCCTTTAAAAATTACATCTCTTATACAATAAAAGGCACCGTACACCGGACACATTAACTTATTATAAATCACATAGATGAAGATTGTACACAGGAGTACCGTGTGTTTTTTAGCTTGGAATCTGTACACAGGTAAAATGTACTGGAATTCTGGAAAATAGTTTAGTGTCATCACTGGGGTAGTTGAGCCAGAACGTTGCAGAATGCCGTTACAGTACTTTTTCCGATAGGCACAGAACCTTGACTAAAGAGTTAATAAGAATCTTTACAGATTTGTTATAAAAAATGCTTAGATGGTGCCAGACAGCTGTAATTTCTGTGCCTGGGCACTGGTGAAGCAATCTCTTTTCCGTGGGGAAATCAAATTAGTCTTTCTGCACCTTGGCACTGAATAGGCACTAGGAACAAAAAAAATCCAATTCCCTATGTGCCACTTTTGATGGTACATTTCGAATCAGTCTATAATAAACGGCGTCCTTGTGATGTAATGAAGAGAACATTAGTCACTTCTATTTCAAACTACAGTACTAAAATTTAAGAAGGCTCATTGTTTTTAGTAAAAGTGCTGATGAAGAAGACAGCAAAGGTGCAGCCATAAATACGGGTTTCCAGCTGCTTTGCATATCGGTCAGTGCAAAGGCCCAGGGATTGGAATGAAGGACTGCCCTTGCAACTGGCTTAGTTTGACACTTTGTGCCCTGGTGGTAACACTGTAAATTTGCAGGGAAAAAAGTTTTATGTAAAGCTATGATTTTGTGGGGAGAATGTGTAGCCATGTTTTTCCTTTTTTTTTTTGCAACACCCCACCAAATTATGGAAGTAATCAGCTAAATATTAATCATATTGTGTTTTTAAACCAGCCAAAAAAACACTCTTGAATTTAAGATTTGATACTGTATATATTTCAAAAGCATAAATAAGTGCTACACATTTATTAAAAAAACAAACAAAAAAAATGAGTAATGCTATAAATTATTTATTTATTATAATCTGCTTTCTTCAGTACCAGAAACTTTTTTTTTTTTTTATCTGTTGAGATCAAATGCGGTAGGTCCAGAAAAAAAATGTATTCTGAATGTCATATAAAATTAAATTGTCCAGAACTATCAACAGATAGTCTTTAAAAAATACATTTAAAAAACATTCTAATTGTACTGATACAGTTCTTGAATTGAAGAAGAATAAAAAAATAATTGAGCATTTGTGTGATTCTTAATTTTATTGGATGGAGAGCTCCAGAAAAAAAGACGGGGGAGGATGCGATATAGTATACAAGGCATCGGGGTGATTTAAGTTCTCCGCTGGAGATGAAATGCATGATAAAAATAGCCAAAAAATAAACAAACCACCAAATAAACTATTTGCCCTCTAGATGCTTTCAAAACAAGCCAAATTTGGCTGGAAACCCGCCAATTTGGCAGCAATGACCAGGGAGAATAGCCTATAAAAGTCACACGCGAGACACATGTATAACCTATAAATGTTAGCTCAAGTTCAATGTACAAATAAAACTTGAATTCTTAAATTTTTTGTTTAAGAAAATGTATATTTTAATTGGCATTCCAGTACTTTCAGATTTATGACTACGCCACTGACTGTGATTGATTGATTTCTGACTTGCGATTTATAATACAGGATGTAACAGAAGGCTACTCAGAGATGTGCGTTACTATGGTACCCTTATAAAAGTTTCCCACAGTAACAGCATAACAACGTGTAATAAAGCATAGTTAAAGCATTGTAAAGAATAGTGAAGTATGGTAAAACATACTGAGAAACATGGCAAACCAGAGTAAATTATGGTAAATGTATAGTGTAACCATGGGAAAAGCAGGGTAAAAAAAAACTGTACCAAGCAAAAACATTTATGAGGGTGGTGCTTCGCAAATTCCTCTTAAATTCTCCATTCTGTTCTCTTTTCTGAATTGCTGAACATACTTGAACTTGAAGCCTCACTTACAAAGACCATTGGTGTCGCCCCCCCTCCCCCCCTCACCCCCATTGTTACCTGGTTGGCAATTCTGAATCTCTTAATTGGCTTTCCTTAGTGTACAATATATTTAGCTTCATACAGAATGCATCTTCAATGAGGTTTCATTTGAATAAAACTGCTTAACCTCATTTCAGTTGTCTCTCTGGCTCTTTTGTTGCAGTATTAAAGTACTGGAAGGCTTTCCTTCCTAACCAGGTTTTCCCCTTCTGTTTCACAGGTACCGCGTGATCGTACCCTACCCACCTCAGAGCGAGGCGGAGATCGAGCTGAAGGAAGGAGACGTTGTGTTTGTGCACAAGAAGCGCGAGGATGGCTGGTACAAGGGCACCTTGCAGCGCAGCGGGAAGACAGGTCTCTTCCCAGGCAGCTTTGTAGAAAGCTTCTAAGAAGCTCGACTCTTGTCAGCTGCAGCCGCCGCCAGGCCGCAATGTAGCACATACTTTTTTTGTGTGTTACTTGTTGTTTTGTAATCTTTCTTGAAGATTCCAGCTGCCAGAAGGGGTCCTCCCCTCTTCAGCCAGACATGCTACCCAGCACAAAGCAAGGGAAATGACAAACCCATTGACATTCACTGCCATTACTGCTTCCAAAGAAATTTGAAAGAACATGAACCCATGTACAAGCACACACAGCCATAGGCACAGAGGACATAGAAAACCATCCTATGAGTTAAAAGCCTTGGCGTGACTGCACTTTTGTCAAAGTGTACATACAATAGTATGCTGAAGTAGTGCCTTCTCTCATGGCGCCACCAACCAACAAGACAGACCGACTCACCGACCAGGAGCAAATCATTCACATTTTTACTCAAACAAGCTACGCAGATTAAATGTCTTTTTTTTTTTCAAATGAATGTTTTGATGTATTACTGTAACTTATTTTGGAGCGGCTGCAGTGATCCCTTTTTAGTGCCCTGCATGGGTTAGCTGTGAGGAATATCCTGTGCATTTGATGTGTTGTTGTACTGAAGACTAAATAGAGGAAAGTATTAATAGGCAGCAATAACAAAGATGGCCAATGAAATAGGGAGGGGTTGAGTAAAACCAACCAGCTTATTCCATTGAATTTTTTCAGTTTATTATAAATCAGATTTAGTGAACGACAGCACATCGCCCAAGATCTTATAAGCACACAGAAATACTAGTTATTATAGGCCTTCATTAGATAATGTACTGTATTAAATGTTTTGTATTTGTTCCTGAAAAATACTATTACTGAAGGGGTCGGATTCTTATTACTGCTCATTGTCAGCCAATATTGAATCACTGGAAATATTGACTGATTTATATCACGTCTTGCTTGAAATATAAGGCATTACTAATTCATGTTAGCTCCCTTCAAATAAAACAAATCATATCTTTTGAATAGCTTCCTAATATTTTGTCCCTCTTGCTTACCTTTTCACTGCTCTTTTGTAACTCCTATGCTGTCAATAAAGATTATTTGGATGACCTTAAAAAAAAAGCATGATCCCAGAGCAAGAGCAGTGAAAAAGAGTTGTTTCACAAGAGCCGTGAAAAAAGAGTTGTTTCACAAGAGCAGTAAAAAAGAGATGCTTCACAAGAGCGGTGAAAAAGAGTTGTTTCACTAGAACAGTGAAAAAAGAGTTGTTTCACAAGAGCTGTGAAAAAGAGTTGTTTCCCAAGAGCAGTGAAAAAGAGATACTTCACAAGAGCAGTGAAAAAGAGTTGTTTCACAAGAGCGATGAAAAAGAGTTGCTTCACAAGAGCAGAGAAAAAGTGTTGCCTCACAAGAGCAGTGAAAAAGAGTTGTTTCACAAGAGCAGGAAAAAGAGTTGTTTCACAAGAGCGATGAAAAAGAGTTGCTTCACAAGAGCAGAGAAAAAGTGTTGCCTCACAAGAGCTGTGAAAAAGAGTTGTTTCACAAGAGCTGTGAAAAAGAGTTGTTTCACAAGAGCAGGACTGCATGGTGAATCTCCAGGTAAATGCCCAAGTTGGGGCGTTGGGTTGTGTGTTTACTTTGACTGATACAGTCATTTACAAGGGAGTTTGACTTCAAATATAGTGTAGAGATTTATTGATGCAAAAATGTGGTCTACTGATTAGATGCTATGACTGTGAGCTTACTTTTGGGCAGTTTACTGTAGGGCAGTGTTTCTCAACCCTGGTCCTGGGGGAACACTGCTGTGATGGCTTTTGTTCCAACCAAGCACTCATTACGTAATTGAACCCTTATTTGCCTAATCTGAGTTTTTTAGTAGCTTATAAAAAGTTTAAGAATTTACGTTCATTATACAATTTTATATCTAAAGTGAAATCTCCATCTGTTTAAAATAATTAAAAAGCTCAGATTAGGCAAATTCTCAGTTCAATTAAGGGTTCAATTATGTAATTGAGTGCTTGGTTGGAACAAAAACTAGCAGGGCAGTGTTCCCCCAGGACCAGGGTTGAGAACCACTGCTGTAGGGTACAGTTTAGCCATCTTTTAAATTTTTTAAAAACATTTTTAATAGGCTTACTCTTCAAAGTAATGGTCATGTTAAGTTGCATAGCAGAGTGTGTCTTCTTGTGACACTGCAGTTAATTGTGTTGAAAGTTGTTGATATTGGTCCAAGACTTAATTCTCAAATGCCTAATCATAGTATAGGGAATGGAAACTTACTTGAATCTTAAATGAAAAAGCATCTGGTCTGTTATACAGGCCAAAACTGTCCCTGATTTGGGGAAGACCAAGAGGTCAGGCTGACAATTAGCATCAGTTGGGCAGAATGTTTCTTCTGCTAGCCAGGCCTGAACAAAACAAACAAACCAAAACATTCCAAGAAAAGCACATACTTTAATAAAAAAGCACATACCCCCCCCCCCCCCCCCCCCAGCTTCATTAACAATATTACTATATTATTATAGGTGGATGTTCTGTACTGTATTTCAGGTGTTAATTATCAGTATATTATCAAAATATATGGCATTTTATTTATATATAAAAAAATTAAACACGCTGAGGCTCATTATCTATCAATGAGTCAAGATTATTATCTTGTATTTGTACAGTTTGTTTTATTTGAAACAAGATGTTTCTTTTATTTAAAACATTTTTTTTCTTATCATGACTTTTTTTTTTTATAGTACATGTACACTGTTTCATAGCAGCATCTTTATCTGAAAGACAATGTTTTGGTTGGTCGTTTTAAGAACTGGAAAGAACTGAGAAGCAACTAAAATATCACTAGGAGCATAATAAAGCATATCCTCTGACATGATAACTTTTCTGGTCGGTTTCAAGTGTTTCACTCCTTTGCGGGAACAATAACATATAAGAACAGCAGCCAAAAGAAAATAAGATCCCAATGAAAATATGGGAACACTTGGAGATACATTTAGCAATTCCCCCACCTGTCAAGCCTACACACTGCCGCAGTAGAGGACAAATATTGAAATATGAGGATAAATTTATACTAATATTTAAGATATAGACATACATATCTTTATACACATAAAGCTAAATGGGCTTGCAGTGTTATGTAACTTATCTGATGTTGGAAGCTTTTTCTCATAAGCTTTTATTTTTCTTCATAAGAATTGCCAAATATTACACTGCTTTGTGCTGATAAAAGGGAGGTTTCTTAATGAAATAAATTGTGGTATGAGGCAGACTGAAGTTTTTAATTTGAAAATAAAGCACAATTTCACCTTTGGGATTGTATGTTGTAAATGATAATCATGTTGCAGTATGGTATGAACCTAGTAGGGCATTAAAGTAGAGCACTGCAGCTGAGTGAACCGTGGTATTAATTCAGAGCTCTCAAAACAGACTGGTTGGAACTCATAACATTCCACACTTGTAATAAGACTACAGCTGGAAAGATTGTGTGCAGAATAATAATAAAAAAATCTTCAAAACAAGTTTTGTGAAGCCTTTTATTCCCCTTTTTTGAAAGATGCAATTTTTCTTAAAAATATCCTACTTTATTATTTTTATATACAAGTTTAATCAACAATCTTGTTATTGTTACAATGCATTTTAACAGGAGATGCCTTTGTTTCAGAATGTTTTGACTGGTCATTTTGCACATATTATTAGTGTTTCACTGGTTATCGTACTCCAGCACAGGAGTGTCTTTAAAATAATCTATAGAGTTAAAGGCTCTCTCTGATCCACGGAAAACACCGCCAACTTGAGAATGCTGCATGTTGTGTTAGGTATAATTGGGAAAACTATGGTGTGGACATTGAGGAACAGAACAACCTCCCAGCAGACTGAAAACTCAGAGGAAGAAGAGAAAAGCAGTTGATGGATAGAAATATTTTACTGTTGCCTGTGTTTCCTTGATAAGCAACCAAATTAATTTTAGTCTGTTTCGGTGTAATTGGTAATTTTAAATAAACTGACACGCACCTAAATGACAAACTGTTATTTTTTTTTTTTCACACAGGGCTAGGAAGTCTGTCAGCAACAGACAATCTAAATGCAAATTCATGCGATTGTTCCTGTAGGCTTGACAACCAATGAGGTTATTTGTTCATGAATGTGAGTGAGAGAATTGGAATTCCATTCATGTGCAATATTATAACATGAGGCACAGGCAAGATTCTTTTAGAATTTGTTAAGGAAAACAACAGGTCCACTTTAATTTGAAACTCTACTCTGTAGATGGAGACTCCCATAGATATGGGCTGGTGGTGGGGGGGGGTCGCATTTACCTTCCTGCCCTGCAGTTACAGTAAAGCAGGATAGTAATATTTGTTTTAAGTGGAATCCTATCCGAAAAGGAATTCCAATAGGTGTGAACCAACATAAAGGAGCTGTACCTCCAAAGACTTTTCAAATTGAAGAAAATGTATTCAAACTGAAAAGAAAAAAAGGAAAATGTTTAGATACATTTAGATCTTCAAAATTCCTGAATTAAGCTACCCAAGGGGTTTTAAAACAGCTCAGAAATTGTATGAATCTAAACAACAATTTTTATTGTATTTGCCACAACCATGTAAATAATTTTATAGGATGTAACTTGTAACGTGTTCTTCTCACAGGGAATTCTTGAAAATAAAGTACTTAAACCTAAAATATCTATTCTAGTACCTAAATGATCAATTGTAGTGTGAAAAACTTGAAATATTTAAGCCATGATATTGTATAAATCCCCTTGAGTACAACATGTCCACAGCATCCAGGAAGTATTTTTCAATTACAAACCAGCCCCAGGTAGGGGCTGCCACCTCTACATTTATACAGCACATTGTTATTGCATCACATAACCTTTCAACACACAGGCACCTGAAGATACAGAGATGAGTTCTGATACACCACTGGACCTCTACATCAACTGTGAGAACCCAGACATTATGAAGATATTTAAGCAGTTGTTGACCAGAGTGATATTTGGATCACATAGGTGATATGACAAGTTTGGAAGAACAAAACATGACAAATACATATATTTGTTTATTTCTCTCTCTCTCTCTCTCTCTCTCTCTCTCTCTCTCTCTCTCTCTCTCTCTCTCTCTCTCTCTCTCTCTCTCTCTCTCTCTCTCTCTCTCTCTCTCTCTTCTCTCTCTCTCTCTCACTCCTCACACACACTCTCTCTCTCTCACACACACACACACATACATTTACAAGGCACAATGCTATAGAAAGTAATTAAAGGCTCTGGGTTTAAAACTGAGGTGTGAAATCTCCCTGACAGAAAAAAAAAACATGAAACCAAAAAAGCAAATAGATAATCTTCACTCATTTATGCAAGAGAAATACAACATGTGTACAAGAGAAGTATATGTTGTGTCAACATGCACTAACTAGAAACCCCAATAGAATACAAAACATCCCAGACAAATCCCCCCCCCCCCCCCCCCCCTCACCGCAGCACACAGCTCAGGAGAATTGAAGGTTCAGATGTTTTCAGTGGGTGTGCTCTGATCCCACCACCCAGCCAGCTTCCTATTTTTATACCCAGGAATTTGAGAGCAGATGTCAGCACACTAGCGACCACTGGAGGACAAAGGCCTGCTCTGCAGTTGTCTGTTTTGAGCTTGCTGAGCGCCTGTCCAGCAGGGGTCGTTGTATTGCAATCAGGAGAAACAGTACAAGCCGGTTTTGCCTCCATAACTTATGGGAACGCCAGAGCGAATGTGAATCTGCCTTCGGAATCCCCAGCGAAGGCTGGCGACTTCGCACAGCCAGGATGTGATCCTACGCTGTATGACTCACCCTGCGCACCACGAGACCCAAATCCTAAACCCTTTATTATAAAAATAGTATATGATTATTTTCTGAATAGCTATCCGTGGGTGTAGGTGTACTTTTACACTGTCTGAGGAGGAAGAACAGTACTTGTGAAAAACCCAAGAAAAAGACAGTGTTTGTCTAACGCTGAAAATTACACCAATGTGCACTGTCACATGATCATTTTCAATTAATAGGTGTGGTGGAAACACTTAAAGTCATAACAATCCTATAATTGGGCATGTTTAGTTCTCACACCATGAAGACATATACACATTTTCAAATCATTACAAGAAGTGGTTAACATTAGCCACAAACTTTCATAGAAACAAACATCCAAACAAGAAAATATATAACAGTGGGTGCGGTTCAAAGTAAATAAAACACTTTAACAGTATACAAATAGAAACAATCTGCAGGTCAAGGCAGTTGACTTATGATATTATTGTTAGATGTGTTTAAATATTGTATTCCTCTTTTTTTTTTTGTCATAGTACAACAATGGAAATATAAATTGTGTAGGTATTCCCCAGTACCATACTATTAAAAAATTAATTAAAAAAAAAAAAACGTTATTGTTTCTGTTTTGCTATTACACTGAGCTAATGGATTTTTTTTTTTTTTTAATTAATAAGATTTTTAAAAAATACGTTTTCCACCAGGTCATGAACAACAATTTTTTTGAAGCGACAATGTAGATGGCCTCTATTAATAAGGGACCTTTTTAATCTGATGAGGGAATGACATTTAGGCTGAGGAGTGTCCTTAGAGAGAGGCTGCACAAATGAACAGCCCAGTTTAAATTTGCTATTGGAGATCTATAACAGCAAATGCGTTGTAATTCTTGCAGCAATCAGACACTTCCACAGTATGATTCTAATTAAATGTAGTCTGGGGTAAAACATCTGGAACCAGAACCTGCTCTGAAGACCCCCCTCATAAATCAGGTTTCCCTACTTTCACAACCTCTTTATATTTGGAAATGTTGATTCTGGCCCAGTTGGCTGTTAATCAGTAAAATATACTTATAACCTTGTAGGAAAAAGAGATCAGGGTCAGGTGTTGTCACTTATATTCAATGTGCTATGCCAGTATTTGCAGTCACCGTCTCATAGTATCAAATCTTCCAAAATGTAGTGCTGTTATTCATCATTTATATTTTATATTTTAAGTCTCTTAAAATGTACTAAGAGGCTAAAATGGCCAAATTTAAAATCCAGAATTTTCTTTGCCTTTTGCCTTTCATGAAATTATGACCTTTTATAAGAGACTTAAAAGAAAAGCAAGTTATTAATAGTTCTAATACTCAATAGCATATCTATTATTATTGCTATCTCCTGATATCAATTATATTCCTATGAAAGAGAAACTACATCAGTTGAAGATCAATTCATAGTAAAGAATCAAACTGACCAAACTGCAGTTCTATCAACTATTTACAATGGCCTCAGAGTGACATGCTTCTTGAAAGCCTGGGTGGAGCCCTGTGATAAAAAGAATAAAATATATTTTTATTTCGTGAAGACCTTTGTGTCTTTTTAAATAAGCTTTCATTTTGTGAGTGGTCTGTTTAAAACTGAGGTCAAGTTGCATTTTTATTTTCTTGTCCTTCAAATTCATCTGCATTGGTGTCTCTGATAGCAGCAGTCCTGTCTCTCTCTCTCTGAGACCCTGGAAGTGGCTTCTCTCTACTCCCGTCTTTGCAAGTTATAAGTTACCACGGAAACCATGATTTCCTGCAGAGAATTTAATGATAGGTATACACTGCTGCATATGTGTTACGCTTATACTTCAGGGGTTCAATGAGATATATGGCTGATATTTACAAGTTCACAAGTCCCTCACAAGAATATTCATTAACACTGAAGCCAAAAACATGGTTTGTCAAAGCAAATGGATCATTCTTGATCCACCCCTGGCTTTGATTATATGTGTGGGAGCCCAATTGGAGGCAGGCTGTAGAAAGAGGAAATCCCAAGCCATATTTATATGAGCAAGGCATCTGATTTGTAAAAAGTGTGAGGTATTGTAATTTGGCTGAGAGATTGATCTCAGCTCAATGGACACCCAGTCTCGGGAGGATGAGTCCGAGAATTGGGGCCAAAATAGAGTTCACTAAAAAATCAAAGCCATATGAAATACTTGTTTGGGGTATTGGGATTTTTCTTCATTGGAATAAGTAATTGAAAAGGACTGCCAAATGTGAAATGTATAGGAAAGGGCCAAATATACTAAGATACATAAGTTTCCAACACAATTATCACACAGTAATGACCACATCAAAGAATAATGATGTGCTTTTATTTGCATAGCAACTGCAATATGGCTGATAAAGGGAATGGTGCTCAATACCTGGAATACACCAGCACATTCTAACCTAACAAAGGCCATAATCCACCTTGAGACCTCACCAATCTTGTTTTGATGACATGTAATGGGGGGCTGTCCCAGGAAAGAAACAATTAGATTTGGTACAAAACTGACCTATTTATATTTCTAAAAAAGTCTAACTTCACTGTATTGTAGGGTCCTTCTCGTACAATTTGGCAGTGACAACTGCTAAATTAACATCTGAATGCACCTAATTATCTACACATGACAGTGTCTTAAAGTAACTCAACCAGTGCTTCAGTGGGATGCGTTACGTTGACTTGTGCTGCATATTAACAATGACAAACTGACATCTGTACTGGGAAATGAGAGGCCTTCATGTGAATCTAGGAATTGGTTAAGATAAATACTTCATTTATAGTACAATGTTGATACTGGGTATGGCTTGGGCTATTGTGTATTATTCATCTGTAACATGTGTTGTTCTGGCACCCTTATAAAAGGTTTCTAAAAAGTCTAGCAAAGTAGTAAAGCAAAGAAAAAGCAAAAGTGCAAGAGTAGTAAAGCACACTATGGCAATACTGTATATAGGATAATATTGACCATGATGAAATAAAGTAAATGCAGGGTATAAGTATGAAAAATCATGGGAAAAACTTCAAATTACCATGCAAACCTACCATTGTAAACTTTTTATGAGACAGTTATATGTGCTTCTCCACTCTGCATTTGTGCTGACCTTGCAGCCTCATGGGAAAAGGGCCCCGGGGACTACCAGGGGCCACTGGGTTTGGCTGATGGGAAACGGGAGGCGTGACGGGGGAGGGGGGTTTTGGGGAAGCACCCTGATTGGCCAGCTGGGACAGCCCGAGCCTTTCTATTGGACTAGATCCAAACTGAACCATTGTCTAATCTGCATGAATGTTGCAACATTGGATAGTCTGGGGCTATATAAGTGGCTTGCGTGATAGCTTGTGTGTTTTAACCTTTTATGCAAAATAAAGGCATACAAATGCACTCTTTATTATTTGCTTATTGTTTGCTTTCCTCCCAGTATTTGTTGCATGGCATGATTGCAAAAGGAGGTGTTTTGATCATTAATTGGGGGCGTTTTAGCAGTTCAGGGACTAGAGGCATTTATGCGATTGAAGATCGAATGAATGCAGCCATGTATCAAAACATAATTTAAAATACAATGATACTATGTGCTGGTAGACTGATTGGCAGACAGTTTATCTTCCAACATGACAACAACCCAACGCTTACGACTAAGTCAACGCTGAACTTCTTGAACAAAACCAAGATAAAAGTTCTGGAATGGCCTTCGTAGCCAAGCATTGCGTATCCAGTCTGACTGAACTGAAGGAAATATGCAAGACAGAATGGGCCCAAATTTCACCAAATAGATGTAGCATACTGGTTAATAATTATCGGAAATTTCTGAAAGCTGTTATACTTTAAATGAAAAAAGCTTGTTTGTTTGTTTGTTTTTTTATAAAGATTATATAAATAATAAATTACTAGGTATAATAAGCATAGAATGCCAATTTACTTTTGGGAAGTAATTGTAAAACTATGCTTATGTATAGAGCTAGCACTTTTTCTTTTTTCAACAGGTAAAAAAAACAATGCAGAAACTCAGACATATAATCTAGGGGCTTTCAATAAATCTCAAATTGTTTCTTAACAGTTTTAGAATTGTCGTCAATGTATTTTTTTGTTTCAGAAGAACATCATGCTAAATTTGATTTTGAAATAAAAGCTTAGATTTTGCATTTAATGTTATCATCTTTTTTATTAAGTACATGGCTGCATTTTAAATAACAGCCTGCTTATGGAGAATTGAGGTTAGTGTAATATGACTGTGGAACGTGGTCTGTTAGATATTTTCCTTCTTTGAAAGTCGTGTGCTAATTGATACATACTGTAATTACATTTAAATTACTGACATTTCTGAAAACATATCAGCATGCACATCTATTTTTAACATGCCACTGTTTTTTTAGCACATAAGTGTATCGATATTTGGGGGTATCCTGTATAGTGGCAATCTGCCTGTCATGTTATTAATCCCTCTAATTTTGTATTTAGTGCTGTGGATAGGATCAATGACATGATTTTTCAGGACATTATAGATGAGCAGCTCTCACCAGCCATTCTAACATCTTCACATAGGCAGTTACAGTAAAATCACTATGGTAACAGTCAGATCGTGGCTAAAGTGTCTGTGCGCAGGATCTGCAGGCTTTCATAAATGGTGTCAGAGTGACACAAAAACAGCAGAGAATCCTTCATTTTCCTCCTGGTAAATTGTTATGCTGCACAAGTTTACCAGTGAAGTAATTGCATTGCTTGATCATATATTCCATCTGTGACTGGGCTTTAACATGCATTCACTGCACTCTGCTATACTTTTACTACGGTATACTGCAGTAAAGGGAATCTACTTGTAGGTATAAGGGTTCTTCAAAACGTTGCCTCTTTATAACATACTGGTTTGCCTACATACAATTTGCTAAACTGGGGTGAATATAAATCTACAAGAAGTTAATTTTGCTGGTCTTAAACATAGAGAACACATATCATTCAATAAATAGATTACATAGATTTCTAAGGTTATAAGTCAAATCCACAGTCCCAGCAGCCCAAAGCTGCATATAACAGTATAATGGGATCTGTTGACTTTTTCTGTGCTGTATACAACAATATCTCTCAAACCGACCAAAACAATCCTTCAGAGTCTCAGTTGAAATGACTCCAATTTGTTTTGCATATATGTGTACGCGCCTTCTGTATACTTAATAGAAAATATTAATGTTTTCTTTTTTTTATTTTTATGAGCACTCATTGACAGATTTCAGGTTCATTTATTTTCTTGCCAATTGGTTTAAATCCCAAGCCTAGGAATTAGACTCTACTAAACTTGAACACATTGTACTTACTACCTGTACAGGGTTTACACATATCTGCATTTGTCTTGCTAGTGTTGTTACATTACGTTTTACAAAAATATTTTCTGTTTAAACAACAACAAATGTAAAGTTTGCAGCGTAGCAAAGGTTGGCCCTCTGCCTGTTTTTTATTTTATTGACATCCACCTACCTCTATTGCATGGTGCAATGATTTAGCCATTAAATTGCAATGCAGAACTCAGTGCTGCCTTGTTCTGCAGACTCATGCTGACAAACTGGACTACAAATTACTAAATCAATTGTTGAGATTGTGTAAGTTATCTTTTACTAAACAGAGCAGCTAACGGTTATTAGAGCTAGTATTAAATAAACATTTTGGTTAGTTTTAGCTCAAATGTACATAATTTTGGAAACAAAAAGGTTCCTCTGTAAAATGGATTGATTAGGTTTTCTTTATCTTCATAATGTGCAGAAGGAGTTGTCTAGTATTACATTAAAAATGACAAACTGGCACCACCTGCTGTAAAAACTTAAAATAACTACTCAACATAATTTCTATATAATATCTTATAACAATAAGTAAATACACACACAGAATACATGAGGCAAGTTACAATTTTCAATTGCTGGCCAATATGTTTACAACAGAACATCTAATTTAAAACGAGAAAGTGAAGTGCAGACCAGCAAGTGCACAACAGAGGTTGGATCACTAACAACTTGTGTGGGAAAATGAAGCCTGGCTTCACACACCATTGCTGCAGCCCCGAGGTTGCTGAGATTACAGCACCATGTGGAGATATCAGGTAGCACAAATCCTTAAGAGATTCACTGCTGCACCACATGGTTGAGATAAAGACAGATTCACATGGAGAAACCCGAGTGTGGATAAGAGCCAGAATACTCTCTTTAGCTCTCTGGCCCCGGGCCATTGCTTTTGTAATATACAGTAGTATACAATGGGGTCTGAAGAGGTTACACCCTTAAAACAGCATATCATACTCGCTGCTTTATTTACTTTTCTTATTGTTACCTATGTCAACCAAAGGAAGTTGTGAGGAAAGACTACCCCCTACAAACACTCTCATTTAATTTGAATCAATCAGAAAAAGATAAACACATAACTTACCTCCATGGCATTTCGTTTATTTGCATCCCTCCGCCTCCTTCTCTCCACCCCTTGGTCAAATCTGTTTTGGGGGTCTACTGCCTGGGCTCGTTAGCTTGGTTCATTCCATTTCAAATAATGGCGGGGTTTGTTCTCAACTACTGAATACATTATTTTTCAAGTCTTAAAAAATGGCACTGGTACAGACTGATCTAATTTTAATTACAATTTCTGTAGATTGTTTAGTTTCTGGACAGTCCTAACGCCTATTGCAATGTAAAATCACAATATATAGCTTTTTGGATGAGTTCTGTTATGCAGATTGCATTTGTTATCAATCTCGTTATTAAACCCGGTGGTATATGGCCCAAAAAGCCCTATCTTTCTGTTATTTCAGTGCTCACCGATATTTTTGATGTATACAGTATATTAATATTTCTGAAGTCAACATAATAAACAGTGTTTGCTCATTTAAATGTGTGCCCTGCTGCTAAAGCAGCTGGCCCTGTTAGGAGACTGAAGTGTTTTTATTATTGCATACAAACATATACAGCAGTCCATTATCTCCAACTGTTAATTCATGATTTTTATTTACCATACCGCAATTCCACCAGGAATTAATTTCACAACCTCATTACCCACACTGGCTCATATACTTGAACCTGCTGTGGTCCAAGTCTAAACATGTAATTTATCGGTTTCCAAGTCCATGGCTGGGAATCCTATTGTTGTGTTAAGATTATTATTATTTTTCTTTCCACCAATAAAACCTTAAAAGTTGCACGAAATGAAAAAAGTTGCACAAAAACTCTTGAAATTAGTTACATGGTTTGGAAGTCATGTTGGATTTTATGACACATTTTGGACAATTTACAAACATCTTGTCGGAAACCAATTTCACAGAGTTTTGAAACTTGGCATACATGGTTAGGGATTGTCCAAGATGGACGGTGCTCGAAATGAAGCCGATTGGTTCAGTTGTATGACGGCCATGCTGGATAACCTAATTAACACACAAATGTTTTCTCCAAAACCCCTAATCTGATCGAAGCAAAACTTGGCATACATGATGCAAGTATGGTTTTCTTTAAAGTTTGCCTAAATTAAGTTGCTACAGTAAAAAAAAAACATGGCTGCTGTAGGCCAATCAAATTTCAGCATTGCTGTAATTATATATATTGTGCATACAATGAACACTGTTGAACAAAAGCTCTTGAAACTTCAAGAGTAGTGTCTACAACTGAGTGAATGGCAACCAATCAAAATACTTACATTTCACAATAACTCCTTGGAAGCCAAAAAGTTGCTTGCAACTTCTAGTTGTGATTGCCTTTGTTAAAATCCCCCATCCCCTCAGTCAATATCATGGGAGCATAAATAAAAACAAAACAAAACAAAAAAAACCAAACAGCCGAGGCGCTTTTATTTAGACACAAAAGGGCAGAAACTGAAATTTAGATCACAGACATATATTTACAGTTCACAAACACATATGCAAATTAAAATGAGAAACGGTGAATTATTGACAAAAAATTAACAAACAAACTACAAACTAAAAAAGTACTTGTGTTAAAGGTACTCAATGCCTATTTTGTCCCTCGGTTAATATGACTTTTTTTTTTTTTTTATATTTAATGTCTTAGAAAAGTGTTGTACATACAATATTTTAACTTCATGAATTAGTTATGAAAGTGGTCCTACAGAAAAGAAAAAATAAAAGCCAGTGGCTACTGATCTTGGTCAATTATTTAACCAAGCAACAGAAATACGGAATCAGAATGTTGAATTTAAACAGAGTCCTCTTGCAAAACGTTTCTCCCTTTTAGCTTTATACATATTTTTAAATACTGGTATGTTTCCTAATTTTATAGGCATGAAATACAAGGCACATTATTAGTTGTAAGGTCATTTCCATTGAATGCTGTTTTTGGTGACTCAAAGCTTGCTCTACATAGCTCTTTTTTATCTTATTTTTTCTCTGGGCACATCTCTTCCATATTATGTGATCAAATGTAATATAAAATCATCCAATACAGGGTTAGGGGGCCAAATGAAGTCCCCAGGGTATATTCTAGCCAAAATCAGAAAACTTACAATCAACCCTTAGGAAAGAGATTAGAGCTAGCAGTGATTAATGCCTGACCCTGTGAGTTTGGCACCATTGATCTGAAAGACCCCTCCCCAGACATCAAGGCACTGTTTTATAAGGCACAATGGTTATCAGTATTAAACAACTAAGTTGTGGTTTCAACAAATAACTGAATAGATAGACATTGTGTCAAATGGAGGACCTGCACATGTTACTAAGTGTTAAGATGTGACTACTAAAGATGGCAACAGCAAAAGAGATAATAGATT
Source organism: Polyodon spathula (assembly GCF_017654505.1). Taxonomy (NCBI): domain Eukaryota; kingdom Metazoa; phylum Chordata; class Actinopteri; order Acipenseriformes; family Polyodontidae; genus Polyodon; species Polyodon spathula. The sequence continues at coordinate 17,686,180 of NC_054548.1, read as the reverse complement.
TATTACAGTCTACATAGAACAGATGGTTGCTAGGTCTTTCAAATAGTTCTTCACATGAATCCAGAACTGAAAAAAGAAAACAAATAAATTAGCCTTATAGCGCCTCAAATCGAATGAAACCATATATAACCCTATATTTTTTCCATGGTCATCACTGATTTAAACAATTTCTACATGGGTACCCAACACTGTATATATATAGATACTATTAATGCCATAATATATATATATATATATATATAATATATATATAATATATATATATATATATATATAGCTATAATCAGTATTAGTTGTTTAATACTGATAACCATTGGGTAATGCGATATATATATATATATATATATATATATATATATATATATATATATATATATATATATATATATATATCGCATTACTTCAATTTGTCACCGCCCTCGTATTAAAGACGCCCTCATATTGACCCCGCAGTCATATATCAGCTTTATAATAGAGGCCGCCCTCGAATAAACGCCGCTATCAATAATGAAACATTAAGGGATTTTTTTCTCCCACATTAAAAAAAACAAACAAACAAACAAAAAACCCACAGTAAAGAAATAAACGCTCAACACGGACTATATACATGTAACGCCCCCGAAGAGACGGGAGCCTCAATCTAGCACGTAAATTACAAACTAATGTGCACACACACAGTAAGCACATTTTATTTTAAGGTAGGACAGTTCTGAAAGAAAATGCTAGATAACAGAACAGCAGTCCTTCTGAAGTTCTTATAGGTGGTTTTGTTCATGTTTTGTTTTTAGTTCAGTTGTAATTCCCGTAAAAATAAAAACAATGTGCTTACTATATCTATGAGAAGATTTCGTTTCGGTTTCTCTTGCAGAAAAATTAGAAACAAGAAAGTTACTGTGAAAAAAAAACTGATTAGGTTATATTGTAGTTATTGCAGAAATCAAACTGATATTTTGAGACCATTTTTGGTGCGGAAAAACATTTACGTCACACACTCTTGTATTTAACGCAACACAAACATTGTCCCGCCCCTTAACAACCAATACACACTCCTGATTTGCTAGTACAGTACTCCTTTGACAATTCCAACTCCCACCTAATAGGCTCTCTGTAACTGTCACCGATAAATGTACTGCAGTGGAAGTAGGTTAACCACACATGCTGCTACATACAGGTAGTCTACCTATACATCAAGTAATAAAATATCGCAGCGTTTGAAAATCGTAGTTTTCGTAGGTGGCCCTCGTATAAAGGCCTCCCTCTTTTAAGCGCCGCAGTCATTTTGATCAATTTAAAATAAACAAATACAGCACACTATCGGTAATGAAACAAAAGATTCACTACCTGTCACACTGCTTTTAGGAAACTGGCAACCGTTTTAGTTTGCTTCTGGTAAATGATAGAACACACTGCACAGAGCTGCACGATTTCTATAAAATGACTTCAGTGAAAAAGAAACGAGCTGCATCAAAGATCGGAAATATTTCTGCTAAAGATTGCTCTAGCCAGTAAAAGACATTTCACGTGTCTGTTATTATTTTTACATTTATGTTTTTTTTTTTTTTTTTTTTTTTTTTTTTTTTTTTTTTTTATATTATTTTTTTATTAAGTCACTGGTGTGAAATATCCGACTTTAAAATGTGGACATAAAAAAATGATATATTCTATAATTTCGCATTTACTGTTTTCCAGGTAAGCACTTCAATATTTACGAGCATTTGTTAAAGAAAAGGATACATTTGAATGTGACAACGCAATTTTTTCCTGCTTTAAAACATATGTTTAAATCATGAAATATCTTGAAATACCTGTTTTTAGACCATAAAGTGCTGTGAAATAAGCCTTTTTGTGTGATCTATCTATGCAATAATAACATCTCAGGGACACTGCAATTAATAACACTGACAGAATCTGGCAATATGCCCTTATTTCACTTTATTCCAATTGTATATCAATATGGATTAAGAAAGACTAAAATAGCTATCAAAATTATTTTAAACATTTTAATGTGGCTTTTCAGGCATTGCTTTTGTTGTGTCCTAATTATAAACAGACCCTAAATAAGCATTCAGCCTGTCTGTGACAATATGTGCTTAAAAGAAAATAATGTTTGATGCTTGCTTACAGCTCTTTTGTGTAACACTGCCTTGAAACTTCCCGACGAAACTTTTCATTAAAGAAAAAGAGACTGTACGAGATCTGAAGACAGCTTACATTGTGATTTGTTTTATTATTTTAAAACAAATATTTGTAGAGGCTATCCTGAAGTCTTATCTCGTTTGTCCCATAAGACCTGTGGCCCCTGTTGACTCGCATCCTTTGTGTGCTGTTTAAGCTGGTTAAACATATACCCCAGTATCTGCTGTCTTCTAATTCCATTGTACAGTACCTCAATAGGTAGAATTGTTAAGTTCACACTAAATTATCATACTACAACTCATATATAGGAGAGCATTTAAACCATTAAGAGGTTTGCTACTGCCATGTAGTGATAAATATAAAAACCCACATAACAAGCACCCAATATATCTGGGCATATAACAATTGTATAGTTCACTTCTACCTCAAACAATGAAGCTGGTGTCCTTTCAAGCTTTTAATAGATTAACATTTTTTTAAAAACTCACTGCACTAATAAGCCTTGCATGTTATTTGTAGAATGTCTTCCTAATTATTTGATTTATCTTTGCTTCTGTCCCAGCTGCTTGTATTTGTATTCTCCTCCTCATAACGAAGGCCAGCTCCTGTTAACAAGACGGTGCATCTCAAAGGGGATATCTTGTACGATCGGTTTAATTTAATAACCTCGCAATAACAATATGACCTAAATGTTTTATAAGAAACTTACTTTTTGCGATCTTTGTCCTTTTTAATATTCATACTGCCTGTAAATGCCTGCGCCTGAAGGAGCTCAGCTGCAAGTTTTCTTCTACTAAAACCAGACATTTCATCTTCAAGCATTGTTTTTTTCTCATCTAGTTTCATTCTTTCCTCTTGATGCAATCTTTTCAGGTGCTCAAACTTCCCTTGAAGCTGTAAACAACAAAATAAATGTTTTACATGCACAGCCAAAACTCGCCACAAGGTGGCAGCAAGTACTTGCATATAAAGTTCAGAAATTATTTTAAAAGGAGTGCTAGTGAGAATATTTTAGTTTCTCGATTTTTTACAACAATTCAAAATGCAAAACAAATATTAAGCCGTGGATAAACAGTTGCATCTTGGTTTATTTACTGTACAGTGGGTCACATTGTCTGAATGCAGCTATACAACTGGATTTAGTTTTAACTACATTAAGTGATTAGGTACTAGTAACCAGCAGCAACTCTTCATGTACAGTGTGGTTTTCGAGAGTTCTGCATTACTTATGTATTTTAAATTACATTAAAATGATGTCATTTACCTCTCTCTCAGCATCCTTGAGCTCGGTCTCCTTCTCCTTGACTCGCTGCACAAACATCTGTCTCATCTCCTCCTCCCTCTTCTGCAGTTCAAAAAGGAATTCTTGGCGCTTTGTTTCATATGTCTCCTGCAGGCTGCAGAGCACAAAATATAAACGACATTATTCAAAGAAAGACACAGGCTGCTATTCAAAAGAAAGTGTTGAAATAAGTCACATGATGACTAGAGTTTGCCATAATGTTTTGTTGTTGTTGGACAACATAAATCTCGCTGTTTGATGCAGGATTAACTGTCACGTTTGTGCAATTACACATTCATTGTAACCTCACTGTGGTTCCGGGGTCAGAAGCTAGGACTCCTCCCATTTATTTCCTGCCAAAAATATCAACCAGTCTCCCTATTTAAACCCTGGGTTGCACCCTTATTCTCTGTCTTGCGTTTTTCATTTTTTTCTTTCCACCCCTCCTCCTCCACTATGCTGTTCCAACTCTGCAACAGTCTCTCTCTGGGGGCAAGTGAAGCTCACTTCCTGAGCTAGATTAAACCCTGTACTTTCCTAAATATCTGCTTTCATCTGTGCCAGACTCCCTCTTTGCATGTTTACTTCCTTCTCTGTTCAACGTTCCTGTCTCCATGTCGACCTCTCTCAGCGTAGGCAACGTTTCTAAGCCGGGGAGACTACTAGGCTTCTCTTCAATTCACCCACTATCCTACTCTTCATCTCCCCTTGGGGGATGTATAGGTTGCTTCCCAGCCTTGGAGGACAATTGGTTCTGTCTCACCTCCACAAGCCAAGAGGAAACGGTCCTTTTTCTAAAGTCACAAGCATGTATCTCTTATTTAAATTCCCATTGTTCTTACTCCACACAGCCCTTGCTACTGTTCCATAAAAACACATTACTAGTCCAAGACACTGTTGTTATATGAAACATAATGGTTTTGTTTGGAATAATCATTTTGTTTGGAAGAGCTATCTAAAGAAAAGACCAAAAAACTTTTCTTCCTGCTTGGGATCTGGCTGTGAATCAGATATATGAACAGGCTCATAAACATTACAATGATGTACATAAACTACTCTGTCGTACTGGAGGGGCATATAGTATTTACAAAATTCAAACATTATATGTTCAATAACTTGCAAGGAAATCACTAGTAATGCAAAAGAAAGGCTCCCTCAGGTCTTCCATGTTCACACAGATCCTTTTTTTTCTATAGAAAGTCTATTGCTTGCAATCTGGTGGTTTGTGAAAATGTTTTAGATGCTTCAAAAGAATCTCTGGAATGCACCACTACATGGGGTTAAATAAACATTTCCCATTGTGCCTAGCTTTCAAAGAGGCTACAGCAAAAACTTCCTTCAAAAAGAGAAAAATATTCAAGCTGGAAACACACTTTCAGTTTTTTTTCACAAGTTGATATTATAAGTATACTTGTTTCACCCTAAATAATTATTGATTATTTGAACACAAGCATGATTGAATGTACTGTACATCTAGGGCCATATTCACAACATATTTACCAAAAACAAAACATTGATGTTACAAAGCTTCAAATAAAAAAAAAAAAAGGTTAACGTCAGCTGATACGTGCAGGTTACTTGTTTCTTTAAACATTAGCAGTTTGTACTTACTATGGTTTGCCTTAGTTCTGTTCATTTCCATCAGAAGCAGACTGAGATAAAACCAGTTTCAATTGGGACTCTCGTCGCAGTTAGGAATGATAAAGGAATTGCCGTGATAAAGGAAGTTAAGTGTCTAAAGTGAAGTTTTAAATCTTGGTCTACAGAACACAATAAAACATGCAGGCAGGACGGAGGGGTGTGAACCAGGGAAATAATAGAGGCTGGAGAACTATCTATAAATGATAACATTACAAAAAAATTGACACATCAAGGCAGTCTGCCACCTCTGTGTAATGCCCACTTCCATATTGTATTGTAGATTGCAGATGGACCCAGTTAGTTACTGGAATGAGATGAGATTGAGCTTTATAGATACAGACTGGTTTCATGGTGAAGATGCAAATGTAGCATTTAACACTGGGGGAAATACTTTGTGAATTTGCTCCCAACACCTAACTATTGATCATTCACTCTACAATTCTACTAGTATGTTCATCTAATTGTCAACATCGATCCAAAAAACTAAAATAAAAAAGAACATTTAAGAGCAATTATGCACTGGAGCCTTACCAAAACCTTAACCATATTAAAATATTGTAATGTAGTTAAAATAATTTTTTTCTGTACTTGTAGAGTAAAACATTATAGCGCAATGAAATGCCAGTCCAAATGAGATTATATTGTTAGCTGTAGCTTGCAAACTAAACACACATTACCAAATATCGAGAACATTCTTTCTGAATGAACCTGAATGACCCACCCAAGGGTCAATCACAAGACCTAGCAATGCAGTCGTGTTAAGATCTTAAGCATTTTTTACTAAAGCTATAAGTAAAAAGTACTAAGAAATATCAGACCCTCCCTCCTCTCCCAAGCAAAGGAAGAGGTTCACAACTAGTACAAAACCAGAAGGTTAACAATTAAAAGGAAAAAATAGCTCTGTATTGCAGCATTATTTTGTATGTGTGTAACATTCTCTAATGTCTTACCTGTGTGTTCAAAAATGAACCTTGGAACTTACTTTCAGCCAACAGTGTTTAACTGAAAACTGTTTTTTTTTTTTTTTTTTTAAGAATTAAAAGCTCTCATTTCCCGACTGAATGACCTTTTATCCATATGTGTCTCTGCCAGCGTCTCACAATGAAAAAGGATTGCAAACCCAAGATTAAACCAAAGAGCTCTAATTAAAGGGAAATTGTTCCCATGGGATAACTAAAGCAAAACATGATGGTACCCAGAAACAACAAACATGTATATAACTGTTAATTACCCACGAAAGTCTGACAAGATGTACTGTGCCATCTCTTTTGCAGTGCAGCTGGTTTTGGTGCTAGGTAAAGACTGAAAAGTCATACTGTGAGTTAATGGCCAAGGTAAGATTCATTTCGGGCTAAAATGTTTTTGCAAAAAAGAAAGTTGCTGATATATAAAACAACTATAAATCTGCCCCAATCTTCCACTGATGTGACCCCATCATATAATTAACGAGTGATGAAGCCCCAAGTTTGGTTATGTCTTTTTTTTCATCTTCTCATCATCTCATTTTCTGTTTACCCAACTTGCGAATTAGTACTTTTTATCCCTCATAAGCTTCATCTGTTACAGAGAAGATGCTAACTAACACGCTTAAATGTTTTAACTCACTTTGCTCTTTAGAGTTAGTTGGTCATCAATTTGTGTTTGTGTTTTATCCTACACAAATTGGATAAAACACAAAATAAAAAACCCTTTATTTTTGCTATTTAGCACCTGTATGTGACTGCCCATACTACAATACTTGATGATAAAGGGAAAAAGAAAGGCACAGTGTGTTTTGGTTAATAACTCTGCCCAACCTTTGCCTTTCAAAAAAAGGAAACGACTTCCCTTAATAACTTAACAATAAACAGTAATGTGACCCTGTACCTGAGTGGCTTGTTTTCAGCATCTGTGTCTGTAAAGCCCATGTCCTCCAGTTTGCAGCGCCGATAAAGCTCATAGTGCCGTTTGTGGGTCTGCTCCCTCAGGTCTTCCATATTCACACAGATCAGCATTTCTCGAAGTTTGACAAAGTCACAGTGGCTCTCATTTTCCACTTAAAAAACAAACAAAAATAAACTGGTTAGAGGTTTCCTAACATTAAGATGGCTGGGATAAACTTAGAAACTCTCTCGAAAAAGATATTTTAGTAATAGCACTCAAATTGACCTAACTTTCTGATAACAGCAAAGCAAACCTTGCACAACACCCCATGGGTACTGTCGAGCTTTCACCATTTTATTTCCAATCTTCACTTCCTCTGTGCTACCAACCACAGCGAATGGAAGATGGCTCTAAAGAAGACAAAGAATTGTACCCAATTATTCAATTAAAACATATATTAACACACATACACGGACGCACGCACGCATGCACGCACACACATACACACACACAAATGTAAACTATAAGCAAAGAAATGCTGTGTAAGTTTTTTCTTTTTGTAATATGGTGGGTCTGTAAAGACTTTTTCAAAATACACTATTTCATGGGATTTACAAAACAATAGACAAAGTTAAAGGACAAATGATTTAATACAAAAGCACTCACGTTCATGGTAGTATTGATTTTTGCTACGTTCTCATCATCTATGGGAAACTGATAAATCTGGACTCCATTACTGACAAGTTCACTCATGATCTTTATCTTAAATTTATGAAGCTCGCTCTTGGAGATTGTATCTGCCTTGGCAATCACAGGGATGATGTTGACCTGAAAATACAAAATACATGTTTCCTAGTCATCTGAAAAGGTCATGCACGTGCTGGTAAATATATACAGTATAAACATGGTATGTTAGAAACATGCAACTCCACTGCCAAAGTAATAACACATTGCAGGTGTCTGTACTAATAGTAGGTCACAATAACCTACATTCACAACATGTGCAATAACTTCAAGTAAAAAAAACTTGTATGGACCATTCTTCATGGCTATTCAGTCTTGAACAAAGAAGACTACGCAGCGACCTGATTCAAGCATTCAAAATTCTAAAAGGTATTGACAATGTCCATCCAAGGGACTTTTTCGACCTGAAAAAAGAAACAAGGGCCAGGGGTCACAAATGGAGATTAGACAAAGGGGCATTCAAAACAGAAAATAGGAGGCACTTTTTTACACAGAGAGTTGTGAGAGTCTGGAACCAACTCCCTAGTAATGTTGTTGAAGCTGACACCCTGGGATCCTTCAAGAAGCTGATTGATGAGATTCTGGGATCAATAAGCTACTAACAACCAAGCAAGCAAGATAGGCCGAATGGCCTCCTCTCGTTTGTAAACTTTCTTATGTACTTATGTTCTTATTAGTAGAATCAACTAAAGGCCAGATATCCAAAAGCAGATATTTAAGACCTGTGGTAAGGAACGGCCATAGAGAGTTTTAGATAAATTATACTTCATCAAAAATGTAATATTTTTCTATTTTGTGCTTCTTATATTAACTGGCTTCCACTGTCTTGAAATTGTCTCCTTGCTGAAAAAAATATGATGACAGTAACTTTTAGCAGCAATTGAAATAGTAGTCCCCAACCCTAACCCTAACTGACTACAGCTTATCAGAGAGTGTGGCAGATTCACTCCCTGCTTAATAAAGTGTGCTATGTTAAGACACATTGTTGAAGGGTTGGCAGGGAGAGGGTTAAAATCCCCCTTGCCAGAATATATGTGAGAATGTGGCTGGAGCCCTGATTAAATGAGTGATAGTTAATTAGGCTCCAGCCACATGGTACATAAGGGAAGAAAATCCTTTGTTAAAGGTGGGTGTTGGACAGGAGTTAGGTGAGTTTCACTGTATTTGTATTTATTTTATTTTTTTTTTAAAACCTTTTATTTTTGGCCCTCTGTCCTGTTTATTTGTTCCACTTTTATTTGTGATAAAAGGCTTCACTGTTGCTTTCCAAGCCTCTGTCTCCTTTCTGATGCTCTCCTGCAACACACATAATTAAGGGCATTCCATCAGTGGCATTAACAATAATCTAGGGGCTACGGAGAAAGTACTTTCTCATTCAGTAAGACTTAGAAGCAAATTGCTGCTGATATTTAGTAGCAAAAGAGGATGAAAGTAAACAAAGCTTTAGCCATCAATTCAAGGTCAAGCCTTTGGCATTTGGAATATAATGCGTAGGACAGAAAATATATAATTAGCCCATGAGTAGTATTGAGCTTTTTCATTTTATTTACAAAAGACCTATTCAAAATGGTGCAAAGGTTGTGCAATGCCTTGTTGTCAGTACTGATTTGCCCAGTCCTTGATTTGGTGAGGCAGAGACACGTGAAGATCAAGTGACTTGCCCAAGATTGCACAGTGCCTGGGACAGAGCTGGGACTCAAACCAAGGGGCTCTGGTTCTTTTAGAGAGGAGATTCCGGAATTACAAGAAGAAAAAATGAAACATCTCATCGTATTTGGGGTGCGCAGGTTTCCTAACATGACCATGGACACATCTGCATGCACGCTGCTGTATACTTCAGGTTTTGCATCTTGAGTATTACGTTTCTAATACAAATATATTCAGTAACTACTCAATATTAAGATAACATATTGTTATTTAGTCCATAAATCAGTAAATCTATTAGCTGAAACTAAACGCATCAATTAAAACATCACTGTGTTCTCTAATCATACGTATTTTTTAATTTATAATGCCATTTTTAAACTGATATTCAGATTTTAAAATGTCACTTTATATTTATATTTTAGGTTAGGCATTTTAGAATAGGAGAAAACTTTCAGGCAATTGTGTTTCTAGCAACTAGTTGCCAGTGACATTTGTATGACATTTTCACAAACAAGCAGCCTAAAAGTTGCCTGGTATTGTGTGTGCTTTTACAAGCAACAGTTTGCTAAAAATCCTTATACAACATTGCATTACAAATATTTGGGGTCAGAAGCTTTACAAAACAGTTACTAAATCTATGGGGAAAAAAATACAGGAATTAACTAATCCAAATGTCAATAATTTGAGAGAATATGTGAATAAATAAATACAAAATACACCACCCACTCGATATATCGGGGGTGTCGGGGACCAATATAAATCAGCTATATATCGAGGGCGGCAATATAGTGAGACCCATAGAAAAACAAATAGGATAACAAATAAATACTGTACAACCACTCCCTCATTTCATCGGGGGTGTGAAGGTCCAGTATAAATCCTCTACGCATCCTCTTTTTTTCTCATTTTTCTATAAAAAGCAGCACACCGTTTTAATTTGTACAGCGGAGGGCAATTGCTTCTCATCAACTTCATTCTCCAATTAATTTCATGAGTCTCCCTCTCCTTTCTCAAATGCACAAACAAATGCATTGAAAGAATCCATTTCCAACAACAACATAGGAGGCTTGTTGCTAGGGAGCTGACGTCACTGTCTTGCTGCTTTTGCTAGTGCGTTGCTGCCACACATGAGCACCTTGTTGGCTAAAATAAAAACTGCTTCAGCAAGCAGATATTTAATTTGCTTTGTGTTATTGTGCAATATGTGTGTATATGATAACAATATGATATTAATGCTTTGCTTTTAATTGTTTTGTATTTTGTTGTTTGTGATGTGCAGTACAAAATAAAACGAACAGTAATTCTAAGCACCTATGTATATTGCATCTAAGGCATACGCAGAGTTAGCCAGTAAAAATGGGGAGCCAACTCCATGACTGAGTATAGCAAGGGGCGACATAACGAGGGCTGGGTATGGTTTATTAATATTTACAGTGACTAAAAAAGTAAAGGCCTGAGTTCCATAGGAAAATAAAACACCATGGCCTACATCCAATGTATGTGCATGAAAAAATGGAAGTGACTCCTGTACCCAGATTCACGCATTTCAGACATCGACAATCATGTTACATCCTGGAGAAGCAGTTCTACAGAGATATATACACAACTTAATAAGGGATAATAATGCATACAAAAGAGCAACAAGAAAAAATAGATACTTTATGTGGTTTGAAACACTGTATACCAGACACGTGAGTCCCTCTGTAAAGCACCAATACAAAAAAAGTGAATCTTTTTAGCTTAAATTAAAGTTTGACTGGTGCCTGGAACAGCCTGCTCTGGTCAGTGTAAGATATTCTGGAACAGATGACCTCAGTGAAGACATGCGTATGAACGATGCAGGTGCTTGAGTGGTGATTACTACAAATATAACAGTATGCTGGTTCCTGGTATTACGGCATTGAAGTTACTCAACTTCAAGTTCTTGTCTCTGCACTCCGCCCTTAAAAACTATGTGTGGCTCATTTATCAAGCTATTTTTTTTTTTTTTTTTATCATAGAGGCTAAACAGGATAACACTTACCTAATCTGCTTTGCAAAGCTATGAAAAACAGACTAAAATTACAGTGTAAATATAGCCCTAAAATGCTGACCAGTAGCTTCTATGTCAAATATATACACATAATATACAAGTTGTTTTTCTCCTGAAAGAGTTCCGTACTGTGTATTTAATGTTGAAGGATGGGAAGGAGTGTTGTAGGTCAAAACAGTTTTACCCTCAAATGCCAAATGGGGTCATATCTGCATGCTCATGCTGAAAGACTGGTTTGTTTTCTTGCTAAACAGAGGATAGTTTTTAATGTTACCAATGACCACAAAAAAACAAACCAAAAAAAAAAAAAACTATGATATTAAGATATATAGTGTGGGCATTTCTAAAATTTTCACCCAAATGGAATAAAAACTGAGATTCAAAACTAATATTCTTGTACAGTAAATAACTACTTTAATGTAAAAATGACATCTTGTAATTTTACAGGGTAGATGTAGCAACTAGCACACAAATGTATCCAGGACAAGACCTGCATTTGAATGTAAACATTAAGCCAAGTAGACAAACATTCAGATAGTGCCTTCTTCAATTTTGAACATACACAGAGCAGACAAAACCTCAGTTTCATGTCACATTTAATTGGGTTTCAAACAATCTCTCTCCAAGCAAAGGATTAATGAATGCAGTTGTAAGCTATATCACAACAAGGAGGAAGTATTGTTATAAACAAATCAGTGAATCTTATTAACAGGCAGAAAATGCTGAGACAAAGCTTTAAGAGTTATTTAAAGAATGTCCGTCCGTACTTACGCACCCCCCCCCCCCAAGTAAGTTTTTATTCAAAAAAATGTAATCAATTTTCTCATCAATCATCTTTTTTTTTGTAAGACAGCTGCCTGGAATACCTGTTGTAACAAGTTTATAAATAGCACTCCTTATAAACATTGAGGACATTCCAATTTACCTAGAATGTGTGCACGTTTTAACTAGTTTTCTGATGCAACAGGTGTAAGATTAATACAGGCCTTTTTGTTTTAATTTCCAGTTCTTATCACTGTATGAAAAAATACACTATAGTCCTAGTATAGAAAAAATAATCACATTTTACAGAACCATGTCGCTCTTGCAAAGGTAATACACAGTATGTCTGTTATTGTGTCTTTTCAACATTTTATGCTATGCATACGAATCTGGAGTGGCAAAAACGTAAGAGAAAAAATGTTTGTGGAGAACTAAAAAGATAACAAAATAGAAAATATATCAGGACTAAAATACTGCTGTCAAATAAATGATGTGAATTCTAACCTTCCTGTGGTTCTTCATGTTAACATGCACAGTTCTATGTTTGATTTATTTATTGTTTAAACAGCTTAGATTAATTTAACATACAGCAGTATGTCAAGTACACGGTAGTACCTTTTTCACACTGACAATACAGCATCTATGACATGTCCAAAACACAGACAAATGCAGTGTTTGAATGCTGGCCAAACAGTTGCATTTCCATGAGAGGGATTGGCAGAGACATGCTGACAAGTGAGTTTGCAGTAGCAAACAGAATGAATAGAGAATGAGACATATGTAGCCAACAGAATTATAGTATCTGATCTTCAGCCTAAAATCTCTGTGCAGTTCTGGCATAGTTATGCATTGGCGAATTTAACAGATACTCTCTGTGTTTGGTAAGTGCAGTAAGAATACCAGGATTAGTCAAATATAATAAATACCCACTGCAGCAGCACCTCATATTGTCCATGTGCAATGAAGCTATTATTGTATTTTAATTATGAGGGTCATTCCACGTAATCTTACACTAATCTGTCATAAACCCATCTCAGAAAACTATATAATTGTAGAGAAAAACAATTACCACCAAGTACAGTATATAGAGATCATGGAAACTAGACTTTTTAAAATGTGTCGGTATAGGGTTAGGATATCTAACTATCAAGTTTCCCTATTGTAACGACACTAGCATTTCAACAGCCTAGCATTGTGGAGCACAAACAGTTGTTTGCTGTGCTCGTGTCACATCTGTTTTTGGATTCCCTTGGCACATGTCAACTTCCATGTCCTTTCCTCCAGCACAAAGTTTTTACAACCGTAAATGCATACTGCAAATTGATGATGGTCATGCAACCAACAGCAAAAACTGAATGTATCAATTTTAGTTTTTTCCATTGTGGTGAAACAAACTGAAGTACACGCGTTACAATCCATTATCCTTGAGTTCACCAAGAGCTGGAGAAGTAACCAGGTAAGTGCGTTGTGGTAGACAACAGGATATCAAAACAATCTGTAATCCTAATGGATATAAAGTCCTCCCTTCATTTATGACATGAAATGTTACCCTAAACATTTGAAGGACCATTGAAACGTCAAGTAATCTTATACATAAAATTATGAACTCAAGTACTATAACAGATAAATATGAAAATATCCAACTAATAGTTTTTCGCACTGAACTGAATTTCAGTTGACTGCCACGTGTGACATGCTTTTGCCCACAAAACTGGAAGTTTAAAATGCTTTCTTTGAAGATACAAATACAAACCAAACAAATGACTAATTCTGTGCATGTTTGACAAAAATATCTGAACTTATTATTGAAATAATAAATGTATGAACATGACTTTTGAATATGCACAAGCCGCAAATGTGATGCAAAGACAAAGTACAAATATTTTCATTTGCTAATTCACCACTGCAAACAGGTGAACTTTAACAATTTAATTTAACTCACATCTCATCACATGCAAGTGCTATTATTAGGTGTACATAGGGGTGTACAATTACACTAAAAAATGAATGCCAGTATCACAGAAATGCTAGGAAGTTATTTCCTTATCAGCTTTTGACACAAGTATGACGTTCTAATTCAACACAAGTAAATAAGATCATTATTGTATTTACTGAAAATATTTCCAAAAGTTAATAAACATGTTATAATATAAGAAATCGTACAGCAGTACGTTTTACTATTTTTTGTAAAATCTTTAGTATTATACAAACTCTGATGTTACCTAGTCTGTGTTATGCAATTCTCTTCTGTTAAGATAAAAAAGGAGCCACAGTAACTAATCCTCTACCTCTGGTAAAACTGACAAATTAAAAAATGTGACATTTCGAAATCTAACAAGAAATACTGTACTACTAATATGGCTTCCGGTAGACTTTTGTGATATAATTTTGCAGTTTCTTTGATTACATGATGCTAAATAAAAGATCCAAATTATGTTCATATGTTTTTTTTTTTTTATTTCTTTTTTATTATGTCTCAATCCTATAATTTTAGGTGGTACAAAACCATTTTTTAGGTCAGATGCTTAAATCTTGTTTATGCATCATCTTTAAGGGAGATTAAATGTTCGCATACATTCAGAAGATTCTAATATTAACCTCTCCTCTCTTCATCCTGATGATGTATATATAATAATCAGGGCTTCTGATTTTCGGGTTTTACCAGATTCCCCCTACCCCCAGTGCTTTTTTCTGCATTCAGGTTAAACCCGAAAACTCTCTGAATAGGCACATACTGTATATGAATAAACGCATGCACAGCTGTCTGTGATTCAAATGCCACACAGCAGAACTGGCGTCGATGAAGGTAATCTGATTTACCTATTAGAAAAATGTGGCTTCTTAGTGTAATATATATATATATATATATATATATATATATATATATATATATATATATATATATATATAGATATATATATATATATAAACTCAAAATTACAATTTTCGAAATTCCTAAATCAAGTTTTGTTCAAACTTTTCTTCCCAGTTATTTCTATTATGAGTGTGTGTTTAAGCCATGAGAATTTAGATGTAACAGTCGATCGCTTCTCTTTGTAAAACAGCATGGAGTAAAGTTGTTTAGTTTTCCCGTATATGTTCTGTGTGCAATTATACTTGCAAATCCACTACAAAATAAAACTTGATTGGAACGGAGAAATGTCTCCATATCCAGTGTGTGTGTGTGTGTGTGTGTGTGTGTGTGTGTGTGTGTGTGTGTGTGTGTGTGTGTGTGTGTGTGTGTGTGTGTGTGTGTGTGTGTGTGTGTGTGTGTGTGTGTGTGTGTGTGTGTGTGTGTGTGAGAGAGAGAGAGAGAGAGAGAGAGAGAGAGAGAGAGAGAGAGAGAGAGAGAGACGTCCTCAAAAGTTTCCCTACCCTAATGTGTGGAAATATACATGTGTTGCGGATTCAAATTGTTGAGGACAACTTTGTTGTCAACATTTTGTGCTTAAGCATTTGTTTATTTCTTTCTAAATAAAAGCTAATACTTTTGATTATATATTAACAAAATCCACCCGATTTTTTTCGTTAAACAATTCTACCTGATTTTTAAAAAAGTATTCACTCAAATTTGGAAAAAACGCCCTAACAATAATAATATTACAATATTATTATTTTTTTAAATTTTTTATAATTGTGTCACTCTTACCTTGGAGTCAAGTTTCTTCATGGTCACTAAATCCAAAGACTTTAAAGAATGACCAGTAGGTGCGATGAAATACAGACAAGCATGAACACGAGTGTCGTGGTAATTGTGCAGACAGCGTTTAATCTTCAGCTCTTCCTGCAGATACGATTCAAACTGTGCATCGATGTAGTTAACCACATGCTGATAGCTGGGCAACGGAAAAACAATACAGTTAACATACAAACAATGCCTGTGGAGGTGCTTGAATGTTGTATTGGGGCTATTCGTTGAAAACATAATGTTTGGAAGTGAGCAAATTAGTATAACTGGCAGTGCTATTCTGTTAACGGCAATTGAATAAAAAGGAAAAGTAATTTGTTGTTGTTATAAACCGTTAACTCCTACTCAGCGAGATTCACAGGATCGTATCATAGCTGATACAGCAGTCCCTCTCTAAACCAGACATGACGGGAGACAGACAGGTTTTCCGAAATAAAGGTTTTCATTTTTAATTTTAAAATAATGCAATAATGCATTTTAAAATCAAATTAATACAGAGCACTCTTTCTTTACTTACCGGTAACACAAAATAAATCATGCTGTTGCATTTTACCCATTACCGTACAATGTGAAAAAAAAAAAAAGTACACAATTAATGCAAAATAGATCATCTTTACAGACATAAATCATTTTTAAATTTGATTGCAAGTGAAACACATAGGCTACCTGCTACTTTTGTTTTCTGTTGATATGAGTCAGGCTTTCTTTGCAAAAGCAATTCAAGACTTCAAATTCATAATTTTATACTCTAGTCCACATCTTGTGTGTAAATCACTAGAGAATCAGTATTTCTGAAAGCTTCTGGCCCTTTTCCAACGCTGTTAGTAGAGTATGAATTTATATGCCCTCTTTTAATGATGTACTTAATTTGAGTAATTTAATAAGCTACTTGTATCTGTTCTTCTGTAAATTTTCAGTGCACCTCTTTGGATCATGCAATTCACAGTGACCTAGCGTCACACTTAATTGAATATTACTAGGGGACATATCCGAATGTACAGCATTATGATGTCTGTATTTGAGAGAGACTACTGTATTTTCATGGACGACATAAATCACTTGCCTGTCTTCTTTGTTCATCTGGTCCCCAAATCCTACAGTATTGACAACTGTTAGTTTTAATTGGACACTGCTCTCCTGAAGCTGATAGGTCTGTGCTCTCAATTTAACTTTGGGTTCGAAATGTGTTGACTGAGAGTTCTCAAAGTTTGTGTTGAACAAAGTATCCATTAAGGTAGACTTGCCAATTCCAGTCTCTCCTGTAAATGTAAAAGAAAAATTGAAAAACCTGTAAGTAAACTAATATGCATGTAAGTAATTTATACCATAATTAAACATTTACTTTAATGCCAGTCCTTGTTATGTATTTTTTTCTTTATTAATATACTCACGCTGGTCTATATGGAACAGTATATTTCCCATTGAGAAATGTTGTGGAGAGTTCAGATCAATAAATACGACAGTTTCAAATAAACCTGATCTATTGCGATTAGCTGCCTTGTTATATTCTTGAACATTTAGACATTTTAATTGATTTTGCTATGTTTACATCGTCTGCTTACAAACTGTAATGAGGACTTGCATATTGACAGCAACACCATAACTGTTTGCGTAAACCAAAATTTCAGAACTCCGTTTACAAGTCTGCAATGCAGGTGCTGTATAGCCTAACATGTTAAACAAGTACAATTATTTACTGTTTTAATATCCTACAATTTTTTTCTTTACATTCACCCAAATCTATTCAGAAGTTCAACGCAAAGGACCATGTAGCACTGTGGGTTAAATGACTAGCTTTTCATTGCTGAGTGTCTGGATTCTAATCCATCTTGGGCTATGTGTAAATTGAGTTAGAGGGTTCCCATGAAATTGAAAGCAATTTGGTGCAGGAAGTCTCAAAAAGGGAAACTAAACTATCTGTCCATCATTTAGATGGTATAGGGTTAAGGGTTGTTAATTATGCCTCATGGAATGAAATAAATGTACACTCACCAATGCAGAGAATGTTGAAACAGAATCCTTGACTGGTTGATCTGCTGACCAGCTGATCTGGCAAGCTGTCGAAGCCAACATGTCCTGACATGGAAAGTGGACGAACATTTATATCCTGTTTAAAAATATAAGCATTATTGACTGTGCTTGCACAGGTGTTTTGTTGAAATCCACTGAACTGCTGGACACAAAATATCTGCATACTACAGGGTACTAGATTCTCAAAGACATTTAATAGTCCATAGCACAACTTTTTCTTAGTTTTGTTTTTCCAATTTGTCGTATATAGCTTTAAGAATCTAGCCCATGGCATGTGTCATACTGGGATAATCCCCTTCAGGGATATAATATGGATTAACATACTTGATATGGGGGTTTTGTCTGTGTTTTAGTGTTTGGTGGCTACCTCCAATTAAACTGAGACTGTACTTTCTCTTGCACTCTTTGTATGACAAACCTGACACACAGCAAAGAGTGCTTGAGAAACACACTCTCGACCTGATTAGAGGTGGCCACCAAACATACAAGAGAACGAACACTATGAACGTAGACTAACATCTGCAAGTACCTATTTAGAACAATAACATACTGTACAGTACTTTGCAACTTAGTACTGGGGATGGAAAATATTTAAGCACACAATACAGTGTTCTTAGACATTTACTGGCAAATATGTAAGTGAAGGATTATTTATTTATGCCATCATATAAGTAAAGCCTACCGATTTCTGAAAATCCTGAGCCCTACTGTTTCTTCTTCCCTGAGTCTGATAAAGCTAAAAACAAAATACAATAATTAGGCTAGGCTATATTAGACTGACTGCAAAGACTTTAACAACATCATAAAATAAATTACATCTGTGGAAGAATTGCTGACATTATTTATCACTGGCCTATTATCAATTTATTTTAAATTGTATTTATTTATTTATTTTTTTATTTTTTTACCAAGTATCTCACATAAAATTCTTAACTTTGTTAAGGCTCAACACCAAAATTAACCCTCTCAATCCTGTTCATCCACCCTAACTAGCCATGCAACAAATAATTGATTATTGATCACCATGTACTTTATACTGCAAACCTCAATTAAGACTTCACTGCTGGATCCACTGATCAATCACCATGTTATTTTATATAACTACAGGCTTTTGTGACGCGCCAACATTTCTCTTTGCTTCAATTTTTTTTTTTAATAATAATGAAGGTTTTTCAATGCACATGCTGCATTATATTACTATGTATAATAATATGCATATCCATATTTTCAGTTTTATTGGAGGGCTTTTGTGAGGAGTCTACATATTTATCTTGGTTTGTTTTGCTTTTGAATTGTAAAGTATTCTTAATGCATTGATTATTGGTCATATCCTGTCTGTTATTCAACTGATTGCACTTCTTTTAAAGTTCCCACATAATTTATTTGCTAAACAGGGAGTTCTTTTCCAGTTAGAACTTGACTTAACACATTCTTTGTGCCACTCTCCTTTACTAAAACTGTGACAGAGTTCAATATTTACTCTAAAAGGGACACTGTCCAGAACTGAAGAGCAACAGGAGCCACCAACTACTGTGACCAAACTTAATGAGAGGGTTGCTAAAGGGGTGAATGTAGAGGGATGTTTCTAAGTTAAGAAACAAAACAAAAACAATGATAAGGAAAGGAGGAGGGCAGGGAAGTGGCAACACAAAATGATGAGTAGGAAGATTGATTTGAAAACCTTTTATACTACACAATCTACATTTACTCTCATTTTACACTGAGCACATAAACAAAAGGATGTTTTCATGACAACAACTTTCATTTTCACAACTACATTACTGGAGAACGAGAATGCTAAAATGCTGTCTATCAAACATGAAGGCCACGTTTTTTCTGTCAATCACAAATAGAAGTATGTAACAATGCTGGAATAGGGGGTGTCACAATCTGGATAATTTCATTTGTAGTGTTTCTAAGAAGCAGAGGGCTAATGCTATGCAAAATATTACTATTACTGCTAGCGTTTAACAATTACTTGTTTAAACAGTCAATACTATGTGTACATTTAACTCAGCAGGACTCCTTAATATATAGTAGCATCCAAATCCCTGTGTCGGTTACCTCACATAACAGTCCTTGTCTGCACATGTTTGTTGTTGTTGTTGTTGTTGTTGTTGTTGTTGTTGTTGTTGTTGTTGTTGTTGTTGTTTTTTTTTTTTGTTTTTTTTTTTTTTTTTTGCTTTTTTTTTTTAATTTACACTTCCATTATTTTTTTATGATTCATAAAACCAAAAAAATGAACAAATCCGACAGGCGATTTGCCACACTGTCACAAAATATCCCACGTTTGTGCTTTCTTAGAAATGAATTCGTGCATTATTTTAAACTGTTCAATACCAAATGTGTATATTCAATATCTCCCACTTTCTTCACAGGAATAAACTGGCATAGTATTGCCGGCACATCAATACATGACTTTGTTAAGATCGTGTTACATTATTTCAGTGAATCACCAATTGCATACTGATAGTATTGTAGAAAACAAATAAACTGTTCATGTCCCACCTTTACCGCTCAGTGAGTGTCCGTTCATTGGGTGGGAGGAATAAGCATGTGCACCACTGCTAGCTGGAAACAGCCCAGTTGGTCTCATAGCAGCACTGGTATTTAGTATACAAGAACACTTTTTATTTTTATTTATACAGCCCTTTGTCTCCCAAAATAACACTCTTTAAAGAAAACAAAAACTCAAACTGCAATTAAAACGAAACAAGGAAAAATATGTGAAAAAGTCCTGTACAATAAAAAATGTATCTTTCCAGAAATTTTCCATAAGAAAAAAGTCTGGCGACCTGCGAAGTGACACTCCCAGAAAACTGTACCACTAGACCACTTGAGAAACAACATTCAGTACATTTATTTTTAAACTCTGCATACAGCGTTTTAAAAGTAAATACACACACATACCAGCTGTCGGGTAACATCGCTCGAGGCCATCGCTCGAAGTTACAAATAAAAATTAATAAAAAGAGTTGTATGCATAAACTGTCCCGGTCTTTCACAATAGTTTCACGCAACAGAAATCCAGCTGGGTCATCAATGACGGCAGGAATGTGAACATTATTACAATTCCTATGATCACCAGACACAGGGTGGAGGGGTGGGGGTGAGGGTTACCATCAGAATAAACATAAGTATTTAAAAACGTTCTTGTGTCCATAGAAATAAATACAGGCTAGAAAACTAATAATATATTAATTTTTAATCGTATAAATTACGAATGTCAAGATGTATGCTTAAATCAAAAGGCTCGCGTAGATTTGAAACACCCCCTGAGATGAAGTGGTTTCTGCTAATGTTTGAAGTCTGAGCCATTCTGGAAATATGTGGTTGCTAACAAGGTTTACAGTTGAGATGGGCAACTGACGCCATTTTGTTTCTACCCAGGAGACACCATCGCGTCCGTAACTAAAGAAAAATGGAGCCAACATGGCGAACATAGTGCTACAGTTTCTTAAACGGCTAAAAAAACTGTAAACCCTGGTTGCTAGAGGCGGGGATTGTTACATTGGTCCTGTGTATCTGCCCTAGTCTTGTCAGAGTGGTACAGGGCAACGCAATGCTGCAGCTGTTTTAAATTGATGAAGGATTACCCGTGACTATCCAGATTCAAGTTATTATCACTGGAATAAAAAGGGTGTTTTGTTATTTGTATTTAACAATTCATTCAATGGCGACTGAATGCACCCAGGACGCGGTTTTACAGTTTCTGACTGAGAGAGGGGGCAAAGTGAGAAACGTGGATCTCATAGATAAATTCAAACCCTTCATTTTGAACGACCCTGCCAAGAAAGCTCTGGCAAAGGAAAGGTTCAAGGAGTTCGTGGACACCGTTGGGTTTGTGAAGGTTGAAAACGACGTGAAGTACGTTTGTCTGAAAAAAAAGTACAGGGATACGTTGAAACAGCGCGTTGCGAAACAGACAGATGGAGACAGTGCTGGCAGTGGAATAAAAGGTGGCCCTGGTACTTCTATTCAGGAATTTAACACAAGCCAGTGCCCTAAGAACAATGCAGACTGTAGTCGTGGATTTGGTAATGGGTGGCCGGCAGAATCTGATAGAACAGGCGGAGCAGATTTTGACGATGGAAGTGCTCTCCTGTCAAAGCCTGTTGGTGGTGAAGCTAGTTTAAACAATACCGCAAACGATGTTGCAAAACACGAAATATTTGTACCTGAGTGGGATTACGGAACTAACAAAGCTGCACATAGAATACGGCCAGACGATTCTGCAAATATTTCTGAAGATAAATCGTTAACATTGTCACAAGTCAAGCCAGCCGTCGCAGCTGCCTCATCTATCGACCGAAATTCTAAACTTTGTAGTGATTTGGATAACACGGGTGTGTCAGAAATGGGGAACACAAATACCGGCTCATCTACGAACATTAATGCTGATAGTTGTAATCGCCAAAGAGATATAGCAGTGACAGAAGCTTCTCCATTGCCCACAGAAGTCAAATGTCACATATTTGCAATTCCTGAAAATAAAAACGCAGAAAGAATTAAAGAGGGGTGTTTTTCTCAGCCTGTTGAAGAATGCAGCACGTCTGTTAACTTGGCATCAGGTACTGCTCCACTCTGCTGCGGTGCTGGAAATGAAGAACCTGTGAGCCAGCACACTGCAGATTCTAAGGGTGCAGATGGGGAAGCTGACAAAAGCAACCTTGAGTTGAGGGATAGCAAAGATGATTTACATCAAGACTGTAAAGGTGCGCTCTTGGCAGAGATTCCGAACAGGAGACAAAGCTCAAGAAATGTTTTTCAGCATACCCTGCTGGCCAGCAGAGAACAGCAGTCTGGTAAGCTGGCTGAAGATAGCTCAGCATACAGTCAACCTGATTCCTCTTGTGCTTTTGGGAGTGAGAGTGGTGGTAGCACCCCTAAAGGTAGTAGAAAAATATTTAGAGATATGATGATGAACAATTCACCCCAACTGAGGAGGAGCATGGCTCTTAAAACCCCAGGTTCCTTGTTACCAAGACAGAAGGACTCCATGAAAAGTGAAAGTGACTCAGTCTCCCTGGTGTCCTCTGCAGATGAAGACAGCAGATCACTGGCCCTAGATCCAATGGAACATGAATGGATGATGTGTGCTTCTGATGGCCAGTGGGAAAGCCTCAATCGCTTACTGGCATGTGACCCCAACTTGGTCATCAAAAGGGACTTTGTAACTGGGTTCACTTGTCTGCACTGGGCAGCAAAACATGGCAAACAAGAACTTATAGCATTGCTTGTTAACTTTGCCAAACAGCACGCTGTACCACTGAATATTAATACTAGGTCCAGTGCAGGCTATACACCTTTACATCTAGCTGCCATGCACAACCACGAGCAAGTAGTAAAATTACTAGTGGGTGCCTATGATGCAGATGTGGACATAAGGGACTACAGTGGCAAAAAGGCTTGGCAGTATCTGCGTGAAAATGTTGGTGGAGATATCCTAGACATTGTTGGTGCTGCTGAGCATTCTGATGCTGACAATCTAGGTAATGGGGCTGGGCGCTGGAGGCTGTCAAAAGTTCTTCCTTCAAACTTGTTGTCATACAAACTGTTGAATCTTCCCGAAGATGATTCATGTGTTGATGGGGCAGCAGTAAAGCCCAAGTCCGTCTACAGGAAAACATCTATGAGCAGAATAAGGCCCAAACTAAAACAAATTAGATTTAAAACCCAAATAATCCATAGCTCCTTCTTTAAAGAAACAGAAGATGAAGAAAGACCCCTGAAAAGCCCTGCTAAATCAAGACCCAAGTCTAATCTTTTTGGATGAGACATATAACAATGTAATATGTATTTACCAGTAAAAGGTACGGTTTAACATGTGAATACAATCAAAAGGTGATGGTCCTATCTTTATGAAAATTATACATATATAAAGTGTACTGCAGCTTTTCATGACTTTCTTGTAGCACTTAGGGGGTGATTTGATCTGTCTGTACCCCACTTTCATAAATCACACTTGGATTTTTTTTTTAGAGCATTTTACTGTTCCAGGGAATCGACATGGATTTAATCAACCACTTGGACAATTTAACAAAATAGTAATGGGATTACACCCCTGTAAAATGTCTATTTGTAATGTGTGAGTTTTATTCTTACTGAACAATCAGAATTCTATTTTCTGCAGAGCATGCAACAATTTCTTTACCTAAATGTTTGGTTTATAAGTCAACTGCCATGTTTACATTCTACTGTAAATGTAATGTTGCTTGTTGCCCAGATCAGTCTCTGCTGCCTGCATTTTTAAAGTTCTACTTTTCATGGCTAATGGCTAGCTTTACTTACAGTTCGTGAGTGCACTTTTAGCAACAGCAGCAGGTATCCAATTAATCCTGAATTAACTGGTCACGAAAGGTACTGGTCACCAAGTACCTTTGGAAATTAACTGATCACCAAGATGCCTTAGTAATTTGCTTTCAACTAAGAGAAAGTGACTGCTTGTAGGTTTCCTGTTTTAAAGAGACTACAGTTTGGCACTTTGTGCCTGACATTGGGGATAGAGACAGATACAGTACCACTAATTCAATTGTTATGAAGCTTGCTAAAGATAGCAAGCTTCATCACAAGGTTACTAAGAGAATTAGAATGTTGGGGTATATGGAGTATGTATGTATGTATGATTGTAGGTATGTATGTATTTATGTAGGGATGTAGGGATGTGGGATGTATGTCATTGAAATACTTGTTTCCAAACAGCCAGCAGCTTATTTATTAAAAACCCACAAGAAGATTTGGATTTTAATCCAAAACCCAATTGTTATATTTAATATCTAGCACACGATGGTGTAGTCATATTTGTTAGCGATGCTAATGATTCACAGGATTTAAAAAATCTTAACAACATTTTTAATCTATTCTTCTTTTATACCGCGCTAGCCATTGTTTTGGACAGTCTGCTGCCCAGCATATTCACTCAGATCTATTACCTGTCTGAACAATGTTTAATTGTAAGTATTATGTTTGTTAGGCCCTGTTCAAAGTGCATTTTTATTCCTCAGAAATAGCTTATCATTATTGATTGTAAACATGTGATATAAGTTAACATATTTCAAGATAATCCATTATATATGAAAACAAAATGCAATACCAGCAAGGTAAATTGAGCCTGTATTAAAAAAACAGAATAGTTTTACAATCACTTAGAGAAACAAAAATAATCTATATAAAAAGTATTTTTACATAGACATTGTTAGTTTTGATAATCTTTTTATTTAATATTTACATGTGATTATTTTTATCGTACACAAATACATAATATTGTACATTTGCTACATTGTAGATGAACGCTAACCTGGTAATTTCTCATTGATTTTAGTAAACTGACCTTAAACACATTTTCTCTATGATGCTAAGACTGCTCCTCTATTTTATAAAGCTCTTTTACTGACGATAAATTGTATTAATAACTATATTAAAACACTACCACCTATGTCAAATAGTTGAAATTTAATTACATGTTACAAAAAAAAAAAAAACTGTAGTTATCAGCTGTCAGTTTGCCTTCTGCAAATTCCAGCTGCTGTGCTTTTTGCAATTGCTAAACTGACCACATAAAATGTAACTGTAACTAATATAAATATGTGCAGTTGTTATTAATAGTATAACATTTCCAAAAATAATGTTCCAATATTTTAGCATCATATGCTAAATACAGATTGAATGATTAGACTACTGAAACAAACAGTTTTAATGAAAAAGTCAGTTCTGTGCCGCTTTCGCTGACTTCAGTCCACTGGCACCCTTTGTGAAGGGTTTTTATCCGAACCCTATGGTGTCCTGACATCAGGCTTGCATCTTCTGATGGAAAAGCAAGCTCCTTAATAATGTTTTTCTGTATTTTCCCACTCAGTCCAATATCAGAGACTAATATGTCAAAAAAAACAATTTTTGTTCCAAATACTATCATCCCATCAACCTCAAAGAGAGCCTGGACTATATATTTGGTAGTTATAAACTATAACTCATTGATAAAAAGTGCAATGTTAGAACTTGTTTCTCTGCTTCTGTTAATCTTGCCCAACACATGTTTGTGTATTTGTTTCTGTCAGTATCTTCTGACCTGGATTAATGTCTTTAGGAGCTATCTTGTAATGTGGAACTGTGGAACAAATTCTTCAGGTTTTTTTGAGCAGTTATTGAAGAATGAGTGGCTGATAAAGTTATGCGATTGAGCCCACTTGTTACACAATCCGCATTGAAAATGGAATGCTGTGCCCTTGTGAGTCCTGCCAAGTGTTGTTTTGAATAGCAGTGCAGCATTTTACTGAATTGTGTCCAAGCCAAAGTTCAACTCTATGGGCACAGGATTGAATAGGCTTCTGTGTAGTTAGTTTACAATATTAACAGTTGTTCCTTATAATCATATGTTCTCTAATTTCAATAGTTGTTGGCTATATAATTTGGATAGCATATATCATATGTTTTAAAGCTGAATGTACTGTAACTACAGTATTTGGTGGATATCCGTCCTTCAGATGAGACGTAAAACCGAGGTCCTATTGTAAGTGACTCTGCAGCAGCAGTTGTTAATGCATAGTTCACCCCCTAGTCTCTGTAAGTCACTTTGGATAAAAGCATCTGCTAAATGGCTAATTAATAATAATAATATTACAAAAGAGCTAGTGTTTGTAAATACAGATGAGCATAAAATGTATACAAGGAGTACATTTTCAAATGAATACAAAAGGCACTTAAACTATAGACTAATCCCAGAATCGGATTGGCTTTAAAGGTATTGTAGCTATTTTTCTTTTTCTTCTTGTTTAGAATGACATTATATATCATTGTCTTATTCATTACTCACATTATGGTGATGATAAAGCACCCTTGTGGCCTCAAAAGGGCTCTGAAGCATATTCTCTCTTAGTACAGCTTAACCTGATCCCCTGCAATATACTCACAGTGGTAAAATACCATATTGTGTTATGTATTGGATGACCGAGCCAATTGGTCTTTATTGGAACTGTATTATATCATAAAACTGGATTTGAATTGAATGCACATGAATACTTAACAACCCTCTAATTCTGATTGTAGGTAGTCAATATCAAGACACTTACAATTACTGCATCTGTGCCATGCCTTTTCGTAATTACACATGATTAATTGAAAACCAAAAACACATAAAGAAGCAATAGAAAATCTGGTGTATTTTAGATGTAAATCTGTGATCAGGCGAGATCAAAAAACTTGTGTGGTCTCAGAAGCTAAGCAGGGTTAGGCCTGGTTAGTACTCTACTGGGTCTACCAGGTGCAGTAGTTTACCCTAAACCAGACCGCTGCTACATATTATATGCTGTAGTTCTCTTTGGCAACCTTATAGATGCAAGTTAAAGTGTAAAGTCAGTGTGTGAATTGTATAACACTAAAACAGGGTATATGATGTATTGAATATATCATAGGACAGGACATGTACTTAATGTATCAATGCTTTCTGTAAAATTGATTGTGGGTTGGACAAACTGAATGTTGTTAAGTTCACAGAAACTGGAACTCTTTTATTTGTACAGGTACGTTTTTGAAGGTGCAGTTTATTTTTTTTTGTGAAGAACATTTGTTTTTGTATCTCTGAAAATGTATCTGGGCTGGAACTACCTGAGGTTATGTTTTATTAGGGTTTTTTGGGACAGATTTACCAGTTTTAAGTTTGCTCCTTTTTTTCTCCAACGTAAATTAAAAATAGTTTTAGAAATGAAATTACAAGGTGGATGTGTTTTTTACCACCATTTAATTAACATTTTTAGTTTATATTTTTTATTGGAATAAATTTTTGTCTGAAGTTACATCTTAGTAAATGTTTGTGCTATTTTATTATTATGATTTGTTCATGCAAACATAGGAAGGTCGATATTATGACCTCACTCAAATAGGATGCCACCTTTAAAAAATACTAGTTCAGCCTCAGCTTTTACACTACTAAATGATTAATTGCAGGTATGTTTTGTTCCTTTTAAGAGCCACCTGCCATTTCCCTGATGTACTTTTACTATTATGAACAGATTGTGTAGTGCTGCCTCTGCTACACTGAGTGATGTGTTTGAGCTTTATATTGTAGGTTAAATTGATTCCCTCTCTTATAATGTGCTAAATGGCTTTCAATGTTTAAAAAAAAAACAAAAAAAAAAACAATGGGCTCCTGCTGTAAATGTGTATGAGGTACTGCTTTATATGGCTTGCGCTTTACAATATGTCTTGTGCACTGGAATCAGAATGGGTAAAAGAGCGGGCTGTCTTTTTTTTTGGTGCATTTAATAGATATTAACCTTATTTTCTGTCTTTAGGTTTATGGCCTGATGTTCATACGATGCCAATTTATTCAATCATTAAGAAACAATAAAATAAAAAAAATAAACCTACCAACAAAATATTGTCCATTTTGTCTAACTTTGTATTGTTAAAAATAATTTCAATAGCATTGTTCATAAAGGTGTGTTCATGCTCCTTTCTCAGTTTTAACGTCTTATAATTGTTTTATAATTAATACGTTACTTTGAGAAATGTGAAGTTCACAGCATGTTTAAGCAGCTAGATTAATTTATCCAGTGCTTTTATTATTATTATTATTATTATTATTATTATTATTATTATTATTATTATTATTATTATTATTATTATTAATTAATTAATTAACGTATACACAACAAGTGTTTGAAAATAATCTAATTAGCAGAGAATATTACTACTGCTGTCTTAATAAATGTATGCCTGATCTACCGCAGACCTTTTTCTACTATATGTCCCAATTGTATTTAATGGTGTTAATGGGGGGGGGGGAGAACAAGGGCTTTGAGACACTTTATTTAAAATATACAACCCTCCTTGTGTCCCAATAACCGGCAGTGTACCTCTTACACTACTGCCTAAAATAATCGTAGTTAAGGTTGTCCGAGATCAGTGCTGATGATGTGAAACCAACTGTTGTACAGTGATATGTAGACTTTAATGGATCTAATTTTCAAAGTGAACTTACTCTCATGTAGTGGAAATCACGTATTCTTTTTTTTGTTAACATTTGATCGAAACTCACAGATTAAACAAAATGTTGCAAAATTACAATCCCACAAGATGGAGGAAAAGAGCACTCTTATGATTATAAAAAAAAAAAGAAAACCTGAACAAATGATCATGTCAGCTGTCAGAATAAATGCAATGCTTGGCAAGTAGAAAAACATTTCTTTTAAAACTAAATTTGAAAGAAATAAAAGCATTTCTTAATTTAAACAGGTTATCTGATAGTAATTTAATACAAATGGTGACAGATATAATAGTTTAATACAAATGGTGACATAATAATAATAATAATAATAATAATAATAATAATAATAATAATAATAATAATAATCTTTATTTTTATATAGTGCCTTTCATAGTGGACCACCATCACAAAGTACTTTACAAGATATGAGACTAGGGCTTGTGAACTATGCATCAGCTGCAGAGTCACAACAACGTATCACCCGAAAGACGGAGCGCAAGCACAATATGTATTTAAAACTATTTGAATTAACACCAGCCACAAAAAAGTTGATTAGCTAGAAAGCACAAGTTTGCTGATCATGCAAAATAATAAGTTAGTCACAACACATTGTTTAAATTAATATACAAAGCAGTTATTGCAAGTAGTGGGAACAGTGCTAAGTTCAAAGTGTTATGTGATTAACTGCTCTGTTAAATAAAAAATACACAGTGATCTAAAGAATGACAAGCTTTCATCTGGCATTGCTTTTTTTCCACAATATTTTCTAACCAGTGGTTGTAACCATTTTGTCCATTTAAACAACTGTATTCATTATTTCATTGTGTTATGAAAGCAGTAAAATCAAGTTTTTATAATAGCACATGCTGTACTTTTCTGCTCTGTTGTATAACACTGTTCATTGCTTCAGTAAAGCCTCCACTTTTCCACATGTGCCTTTCTTATGCCTGTTCACTGAACCACAAATTATTCTGTCTGACTGTTTAAGACTAGGAGGTAAATAATCACTCGCTATGTGCACAATGGGAAGGCTATTGATATTCATGTACAGGATTTCAAGCATTCGGTACTTTGCCACAAATCTAGGGTCTTTGGATGCTGTTTTAATGATGTGGAAGCACTGAGTACCAGCAATTAAGATGCAATATGTTATTGTTGAAGTTCCAGGCACTGAACCAGAAAGCAGAAAATACTGAGCCAGCATCACAGGGGATCCTTGGAAACAGCAGCACAATTACCCCTAGAGTCTGCGACTTAGGAACGGAAATGGGTATGAGAATGGAGAGTACTTCACAAAAGACTAGTTCAAGATCTGCAGTTAGCAAAGACATGGGACTCCTGGTTTGTGTCTGTGGCTGGAGCAAGGAGACAATGGTCAGGGGTTTGAAGATTCATCAAGGGAGAATGAAATGCTTGAGGGAGAAGGGACACCAGTGAGAAAAATAGCACACTAAAAGCATCTAAGTTTGAGCTGGAGAGATATTTGGAGGGAACACATCCAGATTTTAAAAAAAAGCCTACGTCAATTCTTTCAGACACCCCACCTATCAATCCACCAGAATACCAAATGGAGGACTGTGCACCTGAGTGGAAAGACCTAGAGCAACCTGTGAAAAAAGCAAGGGCGTCTTCATCTCCAGGGCCTAATGGAGTTTCATTCAGAGTGTACAAGAGTGCTTCAGGAGTTCCACGTATCCTACGGAAATTGATGAAAGTGGCATGGGAAAAAGAGGTTGTACCAAGAGCATGGCGCCAAGCAGGTGGAGTCATTATACCAAAAGAAAAAGATTCTACAAGCATCAATCA
The DNA here is from genome assembly GCF_017654505.1 of Polyodon spathula. Lineage (NCBI taxonomy): Eukaryota > Metazoa > Chordata > Actinopteri > Acipenseriformes > Polyodontidae > Polyodon > Polyodon spathula. The sequence continues at coordinate 17,655,567 of NC_054548.1, read as the reverse complement.
GTTTCACCCTATTTCCCTATTAAATGTAGACAGCAAGATTTTCTTCAGCATTATTGCTCAGAGATTGTCAACTTACCTATTAAAGAATTGCTTCATGACACTTCAGTACAAAAAACGGGCATTAGAACACATGAGTGTGATCTGGCACAAATTGAATCCGCTAAAAAGTAGAGGAAGGTGTTCCATGTGACATTCCTAGATTTGGCTAATGCATATGGTTCATTGCCACATGAACTTCTTTGGGCAGCATTTTATTTTTTTCAGTGTACCGATTACAATAACAAATTTAGTGAAAGCCTACTTTGGAGATTTGCAATTTAGTTTTTCAACTTCAGAATTCAGCATTACATGGCAATGCCTAGAAGTTGGAATAATGGCAGGATGTACCATTTCTCCACTGGCTTTTACCATGACAATGGAGGTAATTATTAGGGCATCAAAATGGGTAGTGGGAGGAGAGTGCTTGGCTTCTGGAATTCGACTACCACCAATTCAAGCATAGATGACATGACAACCATGACTACAACAATAGCCTGCACTAGTCAGTTATTGGGCAAAAACCAATAACATTGAATGGGCATGAATGCAATTCAAGCCCACTAAATCAAGGAGCATCTCTATAATTAAAGATAAAGCAGTAGTTAAAAGGTTCTACATTAACAGTGTCTGAGAAGCCAATGATAAGTCTTGGGATATGGTGTAACAGGGATCTAAAGGACACAGTTTGTGTGGGAGAAGTTAGACAATAAGTAGTGGAAGGGTTGAAGAGCATAGACAGCAGCGCTTTACCGGGCAAACTAAAACTCTTGTGCTTTCAGTTTGGTCTATTGCTGAGGCTGCTGTGGCCACTTTGTATACAAGGTTTCTTTGACAACAGTAGAGAAGGTGAAAGCTTTAATCAGTTCATATGTCAGGAAATGGTTGGGACTTCCACTCTGCCTCAGCAGAGTGGAACTTTATGGTAAAGGAATACTGCAGCTACCAGTCTCTGCTCTAACCAAGGAGTTTAACTGCGCCAAGGTCTGACTGGAAATGACATTAGTAGAGTCACGCGACAAATGGGTAAGGAAGGCAGCACCTGTGTTGAAAACTGGAAGAAAGTGTTTCCCAGGCCAAGCAGGGAGAATGGATGAGATGGGAGAGTGTGGAACTATGCAAGATCGGCTGGAAAGACCTATGGACAATGGAACAGGTCAACATATCATGTTCTGCTATCACCACAGAACCTAAACCTTTGGGTAGGAGATGATCCCTCATGTTCTTTGTGTTCATCACCTCGCACATTTTCACAGAATATAAGGTGGGTCTTAGCCAAGGACGGTTTACTTGGCACCATGACCAGGTGCTGTGATGTTTGGCCTTAGCACTGGAAAACAAGCATAACATGACCAATAAGTTGCCACCAGTTCCATCAAAACATTACACACAAAAGACAACATTCCTCCACCCAGGAGAGCAACCGCCAAGAAAGTGTTAAAAGCAAGCCTCATCCAGTACAACTGGAAGCTGCTAGAGACTGGAAAATACTGGCAGATGTTGGTCAATGGCTTATTTTTCAATCTGAGATTGCCACCACTAACCTTCGACCAGATATTGTCTTGTGGTCTGGATCAGCACTCCTTTTTCACCTGGTAGAGTTAACAGTGCCATGGGAGGATACCATAGATGAGGCATATGAGAGGAAGAAACTTCGGTACACTCAACTAGCTGCTGAAGCGGAACAGCGAAGATGAAGATTCTGGGTTTACCCAGTGGAGATGAGTTGTCGAGGATTTGTGGCATAATCTACAACCTGGTTTCTCAGACATGTTGGATTCAGTGGCCAAGTGTTGCGTCGCACAGTAAAGAACTTATCTGAAGCAGGAGAGAGGAGCAACAACTGGCTGTGGTTGAGACGGAAAGATTCTGATTGAGGATCTCAAGCACAATAGAATGAAAGGAACGCTGATGTACGGGTAAGTAAGCTGGGTTGAGTTGAGTGGGGGACGGAGGGGGATGATGCTGGGATATCAGAATCACTGTCAAGCCCTCTTGATAATGATAGTGAGATAGTCGACGAAACACAGAGGATGGAAGATGCCCACCTGAAGACCCCAGAGAAGTACCCTACTTAGCTCAATCCAGACAGTTGTTATGCTGATGCACTGGGGAGTCCACACTGTGGCACTGGGGAGGCAAAATAAGCTGATCCCTGGAACCAGCATTACACTTCAGCCATCGACACTAGGCAGAAGGATATCTACATCATTAGATGGAAAGAAACGCAAATGGATGGAGATGCAGATGGATCACATTAGTTTACCATAAAGCTACCTCTTAGTTGGTGCTTATCTTGGTGAGAGCCGAGCTCAAATCAGCAGGAAGTTTTAACATCTACTCTCATGTAATGGAAATCAACCATTCTCAGGAAAACAGATCAGGTTATCAATAATAACAATAAATGCATCCTATGCATTGACATGCAAACAGTTCATTTGTTGTGATTTTTGTGTGTTTGTTTTTTTGTGTTGCTCAGTTATAGAAATGCTATGCAATGAAATAAAAATCTTTAATTTCTGCTAATTGTTATTTTTTGTTTTCATTATATTTACTGTTAAAATAATTTAATTACTGTATATTACAATAAACAGGATTTCAATTATAGGTAAATATCAATACCAGGACACACAAAGGAACAGAATTATTATGCATATCTGTTTTTTTTGCTATTATGAATTAAAAAATGTTACTATTATAAAACTAGAAATATTAGCATGCATATGTGCACCTATGTTATTGTTACATTAACACTTTGGACTGGATAAAAGCACAGTAAATCTGTTGTAGAAATGGATGTTATTTTTTATAAAGTGTAGGTATTCCAGGTTCTGCATTTAATACCTTTTTTTAATTTAGAAAAAAATCTAAGGAAAAACCTCTTTAATGAAATGGAGTCCTACTTATATCGGTATCTCTGTCAATAGAGGTACCAGCTGGAGCACAGAGCAAGTGAAAGCTGGTGCCATGTGCTCTGAATGGTAGGTCACATATCCTCATTAGTAATGTCTGATGACAAAGAGGGCTTCTATGTTCCAGTGGGAACTCTGCCTGGAAAATGAAACTGCTGTCATCAAGGTTGCTCTACCTGTAATTGATTGCAAAGCAAATGGTCACACTGAAATTCAGATCCCCTGAATGCAAGTGTTAAGCACTTATGCTTTGTCATTGGGGTTCTCTAATTTAAAAAATAAATAAATAAATAAATAAAATAACACAATCATTCTTCATGGTTTGCAGAACAAACCATTCAATATCATTAATATGAGGTTTGACTGGCTTTGTTACCCATTGTGCACAAAGTTCCCATAAGATGCTTTGCAGTGTATTGAATATACTTGATAACTCTTGTCTTTTCATTTTGAACCCAACAGTAGAAATAAACTCCACAGGTACTCCAGCTAGCAGGTTGCACTGATAATGGAAATATGAGAGTCAATAGACACGGTAACATTATTATTATTATTATTATTATTATTATTATTATTATTATTATTACACTATGTAACACAATTTTTGACTAGTTTTGTAATAGTAACATTTTTTAATTCATAATAGCAAAAAAAACAGATATGCATAATAATTCTGTTCCTTTGTGTGTCCTAGTATTGATATTTTCCTATAATTGAAATCCTGTTTATTGTAATATACAGTAATTAAATTATTATAACAGTAAATATAATGAAAACAAAAAATAACAATTAGCAGAAATTAAAGATTTTTATTTCATTGCATAGCATTTCTTTAACTGAGCAGCACAAAAAAACAAACACACAAAAATCGCAACAAATGAACTGTTTGCATGTCAATGCATAGGATGTATTTATTGTCGCTTCACAGATAACCTGATCTGTTTTCCTGAGAATGGTTGATTTCCATTACATGAGAGTAGATGTTAAAACTTCATGCTGATTTGAACTCGGCTCCAATTACCGCACGTCTCTCACCATCGAATCACCACTAATAGGCATACTAACGGTAAACTATGTGATCCATCTGCTCTCTCCATCCTATTTGCGTTTTCTTTTCCATCTAATGATGTAGATATCCTTCTGCCTATGTCGATGGCTGAGTTCACATTGGTTCCAGGATCAGCTTATTTTGCCTACAACCTAGTGCCACAGTGCGGGTCTCCCCAGTGCATCAGCATAACACTTGTTTGACAGACCTAGCTCGATCACCCCATGAAGAGGCCCCCAGAAGTCCACCCGTAGAATTTAGGAGACACAAATCAACCTGATAGAGTGATATCAATAGTTTCTCCCGAACTGTCACTAAGACTATAGGGTCGTAAGTAGGGGGAGGCAGGGGGTGAGTTGAGTCAACCCATGAATGGGCCGTTCTCTTTAAACCATTCTTCCACAGTATGTGTCCAGGTTGAGCTCCATATGCACACAAAGTCTGAGATACTCATTGAGTCAACTAATATTCGGTGGGGGGGGGGAGGGGGGGAGGGGGGGGGGGGGCATAGGTCCCCTGCAGGTCCTGGAATGCACATGAGTGTAGATTATTGTTTTTAATCAACACTCTCTGCCCCTCCTGACTTTGTTGATAATGTGCAGCTGAAAGTGCATAAGCCATCACAACCGGTGATCAATGTATGGTCAACCAGGCATCATGCAAACACTTCACTTTTTGACAGTACAAGGTCAGTGAAAACCACTTAAGCATTACGGTTGAATTGAAAGGGAATCAATTTAATCTACAGTATAAAGCTCAAACACATCACTCAATGTAGCAGAGGCAGCACTCTACAATCTGGTCATAACAAACCCTAACTCCCCTTGCCACCAATTGTTGACAAATCTAGAGAAATGCAAAACATGAAAAGCATTTACACTTGAACATCCCACAAATGCTGTATCACAGTAATCCAAATATTCAGAGGAATTTGTTGTTTCTATACTGTATTTGAACATCATATTCTCACATACAATACCAAGTATAAAAGGCATTGCTTTTGAAAAAAATTACCGGAGCATTTCTGTAAGTGAGACAATAATAATAATAACACCGTGTAACAAATTATTATTATTATTTTTTTTTTTCTGGTTAGTAAGTGTTATTTCCTAATTGCTTATGCCTCAAAAGTATAGAAAATGGCTATTATTCCCCACAAACTTTGCTTTTGTGACCAGGACAGTGATATTTCAAAATATCACTATTTCCAATGGGAAAACGGGCAAATGTGCGTCTTTTCGTTCACATAAAGTCAGAAAAAAAACAACAAATGAATTCAAATTAACATGTATTTATACTAAAGTAATACAAAAATGTATACAAAAGATTTAGAAGTGAGTAGTTTTTCGAGATTTACGATTATACTGTAAATACAGTATAATCGTAAATCTCGAAAAACTGTAATACAGTATATACAGTATAATCGTAAATCTCGAAAAACTACTCACTTCTAAATCTTTTGTAGTCACTTTTGTATTACTTTGGTGTGCCTTAATTTAAATCAATATCCATTAGTATCAGTAACAGCAGCGTACTTGGGAGTTTTCTTTTAGGTTCTTAGGCATAATGCGGACGCTTACTATTAAATAATTATTTTTGCATAGCCACTTAAGCGATATAATAATCCTCATTACAAATCAACCTCCCCACCCAAAACATGGGCTCCAGACAGGAACAAGGTTAGTGAAACACCCATCTTTACCTGTATATACTTGTTATATGGACCTGGATACAGTAGGACAGGGGATCTGCCAAACCTCCGAAGGCAAGAATGTAACATTGTGAGTGACTCACAGGCTGGGTGGATTGTTTTGCACATGTTGGAGCACACACAGTACAGAAGAGGGGTGTGAAGTCATTTAGAAGCATATCTTATGATCATGACTAACACAAACAGTTGTATATATAGCAGTGCTCCTTGGTAACGCTTTAGTACTGAGGGCATTACAGTATTTTTTACATTCTCTTTTGGTATGTCAGTTTTGTCAGTGATAGTTTAGCATAAGGTTCTAGTTGACACTGACATTGTCGGTTTCATTTTGAGAAAGAAAGTGCTAGCTAAGACATTGACATCTAGGCCAACATCTTCACTGCTACAATTCTCCAGCTCTGTTCAGCTTCACTTTTACTCATTCAAAAATTAATCTACACACTCGTAAAAATTTTCAACATTAATCGTCTACAATTTTTTCTATTTTTATAAAATGCTCATTTTTAATTTTTTGGAAATTTGCTAAAAATGCTTTGAATATAAAAGCCTTTTGGCGAATTTCATGCATTGAACTAACCGAGAACATTGTATATATAATATATTTATGGCGAACTTGAAATTGTAATTTAATATATATATATATATATATATATTATATATATATATATATATATAAATATATATATATATATATTAGACTAATGAATAAATGTCAAATATAAAAGTGTCTGTACAAAATATGTTTAAAATATATTACACAGATAAGAAGAGCAGTGGCTTAGCTGAATCATTATTCTGTTGTGTACTACAAACAGTTTCTGACTAACCTTTGCAAGCCCAAGTCTGGGGAAGCTTGAATATCCAGTTGGCAGTTTGCTCTGTGTTGTTCATTATGATGCATGAAAATGCATTTAAAGCCTACTCTCCAGTCTGAAACATGACACAAGCCAGTTTTAATGAAAAGATTCACTTCAGCAGTTGTAATTACTACTGAGCCACTGCAAACAGTTAATTGACAAATTCTTTAAAATTATACACTTCGCTTTTAATGAAATCCTGTTGAACTCCATCGTGATTGACAGCGTTCTAAAGGTGGGAAACTTGAACTGAGTTCAAAATGGCTTGGAGCGGTTACAGCATAGGATTTTTTTTTTTTTTAAAGTTTCACTTATAAACTGTATGTTTTTTTTTTTTTTTTTTAATTTAAGTGATTTAAGTGATTCATAGAAGGATTTAAAAATGATTTAGTCCCTTTTGGAACTTCGGAACTCCCTTTTGGAGCGTTGGTTTTTGACCAGTGAACAACTAAATCTTAAAATAGTACAATGAAGCTGTATATTTGCCACATGAATCAGTTTCACTATATTTGCTTGTAATATAAGCCACAATCTTGAGATGTTTTAGCTGAAAATGAGATTAGGCATATATGTGCTTAAACCCCAGGAACAGGTTTAAGCTTTCCATCACATCAAATGTGTGTTCAGTATTAATCCTGTCATATTTCTGACCTATTTTGATCCCTTTCATAAGGACACTTACATTATAAAGTTACGTTGAGATTTTCTTTTGTTATATTTTATATTAGATAAGATGTATTGGAATTATTGTGTAAGCTCTGTCCCAAGACAAGAAGAGTTTTTTGCCCCCATTTGAGGTCGCCATGCATGAAAGGGTTAAAGCACAGAGCCAACACAATAATTCCAGTACATCGTATCCAGTATGAATTGTTGTCATTTCATAGAGCCCTCAATTTCCAACAAAAAAGAGCCCTACTTCAAGAGGCCATAAGGAAAAAGAAAAGTAACTGTGGCTTTAAAATATCTGGAGGGGGGGGGGGGGGGGTCGGGTAATTTGAGACCTACAAATAATGACAATTCACACTGGGTTTACTGGAATATTTTGGTTTTCTCTATGAACTTTAAACAACCCATGATCTTTGTGAATGAGTACATTACAGGCAAGTTTTCTTATTGTGTTGATCTACAAGATGTCATTCAAAAATGTTTCCTGCAATGGTAGTTGTATACCGTAAATAAAACAACAAGATTTTTCTGGTTGTGAGCTGAAGTCAGAATCAGTGTTGAGTTGTCTTCTCGTGCCCTGTTCCAAATCAGAAGTCTAGTCATTCCAAACTTTTCCATAGGCTATTGATTCATTCATTTTTTATATCACAGTAATGTTACTGCAATACTATAAAAAAGACTTACAAAACACACGTTTGAATTATTAAAACATCAGCCAACTCTGAAAAAAAGTCCCTAAAAGTAAATTCGTATATTGTGGTAGTAATAAATAAAACTGAAACGCATTTCACATTTCTTTTGTATGCATATCAATGTGAATTGTTATTATTATAAGGGCTACAACATTATAATAACTGCTGCATTCACTAGCATATGTGTAGACTAGACGTTAACGTTTATATTTTATTTTGTCTGTATTTCATTCTCAACTGTGTCTGGTCTGGTCCTTACAAAAAAGTACTACAGTATCACTTTAAAAACACTATAGTACTGTACTATAGTAAAAAGAGAATACTATAGTGTGGTACTATAATAGTACTGTAATATAGTATTGGTACTGTAGTACTATATACAGTACTGCTATAGTACTATAGTATTGGCACTGTAGTAATGTTGTGCTGTACTATACTATACTATAGTACTTTTTTGTAAGGTCTCTTAATAAATAATTTGCAAATGTTTATAACAAGCATGAGTCTAAGAACTTAATGGCTGGTTTCAGAGACTTTGATTAGCTCCAGTCTTGAACTACCTGACGTTAATTTAGTTATGTCCATCCAAGATTAGCGCTGATCTGGGTCTGTGACACCAGCCATATATCGTTACTGGTCGTTTTAGAAGAAAGCTAACCTGACTGTGCTTCTCCTCCACGGACAAGGTGGAAGCATTTGAATGACAGGTTGCTTACATTGCGGTTAGCAGGTAAATGTTGATTCCTACAGTCTTGAAAACAAGTAGTGTTATTTTTAAGTAGCACTTTGATAGCTGAATTATTACATTTTTTCCAGGGCCTAAAGCAAAAATACACAAAAGAATTCACCTAGGTAACCCAGGAAGAGGCGGGTCTCTCCAATGAACCTGTTCATTACAAAGCCTGTATCAAGTTGATGACATACCTAGCAGAACTAATTTGCATACCAACAAGAATGAATAAGTGCATACCATTTAATGACACATTCTTTTGAAGCTACTGTGAGGAAACTGTTTTTCAGAGTAGATACAAACTGGCAATAACAATAATATTTTCTGTCAGGGTTTGTCTCCATTTACTTCTGTAATCTGTGGATTAAAGGTGTAGTCCATACAAGTATAAAATATTTTACCCACAAGATATTAGCCTTCCACTGCACCCTTGTCATTGCACTATAGAGCTGGCCCTTTTCCGATGGTTCGTACCTAGAGTTCCCCGCCCTTACTTTGCTAGAGAGTTAAGTGTCCCTTTTCAGTCAGAACCTCACGAAATGCTGTGGACTCACATTTCTTGTGACTGTGCCACTAAACCAAGCATAAAGAGTATTTATGCTATTTTTGTCCCTTTAAGCCGTAAAGGGGCCAGGCAGGTCTAACTGTTCAAGAACATTGACTTGGCCAATACACCCCTTTTCACTAATGTTCAGTTCTGACTAAATAGCAGCAACGGCAGTGGCTCTGCTTCATTAAATACAACATCAGTGTGCTGAATTTTTACTGCTTGTTGCTACCGAAGGCTTCATATGTCCTTGCAGTCTTTCAAACCCATTAAAAATCCTAAATGGAACCTTTCAAAAGAGCTTCATGTTGTGGAGCTCCATGAGCTACAGCACACATGACTCAAGAGCCATCGGTTGGACAGCAGTGCTGTATATTACTGTATTTCACTGTGAGAAAACGTCTGAAGACTGCCCACAGGTAGCTAATAAATGGGACATTTTTAAATCCATGTGGTTCTTAGATACAATGTTGCTGTTGTTTGTAACTCAAGTGTTTAAATGGACATTACAGTAATATTCACATTTTGTTTTGTATGAGACTTTACACACATGCGTAATACGGAGTCAACCAACTGCACAATACATCCTGTTTCTGTACTTCTTTTTTTACTCAGACGCCACCTGCTGTTGACTTTGCAGAAGAACATTACATCTGAAAGAATTCAGCATCCTACCATTAAGGATCTAGCTGTCACCTGTTGGCTGAATGAAGAAACAATAACGGTCCTCCTGGGCATATTAACATTACCCTAAATTAGCTTAATAAACTGTAGGAACAGAGGAACATACAGATATTTTTTTAAAAGAGAAAATACATATATTGCGTAAACATCAAAAGATTGTTTTTAAACGTATCTACGCCTTGAATGTTCTTTTATGTGTGGCTGTTGAAAACAAAGAAAAAGTGAAAATCGATTAGAAATCTACTTACACGGTACTTTTGAGGGATAATATTCTACCGCAAAACGGGGGGGCTTTACATTGTTTAAGGTGTCCAGTTAGTGCATTTTGAGCGGTAAATGCCTGATACAATTACCAGTTCGTATATTTTTAATAAACTTAAAGACGTTCACTCCAAGTTACTAAGCAGTTTAATAAACGTGTCCCATGTGTTAGCATCATTCGTTTAAAGCTAATCTGAATCTATCAAAAACTAAAGACAATCACTAATAAACTAATCTTTAACTTGCAAAGAGGTTATTTTGCTGAAATACAAAACTCCCGTCTAAAGGCACAGTGGAACAAGAGTCATGTGCAATACGTTTGTTTAGCTTCATGAAACTGCAGGCTAACATTACCTGAATACCATATAACATGTTAATTAAGGACTGCTGTTTATAGTAATATAAAATGTATACATTAGTAATTACGTATTGGTGTTGTTTCATTGAATATAAATGACAAGTAATGTCACCGTTGTTAACCGAGCTCTTTACTGTAGAGCACCCCCTGAAAAAAGTGAGCCCTGATTGGCCCATGTGATCTCTCCTTTTGTTCAGCACAACAGGAAACGTCACTCGATAACTTTGCTTGTACGTTTTGATTCAACAACAAACGAGTTTCTTTATTAAGAAAACAGTTGAGAATAAACTTGTAGCGGCTCGGAAAATGAGAAGCACCTTGTACAGCTAAAAATATCGATTGATGATCGTCTTCCAAGCGCTGCTTGTTGTTCGTGTGCGTTGGCAGAGCTCGACTTAGTTTGTGCCTGTGAAGTCCTCATACGGTTTTATTTTCAGTGTTGAGGTAAGGTGAATTTACTTTTTCAGTGACTGGGTTATTATTATTATTATTATTATTATTATTATTATTATTATTATTATTATTATTATTATGAATACAAACGAAAACGAGCAGTTCGTGATACATATATTAAACGACCTTTAAAAGTTTCAGTAATATAGTCTTTGTTGTGAGTACAGCACAAAAGAAAAGAGATAAGCATTTTTGGATGTTTTGTAAATATGATCTATGTACACTTGCACAGGACTGTAGTATACCGGTAATATGAACTAGGTCAGTAGTTCCTTCGTCTTTGTATGCCCGTTTCAAACACGAACAATAGCATTGTAAAAGAGGATATGACCAAACAACTGGATACTATACCAATGGGCAATCTACGCACTTTAATGGAAGGTGTTACTATGGTGATCAGTAGTGTTAGACTACATCCGGGGGATTGTAGTCGTAGTGGCAGAAGAAGCAGGAAAGGAGCAGGTCTGTTTAGAGCAGATAGTGGAAAGGTTTTAGGAGGAAGGATTATTTTGTACCTGCAGCAGAAACATGCTTTAGAAGTTTAGAGAATGTTTACAAACTGGAAAGCCAACAAGCTCTGGTGAAGTTGAGTGCACGCCTTGATAAAGCAATAAAAGTAGTCAGCAAGGTGTGTTCAGGTGAGGATTAAGGTCTATTGCAGACCTGAAGGGGAAAGGTTTAATGGTGCTTTTTATGAACATTAAAATTCACAAATAAAAAAAATAGGCCCACTCCTCATAAGATCATTAATCCTGCAGTTATTTCGAAGCCATCTTGACATTGGTACACTCAAAATTAGTTATGAAAACAGAACGATTGCAACATAGATAATATTTCCTGCTGTAGTTTTCACAATAAAAGTCAGACGAAATACTACAGCAGTTAGAGAAGCAAAAAAATAAGTACAGTAAATGGATTGTATTGTTATATAACGTGCCTTACCTTTACATTATGTTTTATCTTATCTGTATTTGTTTTTGTTTTCTCCCAAGTAGGTCACAGCTCCATGTTGGCAGGATGACTACCATAATAGTTCATGATACTACTGAAGCTGTTAAACTGTGTCCATCTCAAGGTTTGTACCTAAAACCCATTGCGAAGATGACAGTGAGTGTAGCCCTCCCCCAGCTCAAACTGCCAGGGAAATCTATTTCCAACTGGGAAGTGATGGAAAGACTTAAAGCAATGGTGCATCCTGACCAGTTCTCTGTCCTTCGCATCTCAAAGAGCACCATGGAGTTCATTAGGTTTGACGGGGAAGTTGAAAACAAGGGCATAGTAAAAAAGTTTTTATCAAAGCTAGATGGCAAGACGATAAAGCTCAGTGGTTTCAGTGACATATTAAAAGTCAGAGCAGCTGAGTATAAAATGGAGTTCCCTACCCAACATGACTGGGACGTTTTCTTTCGTGATGCCAAAGACATGAATGAGACTCTCCCTGGTGAGAGGCCAGACACCATTCATTTGGAAGGACTGCCGTGTAAGTGGTTTGCCTCGAAAGACTCTAACTCTGAAAAGCCCTGCGAGTCCGTCCTGAAAACGGTGTTTGAAACATTTGGAAAGATCCGCAATGTGGACATTCCAATGCTCGACCCATACAGAGAGGATATGATGGACAAGAATTTTCACACCTTTAGCTTTGGGGGTCACTTGAACTTTGAGGGTTATGTGCAGTATCAAGAGTACATAGGGTTTGTTAAGGCGATGGATGCGCTGAGGGGAATGAAGTTGATGTTCAGCGGAGAAGATGGAAAGGCAGTAGCATGTAACATTAAGGTAAGAAGGCTATATAATTCAAAAGAGTAAAAAGCTGTTTGATAATAAAACTAAAATTCAATCAAAAAAATAAAGCACTAGATAACCCATGTTGTTTTCAATCAAACATACCAAATTCATTGCTGCATTGACTCACAAAATGGGACAGAGCACAGCATCTTACTTGTATATCATTTCTTACATGTTTCATCATATTATGTTTGTACTGTATAATTATCTATTGTTATTTCTATTGAGATCATTATATGTCATGCAGTGTATTGCTGATTGTGGGGAAGCATGTTAGTGTTGCACTGGCAGTATTGGTTGCTGAAATTATATATGGTGGATTAAACTGGACTTCCTGGTGAGCTAAAATATTCAGGTGGTGAACATTACTGCAGTGTATTTTTGATTTTGCAGGATTAAATGGAATGGAACAATAATGCAGAGGTAGCACTTTTAATATCACCTCTTTTTACTACTGTAACTTAGCATTTCATTAAAAAGCAGAGGTGCAAACCTTTTTTTAAGGAGGATTAAAATTTGAGTTTTAAATTTAATTTAGAGATGGATGATTTGAAAGAAAATGGAACCTAGAATACAATTGGCTTGAGTCTGTGCTGTTTAGTTAATGAGATATAGCAAATCATTTACTGACAAAAAGGCCTCCAGCTTTTAATGAGACTGGTGAATAAATTGGCTTTTTATTATTCATCACCACTTTATGAGAAAAAAACAAACAAACAGCAGTGGACTTTTGAGTATATCATAGCTGCTGTTTAGGGAATTTAGGATTTAAGTCCTTCAATAAGTTAATTAAATACTTGCTATGGTTTGTTTTAGGTCTTGTTTGATACCACCAAGCATCTGAGTGAAACTGCAATCCGAAAACGACAGCTTGAGAGGCAGAAGCTTCAAGAACTTGAACGTCGGCGAGAAGAACACAAACGCAAGGAGAAAGAGGAAGAGAAGAGACTGAAGGAAGAAGAAAGGTAACAGCATGGGGATTGAAGCAATAATAACAACATTTGTAATAGTAGTGATGATGATAATATGCAGTATATAGGCTTCATCTACTAGAGTATGAACCACAGTTGAGTATCCTAGTCAAAGAATAGCAAATATGCCATGTACAGAAAACGTTAGGTTACAGATGTAACCCTGGTTCCCTGAAAGAGAAGACAACCATCAATGATACTTTTGGGATAATGCCTGCCTTTGGCAGGAATTTCTGAGCATTTTATATCAAAGCTGCCGATAGGCAAATATCTCAAAAGTGTTGTTGGTGGTTGTCTTCAAATTGAAAGGGAACTGATGGTGCAGAAAAGATTTTGGTTGATCATGCAAAAAAAGTGATTTAACCCTTGGTAAGAAAAAAAAGTGATGCCATTGCCTAAGGTGTTCTTTTTTAAGGAAGCAGAAGGAGCAGGAAGAAGAGGAAAAGGAGAGAAAGCGGGAGGAGAAGCTGCACAAGAGGGAGCAGAAACAGAGAGAGCGAGAGGAGAAGAAGAACATGAAGAAGATTAAAAAGATGCAAGCAGAGGAGCAGAAAAAACTGCACCAAAAGATTGTCTTTGAAGAAAGAAAACTTCTGCTGGCCAAGAGAAACCTGGAGTCTATCAGGCTGATCGCAGAGTTACTTAGCAGAGCAAAGGTAATGTCTGGACTCAGATTAAGAGATCACCAGCTAGTGCTTAGAACTAAAATTGAGTACATTATATGCCTAGGCTTTCAGTGCTTTTGGATGGAAGCACTGATGACATGTACCTATCCTATACTGCAGTGCTGTATTCAGTTTACCTAAAAGTAACCTCATTTTGTAGTAAGTGCAAAAGTTTGGACAAATTTAATTTCCCTTGCACTTATTCATCTGTTCTACACTATATTATGTTCAACTGTTACTGAGTAATTAGATATTGATAATATCAATATTTGTTTTTTTCAAAGTGGTAATCAATATTAATAAAATGAATAATATTTTCTCAAAGGGTGCAAAGATTTCATTTAGCAGAAATGATCTTTAGCATTTGTACAAATACCCTAAAGATGATTAAAAATATAAAAAATAATTCAAGGCCAGCTCTCGTATCTTAGCCTCCTAATTGAAGGCTGTGAGAATTCTCTGGTAACCCAGTGATCTTTCTCATTCTAAACATTTCAAATGTTTAACCCTAATGACTCTGGGTTTCCTGCAAAGAGGTTTGGTTTTTTTTGGATCCCACTTGGCATTTTTTAAATATTTGAATACATATTTTAGTTCCCTTTCAAACTATAGTCAAACACACTCAATGTCACTTTGGTTAATATCACACCCTGCTTATTTAAAAAAAAAAACAAGTCTGCCGTGATGAATGGGAAGCAAATAGATTAATATACTTACATCTGTTACTGCTTTTATTTGCATTCAGATGCGTATGATTTGTATGTAGCTTAAACTAATGTATGATAACATGTCAGAAAAAGTAGTTAGTCAGTTATAAACTCAAGCCAGAAATTTCAGTATTAATGAAAATTTGGTTGGTATCTTATTAAACTGAAAGCACGTTATCCTTGCACTGTACTGTGAGCAAGTATATTTGACACAATAAATAAATAAGTACACAAACAATGCTGTAACATTATACAATTCTGTGACATAAATAAATGATCACAGATGGACTTTGAATAACAGTATCCTGAACAGCTAACATCAAGAACTATAGACATATTTAATTTAGGCTATCGGTATTACTGTACTTTAAATAATTTTGTAACCGGGTGGTGGTCCAAGCTTACACCCACCCTTAGTCATGTTTTCACCTCAGGAACACAGAGGTTTTTGGAACGCAGGAAACAGCAACTCGGTAATGTTTACAGACATAAATATGTATTGTGATACTGGATACTTCACACAAATGACAACTGATGCTCACAGACTAACACATTGTACATAAAATGACTGACACTCACAAGATCACAAATGAACAAATGCATGAAAAGATGAATTATTCAATAAACAGTTACACCTGGAATTATTTTATACACATATAAACTATATTATTTAACATCCATTCCATTCATACTTTCTACAATAAACATTCATATATATTTTTAATTTAAATGTTTACACGTTTTTGTTTAACCTGCATGAATACTGTCTTTGTTTACAAATAGTCGATCGATAAACTATTCCATTATCCTGTGTTTGCTTCTTCTTATTATCATTGTCATTATTATTCTCTCGTCCCTAACTCTTACGAGTAATAACTAAACATTAGCATTACCCCTTCTCTTAGAAGATTACATATGTAAAGCTACTGCAACTTCATTAAGGTAAGTGACCTAATCTAAATAAAGCAATATACAGTTGTTTATCAAATACACTTGCTCTGTCTCCAATACTAGAATAACAGTAAAGAAATAAGCACAATAACAGGCATTTAAATATTATAGTTAGGGTCTCACCTTCACAAATGTGTTTATGTGAAGACAACAAAGTAAAAAACTGATAACAGAAAATGACTTAGGCTACAGTACAAAATAGAAGTAATTAGGTTTAAATATACTATTGTGTACCTGCGCATAAGCACAGTGCCTATTAAAATAATTAAGGTGTGTAGTTTGTTTAATAAAGGATCACATGTAAAGTTATTGTCAAAAAAGTGCATTTTGTTATTTTTTAAAACAAGATTCTGTAAATTTTTCTCATTCTTCAACTAAAAACATTTCTCCTTCAACAAATGCCTTTATTATTTCTTTCTTTCTTTCTTTATTTCTTAGCAGATGCCCTTACCTAGGGTGACTTACAGTTGTATACAAAAATACATATCAAGAATTACGGTACAATTAACAGCAAGATATCAAATACAGTGACTTCAGTCCTAATAAGAGCAAATACAAATGACAGTACGATTTGATATACAAGTATCGAAATGAAATTATGAATTACTTTAAGTATTTTTTTTTTTTACCAATCTCACAGCAGTAAACACAAGCTTTATTGAACAAGGTAGTCTGCATTTAGTTTTTAGAGTGCACCCTACCAGATGTGATTCCATCAAAAATATCTCGTTCACCATGAGCAGTTTGAAATACGCTGTTTGTTTAGCTAAGATTTGGAAAGCTTCCCTTTGAACTAAGTGTATTGAAATAATTGTTTAATTTCTTCTTTGAACAAATGAGAACATGCAGTAATTCGATTTTTTTTACCAAAAGTTTTTCTAAGTGTATTTCAAATTTGCACCAACTCATTTTGACCCGTACAGCATAGTATAGATAGCCTTCCATAGTAACATAATCTTCTGCTTGGGACACCTGCTGGGGAATAGATGTATTGCAGGTATAATTCTCAAATTTCCGCTTTCTAGATACATAGCACCATTTATTGTGCAAAACACATAATGGTAGCAAATGCTGCCGGAAGATTTTGCGTCACTGCAGCTGGAACAATTCGTTCCCTCTATAGAGATCCTGGGAACATGAAGGCCCCCAGATTCTTGGCTTTGTTAGACTTTCTTTGTAATTCCTTATTCCAAGCCCTTCTCCTGTTTGCTAGTGTTTACTTGTTTCATTGATTTTCTCCAACCTTTGTTCCAGGCTATGAAACAACAGGAGATGGAGAAGCAGAAAGCAGAAAAGGCAAGGCTCCATCTACTGGAGGAGAAAAGGCAGCAGCAGGAGGCTGCGCTGCGGCGTGTTGAGGAGGAGAAATCTCGGGCTCTGGAGCTTCAAAGGAGAGAGAAAGAGCTCCGGGAGAAACTGCTAGGCAACCTGAAGAAGAACACTGGGGGTAGACCTGAGGACAAGGAGGAACCCAGAGGAGCTCAATGTGTGCAGCTCAGGTCAATAGTAAACATCAGCGGGATTCACTCAGGTTCAGAACAGTCTACACCAGGTCAACACAACAGTCCAGCTGTTCATGACACTAAAGCAAATGGAACATCAGATAGGAGTACAGTAAATGGGAGCGTAGTAAACTACAGGAACACTGTCAGAGCGGATATTTTGAAGTCAAACTCTGCCACCAGGTCACACTCCCATGGTTCCAATGATGGACGCTGGCATAAGAGCAGCTCCAGGAGACATTCCAGCCAGGAGCGGAGTAGACATCAGCACACTAGTAATGAGAGGAGTTGGAGGCCCAGAAAATCCAGCGATGAGAACCGACAGAATCGCAGGGAGAGGAGAGACTCTGGCAACGATGACAGCCGGCACCAGAGGGACAGGAGCCGACATTACAAAGATTCAAGCCGGGAGAGCAGCCAGCATCGCGGACACAGCAGACACAGCTTAAGCAGTGAGAGAAATCGGCAACATAAAAGAAGACCAAGCCGCCACAGAAGTGGAAGCTGGGAATAATGAGCAAGATAAACGAAGAGCATAGCTTTTACTGGAGGGTAGAGGAAGCTGGCATAACAGACATTAAAAGATTAGACTGTTAGAACTATGACTTTTAAGTTAAATAATGAGCCTGTTTAATTTTAGCAGGTTTCCCCTGCTGTTGAACTAAATTGGGAATTGACTTGAGGTATTATGGGTGGCGGAGGAAGAGTCCGGTCTGAAATCTGCACTATAGTATAGACCTTAATAATGTGGGAAAGTAAGAAAATATATATAAAAAAATATATGTGCAAGTGATGGAAATAAATGGATGTTGGTTTTTTATTTTTTTTTATATCTGTGTAAATTGACTATAGCAGTACAAAGACTAATTATATTACAGGTAATATGGATTCTGTGACATTTCCAGCAGTGTAGTTGTATTTGTTGATCAACTAGACCTGTTATCTTTGGGAAAGATAAATAAAAAAAAATGCAATGCAACCACAAGAATTGACTCCCATTTGCTACTGTATTGGCAGTCCTTGGCACGTAGGCACACATATTGTTATGGCAAACCTTTCTGCTTGAAGCACAAATATTGTATTGCATTATGATGCATCATTTAATAGAAGCAAATCCTCAATGCAGCCAGGGGGTACACATAGAAGTATCAGAAAGCTAGAAGTGATGAAGCTGTCAGTAGAGAAAAAAAAAAAAAAAAAACCCTTTACTGTTGTAATGTGTACATGCTGTTTCATGGATCTGAGACTTGAAATCTCATGTTGGATCTTCAGGAGGATGCTGCTAAAGTAGATTTACTCTCGGACCATGACTGCAGTTGTTATTTCAGTAGTATAAAGACCAATTTTTCCGAAACCTTTTTTTTTTATTTATTATCTTTTTTTTTAATTGTTTTTTTTTTTTTTTTTTTTTCAACACACCTTTGCTTTGAGTTTGCAATTCAGGGATCTTTATAATGAAAGCACAAATCTGCTTGCTAGAACCTAACTAACCCATAATCTATTTTATGTCTGAGTTCATCCAGAATGTGCTCCCTAATCTACCAACTGTTGAAAAAGCTCATGAAAAAAAATGTAACAGAGTTCTGAAGTGTTTAATTTGGTCTGTTGCATGTAATACAGTACATGTTGCACCAGTCTACTAGAAATGTACAGTGTAAGAAGAACTCTGTGTTGGAATAAAAATGTGGTAATCTGTTTTAAAAAAAAAAAAAAAAGGTCTCTGTTCACACAGAAATTCTGTATATTTAATTGAACTATCTTTTTTTTTTTTAAGACAAAGGATTTGTCAGTATCATCGCGGTGTCATTGCTGGATGTCACATTGTTCCGATTGCAGCTGAAGCAGCAGCAACTTTTCATTTCAGCATTGCCTATGAAATAAATGCATATTACAAACTGAGGTATAAAAGCAAAGAACCAAAATATCTTCAACATAAGAAAAGGAGACTAGTCAATATATTCCTCCTAATTCTGAAGCACACTCACGTACCTATACCATCTCGCAAATTGCAGAAATATGTGTATGCACTTGTCAACTGATTGTCTTACAAAACCAATTTCATTGGGATGATATGAACCTCTTAACAACATTCACACTGCAATTACTGTAAATATTGTATGCAGCTCTGTAAGGACAGACCAGCTGATTTGTTACATTTATGATAATGGTGTAAGCGTAGTTTTAATTTAAGTGTTTAAAAAGTGGCAGGGTAAACAAGTGTTGGTTCCCTTTAATATTTGTTCCCCCAGGAACAATTATTCATAGAATATTTGTACCCCTAGCACAATGTTTATTATTTATCCTATTTTAATGTAAATTATTTATGTATAACGCTAGTAAATGGGAGCAATTTTTGCAGACTGTTATCATGTATTATTGTAGGTGAGACTGGACCTGTCAGAGGGGACTGGACAGTACAAGTTTAAGGTTAAGGTTAGGGTTAGGGAAAGTGGTCTTAAAATTAAGGTGTTGGGCATCACTTTATACTCACTGTAATTTAGATTTATGTTGCTAGGTTTTACCATTGCCACTTACTTCTATATAGGGTTCAGAGACTTACCTGGACAATGTAGTTTCTAAGTGCATTTTCTGTTCATTAACTTATTCATATGTCTGTATTTAGTTTTTTAAGCAATGCTGTTAATAAATAAATAAATAAATAAATCAGCACTGTACTGCAACACAGAGCTTTCCAGGATATACTGTATCTGACCAGAACAAGTCCAAAGTCTTTATTTCATTCAATACAGTATGACTCACAAACCATCTACCTGTGCTGGCACTACCAGGAGTGCACCCTTTAAAAATATTAGAACAAGTTAATACTCTGACAGGTTGCAATAACAGGCCACAAAGCACTAGATCTGTTTTAGGTGCCTGTGGCACTTTATTCAGGCTCCTTAACACAAAAGAATTCACCAGGAACCTGCCCAATACATAGATACTGTAGGGGCATTCTGCCACTGCAATAGAAACACAGTACTAATAATCCCCCACCTGCTCCCTCATTAGCATACAAGAATACAATTGACAATAATGGGGGACACATACATGGTATATAAACAAATGTACTAACAATATGATGAAAGTGGTAGCAGTATCACATGTATTTAAAACAGATACTGGTTGTTCTGATACATTTAGAACAACACTAACAACATTATTTCATTCCAAAGAAGGGAAGAACCAATATGAAAAAGCATTTGGTGTCAGTTTAGATGACCTCTTCGAAGCCTTGTACAGGTAAAAGAAACCTTTTCCTGATTGGGCATTTCTTTTCTCTGTGCATGAAGAGGTGCTTGCGTTGAGTAATGCTCTTTTCCAACTGTAATGAATCCTCAGGTAGTAGCACCCTTATGAGAACAGGCAGTGTGTGACTTATGAGTATTTCAACCCCGGGTTACTCTGCCATCTCTATGAGAAGTGTATAGTAGTTAGGTGAGGAAAGCTGCACTGGATATTTGTGAAGAACCTTGGGACTTGGGAGCTAAAGTTTAACCATTATTGTATATGAAGTACTATATCGATTGACACTGTCATGCTCAATAATCACTGTTATGTAAGAAATAAAAGGTATATTTAAGTAAAGGATATTTCCCTACACAGTGAGCTTTGTCTAGCGTAGTCACCATACTCGCATAACTACTGCACACTACACATGCAGATGGAACAGTGGGCATGTCATCCAGTAGCATACTGACTGTTCTCCTAAAATGCTTGCCTAAGGATTCGTTATACAGTGAGAGCGCCTGTGAAAATGACTTTTCTGGCAATGTAATCTCGTTTTTCTCAGGCTATCGTGATTGAAAGGTACATGTCAGGTTATATCTCCTCTGTACACTTCAACAACCAGCTGTTACCCAAGCTGTCCAGATGCGTCCTCTATATCAGTGTTCTACTATTTATAGAACGATGTACTCATAATAGTGTGTGTTGTCATGAGTAAAATGAGTATTAAAGTGCAACTATCTTAATGTATTTTTCTTCTTGTTAAGTTTCACTTTGCATCATTTTTCTGTTTCAGTGAACACATCCTTGTGTGTTTTTTGTATTTGGCATTAATAGATCTCTCAGAATCTGTCTCACCACTAGGTACATCTGGTACACTGCCTTTGTTCTAAGTTTGTGGTATTTCTTACTGCTGTGTTTTTAACATCCATTAGGGGCAGAGTGGAGAAGTTTATGGTTACATCTGTTGTACTGTATGTATATTATGACAGCATCTTTCAGGTCACCAAGATTCTTTAAATATCCCCCAGGATATTTTCAATAGTGAAAGCCTGAGATTAAGGTACTTTAAAACGACAGTTTATTTGATGAACGATTACATGTCCTTCCTTTACACAGTTAGCAAAGCCTATTTCCTGACTGATGCTCTTGGGGCAATTCATTTGCTAATTGTGTTGTTTTAGGCACATTCTAATTAAAACTGTTAGGGCGCTACGCCAGCTTTAATAGGTTTACTTCCTGGATTAGCCTTGGGGATATGTCAAATTGAAATGTAAAGCATTATTAAAGATAATTGAAATACTATCAGGTGCCAAGAAGTAATGGTTTAACACACTGACAGGAACTATATATATTTTATTCTTTGAAAGCCAGCTGTACCGCTTGGGAGCTAGTTTTTTGTTTTGAGAGATCCTGCACTGGCCTATGAACAACCTTTTTAGCTATGTTAAAGCCAAGGTCACAGTTAGACTGTAGGAAAGGGTTTAGTGTATTGCATTGCATAGCAGTTTGTTTATTGAATTAATTTCACACCGCTGACCATTGCATGCTACAAAACGGGGGATACCACACTCTACACACTAGGTGGTGCTGGTTTACACCAAGTCTCTGTTATACTGTATGTTAAACAACTGCTGATGTCATTGTGGACATGCCACATCATTCAGAAAATCAACTAGCTACCAAACAGCAAAATCATCTTAAACATGCAAAGCTGCATATTAAGTATGAACATGAGAAGAAATCTATTCGTTGTCAAAACTTCTCATTGATATTTGGTTTAGCGGAATGCAAGGTGCATTCAAATAATGTTCCTTTCTGTAAATGTATGTTCTTATTGCTGTTCCCTTTTCAGAACAGATGAAGAAAAGATTGCAGTCATGAAGCTCATGAACTCGGTTTGGAATATATGCGGTAAAAATGTGGTCACAGCCTTTGACCTCTCCTCTTTTAAAGGCATATACAATCTTGGGGGTAGGTATTTGTATCTACAAGCATTTTGTACCAGTTTGTGTTAAAATATTCTTTATATCTTGGAGTAATAATAATCAGACTTTGCTGTGACTGTGCTTTCAAATAGGAAACCCAGCACTGGAGGTAAAACAGATTTGAGTTGCTACACCCTAAATAAGCCACAGTAAATATGATTGATATAAAGAAATAATATCCATTGCAGGAATCTAATAAGTAAGTATTTCATGTTTACTTTTTAGTTGTCATTTTTTGTCCACAAGGTGTTGCTATAAAATCATAAATACATTAAGTCTCTCTCTCTCTCTCTCTCACACACACACACACACACACACACACACACACACACACACACACAGGTTTAATGTGTCAAGACGGCACCCTGCCGTGGGACGTACAATATAGACATTGTAATGCCTGCACTGTCCCTTTCTACGTACTGGGTTAACTGTAGGGACACGAATGAAATAATACCCAATACTAAGGTCCAGCCCCTGTCCTTTCCTTTTTATCCTTCTTAATAGGTCGGACTTATTATATACCTACCTATATATATATATATATATATATATATATATATATATATATATATATATATATATATATATATATATACAGTACTGTGCAAAAGTTTTAGGCAGGTGTGAAAAAATGCTGTAAAGTAAGAATGCTTTCAAAAATAGACATGTTAATAAATTATATTTATCAATTAACTAAATGCAAAGTGAGTGAACAGAAGAAAAATCTACATCATATCCATATTTAGTGTGACCACCCTTTGCCTTCAAAACAGCATCAGTTCTTCTAAGTACACTTGCACAAAGTCAGGGATTTTGTAGGCATATAGTCAGGTGTATGATTAAACAATTATACTAAACAGGTGCTAATGATGAATTTTCAATGTGATCAATATGTAGGATTTTCAAATTATATATATATAATCTATATATATATATATATATATATATATATATATATTAATTACAGTGAGCGGTTGATTCTTAAAAGCGTACCGATTATGATTACTGTGATGCAGAATTAGTACGTTAGTATGAGAATGAAAAGAGCTTGTTCCCTGCAGTGTAATGGGTTGACCACTAGATGTCACGAGTCCCCACATGTATGCACACCCACGAAAAATCCACAGCTGCTTTTCATTAACGAATTATGGATAATGGTTAATTGGTTAACTGTCTGCATGTTAAAGTTAATGACACCTCGATAAAAAGGGCTTAGCCGACAGCTTTGTGACCTATACACTGTGGCTAATCAATCTCATAGTGAAACCTATAATGGGTGAAGGTGCTATGCAATAGAAGTCTTAGTTCCATCCCTATGATGGCAATGTAAATGTGAGGTTTCAATAAAACGCTGTTGATGAAAACATAAATTATTTATTTTTAAAATATTGTTCTCGTTTTCCCTAACAGACGTTTCAGTTGACACTATAATTATCACATTTGTCTAATGCTTAGTATATTATACTTTGTATTGACAGCACTGGAGTCCGGCTTTTATTTTAATGGAAACATCTATCAGAATCCAAAAAAAAGGGGCAGCTTGTGAAATTTGCAATCCTGGAACCATCTACAGTACAGTACCACTGTGAGATAAGAGAATAAACAATGTGTGCAAATGTTGTTTCAGTCAAAACTCTTATTACTCTTACAAAAGCTTCCTGTGTCCTACTTTGCTTTGCTTGGTAGAGTACTATCGCAGTGATATGAATATTATGGTTTCACGATGATAGTAATCAATGCATATTGATATATTCACTAGTATTTTGGGGAAAAGGTTGACTTGGCATCTATGATCTGGAGTGTTCAATGTATTTATTTTTTAGCTTTAAACTTAAAACAATACTGTAACTGTGAGTGTGGGCAGCACTATTATTTGTGGTCAGGAGCACGGCTGGACTGTTGGTGGTAAAGTCATGCACCAGGCTCCCTTATTTCTCGTGCAGTATGCAACAGAGTGCACCCGGCAATGTAGAGAACTGGTTGTGATTGGATGGGAAATGTTTATACTTTGTATTTAGTGTAAAGGGCAATGTTTTATGATTGGTTGTGCTGTTTTATTTATATCTTTGTATGTCCTTGTAGGGGAGTATAAATATTGGTGTCTGTGGGGTTTAAAAGGTGAGAGCTATCTGTCGCTACTGTAATAAACCAAGAATTTGTGAACTGTATTACGGTCTGGAGTCTTACCGTCACTGTTTGTTACAATATAAATGAGCTACTACAGTTACTAGTTGTTTTTATTATATGTCAAGTGATGCAATTCACTGTGACCTCTTCTGTTCTTTTTGAAGGTTGCAGTGGTGCTGTAGCCAAACAGTGTATGTTTGCATACCCAGAATCCATGGTGACAATCTTCGATCTCCCTAAGGTTGTACAAATGACAAAGGAGCCCTTTGTGTCATCGGATGAGAGGAGAATTTCATTCCATGAAGGCATTCTCACAGGAATTCATGCTGCTAAAGATGTCAGGAGATCAATATCTTATTGCAGGAGAAATTAGTGGAGTGTAAATCTCTGGCTAGTTTCATCAACATAGGTTATCACTTACTGTAAAGTTTTATTGGAACATTACCTATTCAATGTCTTTTTTTCTGCATGAGAGTGATATACCACAGAAGTGAACCTTCATAATGTGTTTAGAAACAGCAGTTATCAGATATGATACGATTGTACAGAAAGAAACATTCAAAATCTCATTGCTTTGTTGAGCTGTGTAAAGACAGATTCATGGGTAAGGCTGTCGTTAGTCATTATTGGTGTCATGCTGACAATATCAACCGGTGTTGGATTACACTCAATTATTTAGAGACGCCACCCCTAATTTGTATTGTACTCACCGCCCGTATTTTATATGTAAATTAGACATCCCTTTTGTATCTGAACATTATACAGGGTGATTATAAAGTAAGTTTACCACATCACCACACCATGATTGTTCATGATTGATTCGAGGTGCACAAGGCAGTCTTCAGTCATTGTCTTGGCCAGCACAATCTCTTTCTGTTCGGGAGAGGCCTGAGACCTAAGAGTAGGGAGAGGTCTTTCAAGTCAGGAGTATTGAACCACATCACTTGCCAGTCTTTTCTAGGAATGCACTGTATATTTACACTATCGGAACAAATCCAGTTGTGAACCATGCAGCCCAGGTTAGTGGAGCAGTGGAGAAGTACTTTGCAGTTGCCTTATACCTGTGAAGTTCCAGGCAGGAGAGAATATATCATTTTTAACACATGTGCTATGTAGATGATATGAACTTGAGCGGGGGGAAAAAAAAAAGAAACCATTATTATTATTTTTTTAATATATTAATATGTGGGTTGTTTTTGTCAAGTCCCAGTAAAATGCTAGACATGCATTACCTCCTGAAAATATACAACACTATAGCAATATAATAACAGCAAAATATAATTTGCTGTCACCAGTAACACATGCTTTAAAGTGTTGCTGTGGTTTATATCCTGGTTTTGTTGTGCCAGACATGCTTTGTTGAGAACATAAGCCTCCCGAATACCCATTCACGATTACAGGAATAGAAAAACCTGTAATCTTTTAATAAACACATCCACAACCAGCAGCTAATTACAGGGCTGTCTGAACAGTGCTGGTAAGGGCTATGACTTTGTATTCTTCCCCTTTATGTAAAAGATGGGCTACATGAGGATTTAGCAGCCGGTGAGGGGAAATATCAAGCCGACAGATACGGTGGTGCAAAAACAGATTGGATTTGTCAAAACTCCAGTACAATAAGTTAATACATTGTGTTTAGGGTGTCTCTTTTTGTAACAGAAATTATTTTGCACAGTTTGAGCAGCCAGCTTTGCTTCGTGGTTAAGCACAAAGGCTGAGTACTGTCGTTGTCTTGTAAAAGGGCCATTTCAAATTTTAACATTGCACTGTATATTTGATAGTAACTTTGCAGTTACCATGCTTAAGCTATACATGTGCTGTACCATGCTGTACCATGCTTTAACTATGCTTTTATTATGAGTTGCTACACTTCTTTGTGCTTTTACCATGTTACCTTTTATAAGTGGATGTTGTTTGTAAGGCTGAGAAAAGTGGTAATGAGACATAGAGAATGAGACTATCTTAGTGTTACCTATGTTCAAAGATCTATTAATGGACCACTGATTTAAGATAAGTCATGCTTATTAACAAAAAAAATACCCTATCATTCCATTACCTACTGTACAAAAATATATTTTTTTCTGAGACACATCTCCAGACAGCAGAAGAGGAGACTCTTGTCATAGGCCCAGCGTGACTGACCTTGGGGTATCATTGGAGGTTGTAATGAAAATGATGCAAGAATGAACAAGCACCATTGTTGTATGCACATAACTGTGTGAATAATACAACTAATAGACATTCAGGGTCTTGTGAGGTAAAATAACCTGATTGTAATAGATTATAGTCAAATCCTCAATTCTCACACATATTTTCTTGCTTTCTTGGAATAATTAGGAGGTGGGTTGCTGCTGATTGAAGCCTTACTGAATGAAGACAAGATCGGTCCTCTAACAATCCAACTCTACTCACTTAACATGCTGGTGCAGACAGAGGGGCGAGGAAGGTCTCCCTCAGAGTAAAACCACCTCATGGACGTAGCAGGATATAGAGACATTCAGGCCAAGAGAACTGGAAAACTGTATGATGCTGTTTTGGGAAGAAAGTAAATAGGCCTTTTAATTGCTTTTATACTGCCATGGTTCACTAATTTACTCTGTTTATGTGTTTTGGGCCTATGTTAAGTTACTGTATCTCCTATTCTCATCTGCTCACCATTAGGAGTAGTTTTTGACACTGAAAATCTCTCCTTTTTATGGATAGCCCTATATCAAGACCATTTTTAATTTACTTTTAAGAACGGTTTCTCACTTTTGTTTTAGGATTTAGACGATTTAAAAGGCTTTTTTTGGCGCATACAGTAAACTCCATGAAATGACCCACGTGAATGTGGTATAATATTTGTTTGTGCTGACAACACAGAATTGTAAGTAATGACATGGGGGAAATAAATTGATCTATTATCGCAGGATCTAGTCTAGACATTTCAAAGTGCTATGTCGATATCACAAAAGGAATGGTATCAGAATTTCAACAATCAAAATTGTTATGCTGAGATCACAAGATAAAAAGATAAAAGATCTCAGGATCTCACCGTTTCAATTGTTATGTCAAGATCGCAAGATGAATTACATTCAATCTGTGATACTAACCTTAATGGAAACAGAAATACAGTAAATGTTGCTACATTCAGTCCATGTATTGCATTCATTTATATTTACGCCCAAACCCTGTTTCCACACTGAACAGTTTAAGGGGATGCACACAATTAAAACACACAGGACCAGATCAGCAGGCTTCTCCCAGACTTCAGTCATCAGATCAGCAAAAGCAAACTAAAGGGACAGTAATCACAAAGAGAGACAGCCATGGCCACTTACAGATGACGACGGACAGATGGAAAATATGGTTAGAGAACCTATTTGACAAGCCTTACTTGCAATCTAAAGAAGGTATTTTATTATTACAATTTAAAAACTAGTCTACATACAAATATACCTTGCACACTACAATTTCTTATACAGGAAGACAAGTTTTGATTGCTTTGTGAAATAACAATATACAGTTTTTTTTTTTTTTATTGCTGTTTGAAATAACAGCGTTTCAGAATTACATTTGTGGTTTCTCCTCAGTCGGAAGTTTCATACCTTTTTGTGGCAAAGTGGTTAACAGTGTGCAGGTGATCAATAATCTGACAAACAACAATAATCCAGGAGCAATGAAGGTTTAATTGTATAATCCAATGCCTGATGTCTAACAGCAGTAAACAATAACAATGTTAATGAAGCACGTAACACATACACAAACACCAGTCCACAGTGCATGCTCTAGTGCTCGTGGTGAATACAGTTCTTTAGTGACAATAAAAGAGCAGTATTGTTGATCCAGGTTTAGTGTTGGTCTTTGGCGACAGCTCCGGATCGTGTTAGCAGTCCAAATAATTACAAACAGTATTATTAACGACAAACAAAAACAAACAAAACACTCACATTGGACAGCACAGGCTCTCCTTCTGGTCATTTAACATAACCATTCACAAAGGACCAGATCACCCATGATCCCTTGGTCAACGAGCACATCCGCTCCTCCAGTCCGCGGATGCCACGTCGTTTCCTGTCCAGGTCATTGAGTTTGTACACCGTAGCTTTGGCCCTTTTCTAGATGGCCATCTTCCACCTAACCCTGGGAATAAACTGTCGTTGCTTTCAGTCCAGGGCATTCTATTTCCTTTATGCAGCTGCCTCGCAGGTCAGGGAGGAAGATCTAACACCAAGAATCATTCGATCTCTGTCACACTTTGTTACATACATCAGATGGCAGTTACAGTATGATTGTAGCAACAGGCTACGAATGACTCACACACCACTGCAAATCAGAAACAGGACATTTGAGTTATTGCTCACGTAAACAAGGATGACATTTATCAACATTTCAGAGATTAAACGATTTTTCTTGTTTGCCTCCAGAGTGCTTGAGCTTTTAATCACTTGTAGTTTGCTGTGATGACTTTCATTCCGTTTTTTTATTCATTCCAGCATTTGACTGTGCTTCAAATCCACAACTTCATAGGCAAAAGATACAGTTCGACCAAACCTGTTTGTTTTTTTTTTTTTTGGTTGTTTTTTTTTGCAATAACTACAGTAGATGTTTTTTGTTTTGTGAACTTTGTTAAAGACTGGCAATGAAGAGGCTTATGTTTTTACCACATACTGGTTGAAAAGTGAGAAAGTGTCTTTTAATGAACTTATTTTCCTGCATCTAGTTGCTGACTGGTTTGATACAGTAGCTTGTTTTCGAAAGGGTTGTGGCAGGGCAGAAACCCTGCCAGTGTGAATAGTGTGTATTGTGTTTTATTTAAGTTAAATTGTGTTTTGTTATTGTTTAATAAAAGTGCAGCTTCTGACTTTGACTTGCTTTCCTGCCGCTGTCCAGTTCTGACCGCAACTCTACCCTGCTACAGGGTTAAACAACAAATAAGTATGTACTGCAATGTGCAATGCATGGTCAAAATAAATGTTCAGAACACGAAAGAGTTCATAGAGAGAGGTTATGAAAACCATCTGTACAAGTGTGCACTGCTTGTAATAATGCTTCTAATGCTATTCACAGTGACCTTGCCAGTGGGCATGCATAAGAAACATCCTATGTGGAAATGTGGACACAAAACCTATATGCAGTGGGTTCAAATTCACAAAGGATGTCATAACCCACCTCTGCAGCAGGGGTATCATCATGATTATTCTGAAAGCACATGAATCAGCTAACACATGAATCATTTTAAACTGAGTTTCATTGTATTGGGTTGCTGCTTAGATAGCTGTTGTCTTTCTCTCAGTGGCACACTGCTACATTTCATACTGGGTTGGAATTTAAAAGGCTGTACCCATTGAAAGGTGTAGTGCCCAGTGTCCATTTACAGACAGTCTTTACATATGTACAGGTGCTTCCTGTAAAATGCTTTTTATTGAGTGTCTTTAATGCAAAATGAAAAATGTTTTCAGTTGCTGGAATTTTTTAATTACACTGTAGTTACACAGGCTTTTTGTGATGTAATTACTATGTAACCATGCATGCAATTACACTGCAGTGTAGTTAAAGACCTAATATAATGAGTTACCACAATATGAATAAGTTGCCCCCCTTGGTAATTAGTTTTTTGCATCCTGAATCTTGAATGACTCCTGATTACAACATAGCTTTGCAACCTTCTACTTCAGCAAATAGTAATAGAGTAATCGATCCAAAATGTAGTGAATAGTATAATGTGGAACATGGTGATGAGACACTGAAGCTTTATTAAATGCTTTTACTTTCATTTTTTAATTACTGAAATTGTCATGGATGTTCATAACACAGACAACAGCATTAGTTGAAACACTTGTTTACTAGATGCTTATTCCTGGCAACAGACAGCGTGTCTCTATGTAAGTTAGATTTACATTTGTACATATATCTAGAGAAGTCAATTAGAAACAAACCTTGATAAGAACTTTCTTTAGTTAAAGTTAAAGAGGGTTTCAGAGTCTGATTTATTGTCTTACGTTTTGATACAGCTTTATAGATTAATTATAGATTTAGTATGTATATCTTGTTTATGTAAAATACTTACAGCTAACATATTTGTTTGCCTGTCTGCTTTTCCATGTTTCTGGAAACGGTGTATTAGAGATATGTGCAGCGTATTCCTCAGTGTCATAAATCTTGGAAAAAAAAGACAGAGCATTAGAAACAAGGCTTTGTAGAGAGCATGCCTGCCTGCTATTGCTGTTGCTTTGCTCTGGACATACATGTCAAAAATGGTTGTGGTTTACAGTGTGAATTGATTTCCCTTTCAACTAATTTCAAGGGAGTTGACATGTCCCAGAAATGAATTATTCCTCTTCTGTTTTATAGATATTTAGGAAAACAGAAATGCTGCTTTTAACCAATCCATCTTTTTCTTTTTAGTTGACCCAGTTTTTTTTTTTTTTTTTTTTTTTCCAACTTGTTTGAAGAAGCTCCCTTGTATGTGAAACTGCATTGAAATAATCATGCATTATCTATACCACCACAGGTGATGCTTTCAGCAATGCAAGCCTGTTAGCTTACTGCAAAAAACCAAAGGGCATTGATTATTTTGTCTTGAAAGACAACACTGTAAGGTGACTTGCGTAAGAAATATATTTTTAAATCCAATGCCTGAAGGCAAAACAAACAGTAAATAATAATGGAGATAAGTAATACAGCGACGTATATTACATAATTTATAATCCCTGTGTTGCCCCGCAAAGAATAATTCTGTTTTTATTATACATCCACACAAAACACAAAACACATACACAAGTCTGTTAGTGCGTGAATTAGTGCTAGCGGTGCAAATACAGTTTTATTTGTGACAAAGGTGCAATGTTGTCTGGTTTCGTATTGGCCCCTGGCGACAGATCCGGAATTGTGTTAAATGTTTGGTAATGTACAAGACAAGACAAGACAAGGCAATTACAAACAAACAAAAACACAACACTCACGGTTTTCAATAACACCACACTTTTACTGTCCTTCTGGCTTTAACTCTCTACAAACCAATACAAAGGAACAAATTATGATTCTCCGTCCCCCTTGTAAGCTGTCACGCATGACCCCTTGGTAAACGAATGCAGCTGCCTTTACAATCTGCGGCTGCTACATTGTTTCCCTTCCAGGTCAATACGTTCTTGCAACAGAATCACGCCTTTTTCCAGACTGACTGACTTCCCGACCCGGGAAAAGAACTGTCAAGCCAGCCGGTCCAAAAAACTCTGTCCTGGCTTAGCGCCCTCATGGGTCGGGAGGGAGATTTACAACCAAGGTTCATTGTATTTCTGTCACAGTGATTTATAAAGGTATTGTGAAGAGGCCATTTTTATGCTTGAATGATTCCCAAAGATGAGATGCCTGATATACAAAGGTGCATTGGCCCATATTGACCCATATCTAAATTTAGGGATTTTGAAAGTGGGCACATTATTTAATTAGAGTTATATGTCCCTAACAGAGATGCAAGGTAACTTGAAGCATTTCCAGTATATACCTTATAAACAAAACACAAACCATGAGCGGGCCTTATATTCTCCACACTGAGCCACCCTAAAATTTCATAGAGAGTACAGTGATACTGGTTGTAACCTGCATTCAGTATAAATCGTGCAGCACTATTATAGAATCCTGTTCATGCTACTTTGAGGGTCAGGGAGAATTATAGGGCTAATTCACCTCATCACACTGCAGAGACCTATTAGGAATTTGATAGTTGAATCCAGGCAGAGTGTTCCACAGATTTGTGGTTTTGGGGGTTTGAAAGCTGGAACAGAGGCTGTCTGGTCTTCAGTCCTTCTGATTGGTAGGTGAGTTACGATGCTGAGGCAAGATTCAAACTGACACACATGCACACTCACTTTTTGTGAAGGCCAATGTTAGTAATATAACATTTTTAATTGCAAACCTCAAAGACTGCAAAAGCAGTCATCTCACATTCACAAATATAATTCATTAATGGAAGGTTTGTGTGGCAGTGAAAGGGTTAAGACTTAAAAAAATGTAAATGTAATGCAAGTTATACAACAAGTGTAGAAATTCAGATCTAAATGTTTCTGTATATACTGTGATGAAGGGAGGGGGGTGCCTGTTGGATAAAATGATGCTAATACATTGCTTGACCATAATGTTCTTTTTTACGTCATCTCCCTTCAGGGACTATTGTTCCATTGCTAATCAAATCCCAATGGAAGCAAACTGACAGAAAAAGCATGTTTCCATGTAGGCCTGTTCTGTCTGGCTGACTTGTCAAGTTCGTTTTTGTCAACAAACCTAAATTCTTAAGTATATAATATATTTTATAGAATGCACAAGGTGGAACCCCTAGATTCTTTATTGGAGGAGATCTTGTCCAGTGAAGAGACAAAAACAATACATGCACACAGGCTTCCATGTGCCTTGTGGAAATGTCACATTTTAAAAGATCATTGAGTGATGTGATATATGTGTTTATGCTGCTTTCTAGTTAAACTTTGGTTTATGGGGAATTTGTTGCGGTTGTTCCACTGTTGAAAGTCATAAACCAAAACCAAGGTAAAACTGATAAGAAACTTATGAAGGCACTATCGGAAACTTTGATAACTTCTCATAATTGGATCAACCTAACCCCCCATTGTGATAAGCAACAGCTGTTTTTAGAACAATTTACAGACGTGAAGAATCATACAGGATTGCCTCAATCACATATCTGGTTACCCTGTGATATCTAAAATAAGTGGGTAATTCAATCCTGGTGAATTTCCTGGGTATAGGTTGATCATATTAACCACTTAGTTTCTTAGTTTCTTATGGGGTCATAAACCAAACAGACTAAAACTTCAATATATTCAATAGGGAGTCTGGCTCACAACAATAAGGTTGCATGATACCTTTATCGTTAGGGAATAATATTCTGACTCAGGCCTTCCACTGAAGACTAATATAATAAACACAGTTTTATTTTGTATGTGCAAAAAAAGCAATTAATGGAATTAATTATATTTTATTTGTGGCAGATAAAAAAATCTTATTTTTTGGCAGCGCAATATTTTTTGACCACAGAGGCTCCTTCTCATACATTATTTTCTTCAAAAAAGCAAATAAAAAAGTCAGGCTTTGACAGAGATAAATGATTGATTTAGAACCCTAAAACAGTCGTAACAAATTAGGCTCAAAGCCCAAGATTTAGTATGATTTTTCAAGATACCTTAAGACCAAGAGGATACCTGTGTATATTAATAGCTGATGTTGAACATAATAGGACTGGGTTTAGCAGGAGTTTACTTCAATAATAAATACCAGTTCTAAAAAAGGTTATATACTTAAAATATTAAACAAAGATTCAACCTGGTTGAGTGTGCATTTATCGTTGCACAGCATCAGCATTACATAAGCATTACGTATTTAAAATAAAATTAAACCATTCAATGGAGAGGATTACTTTCAATGCTTGTTCACACAATAGCAAAGCTCATATGATTATAAGGAAAACAATTTGAAAAAGCAGATTGTGTGTTTGGTGGTGCTGAACCTGCTGCTGTGTGCTGCAAACCACTTTATCCATTATTCAGATAGCTAATACAATCTGGCACCTCTACACCTCAGCAATGCTTTTGCCATTTCACAAATGCTAAATTATTCAGAAGTTTCAGCATCATTCAATGAAGGTAGGACAACTTTATCTGATCTGTACAGGTCTCTATTCAAAGACCTCTTAAAGGGTACAGAAGGACCTTTTTATTTTATTGTGTTCCTATGTGTTGCTACAACTGTTTACATAAGGTGTGCGTTGTTTAAATGTTTTTTTTTTTTTAACATTTTGACCACTTTTTTAAACTTTTAAATTGCATTCCCTATTTCTCTGCCTCAAGATGGCTTCACATGTACCCATATGGACCTCTCAGAACTATATTTCCCATCATGCTCCTGCTCACTGGTAAATCCATCTCAGTTACATATGTGAGCAGGAGGATGATGGGAAATGTAGTTCTGAGAGCTCCCTGCGGGTACATGTGAAGCCATCTTGAGGCAGTGAATGTGTAAAATGTAAATAAATAAATAAATAAAAACAATACACACACATTATGTAACAGTTGTAGCAACACGTGGGAACATGTAGCACAATAAAATAAAAAGATCCTTATGTACCCTTTAAAGGAGTGTTAACCAAGGTTATAAAGTTAAATTTCTCTCATTAGCATTACCAGCATTATCACTGGTTTTGTTTTTTTTTTTTTGGGGGGGGGGGGGGGGGGGGGGGGGGGGTGATTGAAGAGTTTGGAATCTTAAAATAATACTTTAAATTAATAGAAACCCAGGACAGAGGATACAATTTGTAATTAAGTGGAGACAGAGAGTAGGATACACCTTTTTTAAGATTGTGGAGTGTTTGAATAGATTACCAAACCATGTTGGGACTGCTGAATCAATGGGATTCTCTAAGACCTGACTTGACAAGGTTTTGGAATCAAAGTTTTGGAATACTAGGAACTGGATGAGTACTGATGGATCAAAACGGCTTCTTCTTGTTTGTAAATGTCCTTATGTTTTTATTTGGTTTAATCAAACAATTAAGATCATGGTTGGAACACACACCTGGAGTGGGAGGGCCCGAGGTGCCACTGTTGTTCTCTTCAGAAACTTGCTTCTATCATTGACTGGAGATGCCACCAGTATTCTCAGCTGTCCAGCCTGTTTGTCACATGTAGCAATATACTGTAAATCCTGTATTCAATAGCCCTCAATAAGTACTCCAATCACAAAGCAGAAACAGGCTACTACTAAAAAAAAACCCAAAAAACAAAACAAAAAAACATTGGCTTGATTTACCCATTTTTCAGCCAGAAGCAGGATCTTCAGACTGACTGTATTTATCATGAATTATTTTATTATTTTTAGAGTGAAATTCTATTTGCATTTCTCTTTCAAAATGTAAAAGCATAAAAGCAACAAAGCTGACAGAGCGAGTATTTAAAGAGTATTTCTATTGTGATAATTAGCATTTCTTCATGCTTGCACATCTGCCACTTACAATGTCACACAGTCAATGATACAGTAATTCTATCGTATACAGACCATTGCAAACGGAACTAACTGATTGAATTGGTCTGTTTTACTGCTGTGAAACTTTAGATTCTCATCCCTCTGGGATGTCATTTAATTATCATACCTTGAAAAGAAATTATACTGTTTTCATAGTTTTTTGT
The DNA here is from genome assembly GCF_017654505.1 of Polyodon spathula. NCBI lineage: Eukaryota > Metazoa > Chordata > Actinopteri > Acipenseriformes > Polyodontidae > Polyodon > Polyodon spathula. The sequence continues at coordinate 17,619,511 of NC_054548.1, read as the reverse complement.
ATTCTTCTCATAATGAACTTCATGGTAAAATGTACCAAGATACAGTATAGCCTTCATTTGACAAGCTTGCGTTCAAGCTGGATGTACTATAATTCACAATATGATGAATAACATTAAATGTAAATGAATACTTTTATAAAAACTGATGCTGCCTGTTTCTATGATGTATTCTTCATATACGTTTGTCACATTATAGAGATATGCAGCCCCCACAGTTGATAAAATAAGCAAACCAAAAAAGAACTGGTCTTCCTGAAAATGCAAATATGGCAATCCCCAAAATAAATAAAAATAATGTTAATGGGCGGACTGACGGATGACACATTTAATTTTAAGTATTATCTTTGTCTTACGAAAAAGAAATGTAGTCCTCTAGGTGTACGTTTGTGTTTAATTTACTGTGATGTTAGTGCTGGTTTTGTGTGTAAAACATGAAATGCATGAAATGCCTGATCTGAGGAAAAACAGTTTTTGGCTCATCGATTACAAAGCCATTCCTGTGCTGTGAGATCATGTCACAAGTGTAAACTAATAGCAGTAGTAGTACTAAAAACAATAAAATCTGCACAGTGTTAGCTTTAAGGAATACAGAGAGTACAGCAGTCACAAAAGAAGGCTTACAGTAGATAAAAGTACTATGTCGATCTTTACCTTAACGCCCATTTTTTTGTTTATTCCCTGTTAACTAGCTTACTAACATGCCATCTTGATGAGCCTGCACTTGAATTGATAATAACATACTGGTTACCTAGTTATGAACAGTTAATAAAGAAATATAGTGCCAATTGAATGAAATCATTACCATAGTATCGTATTGTTGATAGCAAGGACTGAGATGCACATAACAACTATACCTTTGCTCGGATCTTCCAAAATCTGACTGTAATTCCAGTACATATTTTTAATTTAATCCCTAAATGATAACACAGCCTGTTTTTTTTTTTAATTTATTCTAGTGCAGTCAAGTTATTGTATTTCTCCTGGATAGCTGTCATCTACTAGTATGTGGACCTCCTAGAATGAGATTTTTAAAATGTGTTTATTGAGAAGATTTTCTCACCACACAATTATCAAGCCAGAAATATTCATTGTGTGTTCATAAGATGACACTATTACTAAACTTGCCATTATAGAATGTATGCCAACTAAGTATACATGTATGCATGTTACCCCTTTATACATATACAATTGCTTGCATAATCAACAGTATTACTGTATTGGCATGTGTATGTATTTTATTTCTGCTATTCTAGTGTGGCATCTGGTCTTCCACTATAGTCCCCAATGAAGATCCTGCTGGCTGCCTCTGAATCTGGAGCAGTGGCTTTATTTAGCCAGGCTACACGTTGTAAACAGCTATTTGATTGGTTCTCCTCATTTCAGGTGTTAAACCTTACATTAGCCAGGAAATTCAAATCCAGATACTAGCAGCGAGATCCCACTCAACTGTAGGCCAATACAGGATTTTTTTTTAAACTCTTAAGCTGCCATTATGGCTGATTGCCAGCATTCAAGCATTTTGGGCTGTTTAGCACTGTACCATTAGCCATTGTACTGCCTGTCATCAGCTGTCCCCAGTTACCCATCATTATCCATTGCATCTGCTGTATGTGCTGTCGATTCAGAATTCATTTTTATTAGATTTAGCATCAGGTGTGCTGAACCCATCACCTGGGCTACATTGCTGTAAGCTTATTCTCATAGACACCAAGATCCAGGTTCAGATTACTGTTTCACTTAGAGTTGAAAATCTTGTGGGGAGAGCACAGTTGATCACTAAAAAAAAATCCATGCTCTGAATATATATTCTGAATCCTGGCTCTGCTAAGCACAGAGGGTTAAGAAAAACTGTAAATCAAACCTGCTGCATGCATTTAGACACTCTAATCAGTGCAGCACAAGCAATAACCTCTAAAGTCCATGTGGGTTGTATAAAAATAAATAACCAATCAGCTGCAACACATGAAATGAAATAAAGAATTGATCGATAATTGAGTGATCTCCTTTTTTTTATATTTAAGATGTTCATGCATGGATAGCCCTTTGAGTTGCAATACCTCACAAGGATCATACAAATTAAAATACAGAAATAAACGCATTTCTATCACTTATGTTCTAAATTATGTTTGGGAAGTCTGTGTTTACATTTCCAGAAACACAATCATAAAGTAAGAGAGATTTAAAAAGGTCAGTACACTAGAATGTTGTGAACCAGCAAATGTCTAATCCAGCACAATATTTTGGTCCTGTTGCCAGGTAGACAAGTTCTGCTTTACCTCAAACAAAATGATTGCCTTGTTGAAATAAACAGAAGTTTTTGTATTTTATTTTGAATCAGATTTTATTGTCATATTTACAAGAAGAGATACTTATCACCTTTACTGTAAAGGCTAAAGGGAAATTATAGTGAGATTATACTCACTATAGCAACTGGCCTTTGGGGAAAAAAAAAAAAAAAAACGCTTTCAAGTTATTTCCATTAACTGAAATGCTCTGATTAACATATCTGTGCAGTTAACGTTTATCAAGATGGATTGTACTACATTGCTAATGTCATCACCGATTCTCATCTTTGAGCTTGTTTCATTTTACTTGTTTCATTATCTTTGCCACATAGCTATCAATCTAGCTAGGTATTTAACTGTGCATGTATGTGCATACAGCAGCACCATTTGATTCATGTGCAGATATATTAACCCAGATTAACCCCTACCAACCCTGCATGTCAGTTTAGTTGTGCTACATTTCCTCTGCTTAATATTGTTTAATTTGTCATTACAATAACTTGTTGTAAAGGAAGGCAGGGCAGTTATTGGATCAGCATGTTCATCAAGAATAGTGTTCAGAACGGGTATGTGGCAGTGGAAAAGTAGCTTTGGTTATCTGTGAGTTGCATTGTGGTGTGTGACTACAGAATAGATACAAGAGGCTTGGATTGGAGTTGGGTCAAGCTGGTAGTTTGACATTACAATGGGGAGTGGAAGCAGTATGGGAAGGTGTGCCAGTGTGCCCCGCCCCTGTGTGTATTTTATGTTTATCTGTTGTATGTAGTGTGTTATTGTTGTTGTATGTATAAGTGCACAGGTTATAATCTGTGGTTATGTAGTGTTCTAAATTATATAGTTGTATTTAAGCACAGGGATTGCACAATCACTGCACGTGCATATAAAATGTACAATAGTATATGAGCACGGTGAATGCACAGATTGAATCCCGGCTGTATATATATATATATATATATATATATATATATATATATATATATAGGTGCCCGTTTCACTCACTCGGGGTTGTGTATGCGAGAGTGTAGAATGGGAGAGAGAAAGTACTGAGTAAACTTTAAAAAGGAAAAATAACAAATGCTACTTGTGCGGGAGGACTTAGGACGATACTTATTTTGAGATTCGTCCACCATTTGTTTGTATATTTGTTTTGGCCACTGTGCCGTTTGTTTTGTTAAGTATTTTTTTGTTGTGGCAAACCTTTTTATTTTTGTTGCAATAAACTGGAGCAACAGCACAATTCACATTTCACTCACCACTCTGTGTGTTTCTGTTCCAGGCCTGACGTCACCCCTACAGCCATCCTTGTGACAGAAGGCAACAAACAGAGGCTTGTGTAGTGAAGTAACAAGAAAGAAACACTTGGAACCTTTTGTTTTTCACACAGCCTGCCGCTGCATAACAAAACCACATTGCTGTGCTGTCAAAGAGTAATGCATGCCATGAATATCAAAATATTTAATACAGTTTGATATTCACAAGTGCTGTAGACTGATGAGTGAAAGCTTTGTGAATAAGGTCCATTCTATAAAATTGCTACAGTACAACCACACCTCATGGACATTTTAAATGATTTATTTTTTATATATTCATTCCAGGTACCTGACATAAAACCCATACTCCATCAACACAGATTGGCAGAGAAAAGCTGTGGTGTAAGGTAAGAGAGGAGGTTGTGCGAAACTACTTTCATTGTAGACGGCATTGATGGTTTGCCAGGCAGAAACAGATTGCTCCCAGGCAAACACAGTTCAAAGTGTGTGTATATCCCAAAAAAATACACTACCAGTCCACGACAATATCATTGTAATACATGTTTTCTCTGAAGAAATCCATGCATTGATACATCAGTCTAATTTCCCTTAGACTAGATCCAGGAGACAGGTATTAGGATTATATGAGTGCATTTCAAAGACAGCAAACTGAAATTTATTTTTATTCGTCCTCTAACATAGTCTATAAACACTACAAACATCTAATCTAATCTAATCTAATAGGGGGAGTCCCTAGTGATGACACTATTGTCACAGCACAACCCAGCACCCTCAGTAGGCTAGGTGTCATTCAAAAGGATTTCATCAATTATTTACAATATCTAATTTTTTTTTAATTCAACGGTGCTGCTCTGTGGCTGTTTATATGTATTTATTGCTGTTATTTTTTCAGTTTTATTTCCCATACTTTTTACAAACATTTTACTTTTAGATGCTTCAACCGTTCATTATACATACTGTACTTCGTCGTGTATCCGACTGCGATGTGACCAGAGTAAGAGCGGATATGGAAAAAGGCGGATGAATGAATCCTATTTTAAATGCCATTATACACAGCTGTAACAATTACTATATCCACACAATCATAGTTTTGAGATTCAGCTTTTATTAGGGAGCTCCCCTAAATCCCTTGTTTAGAAAGATACAGGGTATTAATACTTGTGACAGACTAGCTATCTACCGTGTGGGTGCGTGCATTGGCTGCTGAGTGACAGGCAGGAGATTGAGACTGAGGCTGAAGTTGATACGCCCCCGCGGGCAAACAGGATTTATTTACATATCAACACACTGAACAGCTCACGTGACACTACCAACAATGGTAGCGCATGGAGCACATACAACAGTGTACGAAAACTTTGGTAGGATCTACAATCATATGCTGTATACCATAAATCACATTCCCATTAGAACCTAATAACAGCAACTATACTATAATTTTGTGGAGAGTGTAAATCTCACAAGCAGAATGCCTATGAGATAGCATCCTAAACGTTAAACCACTACAGGTTCTACATAAACAGATTAAGTACGTTATGAGCAGGTTTTCATCTGTTTTTTTATTTTTATATAATGACTCATGTTTATAAGAGTTTGGTTTCTACAACTAATCAAGCTTCTCCTGCACTATTTGTATGACAGACTATGTTTGACTAAGCAAAGGTTTTGCAGTATCACCCAGACTGAGTCTAACACTGATCCAAGACCTTTAAATCCCAAGGCAGTGATGATATGCTACAGGGTACTGTAGGTGACTAAGAAATACAGTGTCCTTTGTGAACTTCCACCGTAAGAGTCAGTAGGGTGGCCACATACTAAATCAACTGATTATAATTATTGCATCTGATGTCAACAAAATAGCACTTTGGCCTTTTCATGAATTCTGTTGGTGTCTACTGGATTACCACCAGGGATGTCATGACATAGCCAAAAAGTAATTAAACTGCAAGGCACTGAGAAAAGGGATTACTCAGACGAGTCTGCCAGGATTGTTATGAGCTCAATTCGTTTTTAATGTCATTGCGTTCGTTCCTTGGTAACATGTACTGCAGACGACAGTGCTTGGCCTGCCAATTGTTGCCAGGCTCATCTGCATTTTTTCAATTACAAGACACCTCACCGCATCGACCCGGAGGGATTCAAATTATAAACCATGCAGGGACACGCTTGTTCAGGGTTCTGGAGGGAATCACAAATAACTGTTTGAACACTGTACAATTAGTATGAATTATATTTTTACTTAAGATTAAAATAATACTATGGAGGATATTAACTGTGGGATGCTTTGTGTGACATTGTGAGCGTTGGCAGTTCTGCAATGACAATGAATTCCCTTCTGGCAGCTGGAGTCCCTAATGCTAACACTGTTTCCCTTTAACAGAACTTACTTGGATATGGAATTGATGCACATGAATGTGTGGCTTTGAAAGCATGGCAGTGGGTTTATACAATGTGGTACATGCATTTAACCTTATTTAAATCTCATAAGCAATGCACAACATTTAGTAAAAATAAACGAATACATAACAATAGCAGTACTCTCATATAACTCAATAAGAAACATGTAATAAACCACCTTTCCTTGACTTATCAAGTAACATTTGAACTTAAATGACATTTCATGAATATTATGGTGAATTGTGATTTAAAAAATCTCATTTGCTTCTATTTGTGCAGAAAACTGGTTCCTGTTGACAGCTGTCCTCAATTTTATTTTCCTATTTTACCATCTAATGACACCGGCTTTTTAATTCTGCATTTTCTGCAGAGGTAGTCTTGGCAGTTTAATTTTCTTTAAGCTAAGCTGGAACCCTCCCTGTGGCTACTGGGGAATCTGCTTTATCTTCAGACACATCAAACCATTGTATTTTGTGATAATTTTTGTTAACTAAAATGTTGTAACCTGAACCAAATCTCTCCCAAGACCCAACAGCATAATACCATTAGAAACTGTCTTTCGAAACAGCTTTATAGATCAATCACAAGTTTTAATTACAGGCTGGTTTGTAGTCTTGTCAGATGTGTCATTGTGGATTTCTAATTCATGATACCCAATGTATTTATCATTAGAAAGAGAGGATAGAAACAGACATTTGTGAGACTGATGCTAAAAGATAGACAGTTTTCATTGCTGTGACTTTGAAGCATGCCTCCTTCAGCTTGCCAGCCCATCACTTTACACAAAGGAAGCAGAAGTAGGGCACCCAAAAGCAAAACAGTCTACATCACAATAGGAGGTCACTTTGAATCTGTGTATAATTTATCATAAAGACCTTTTAGAGAATTTTACCACACTAAAGTATAATGGGAATGATGTTGCTTGTCAAAATGTTTGCTTATGTAGCAACATGCTTACCTAGGTGCTGCATAAGCTAATATTTTGATAAGCTACGCATACTTACTTACTTGTAATAGGGTCAATCTGGCTGTATTACAAATTCAATATTTTGTAAAAAAATTGATTCCTTAAATGTTGGAGTTCGGGTCAGGTTTTAATGCTCAATCACGACAAGATGACCCCAAGTTAGTAAAACAAATGTGCAAACAGAGGAGAAGGACGCAGCAGATCAACTGTGTTCTGTATCGCATGATACTAGATAATCAAGAGGAACAGAAAAGTCAGCTGGTTTTGCCCACCAGTCTGAAAGAAGAGGTAGTTTGTCAAATACATGATCAGATGGGTCATTGAGGCGTTGAATACACCACTGCACTTGATTCAAGCCAAATATAATTGGCCTGGTATGAAGACAGATGAGGAACACTAGTGGCAGTGCTGTGAGCTGGGGTAAGAGCACCGATAGGAAAACTTCTTGCTTTTAAACCCATTGAAGTTTTAGCTATTGATTTCACTGTTTTAGAATGGGCTGCCGATAGCAGGGAGACTGTACTTGTGATGACAGATGAGTTTTCAGAATTTACTTGTGTCATATCTACCAAAGACCAGTGGGCTACTACGGTTGCTTGAGTGTTGGTGAAGGAGTAGTTCTGCAGTTATGGGGTCCCAAATAAAATTAACTGAGGGATAAAGGGCAGAAACTAAATCTTCACAAACAGTCAAACAGTACGTTTCACTAGTCACTTTCCTTAAGGATTTACTCAGACAGACAGATGTGGCTGTAGCTAAAAAGAAGAGTTAACAAAGATATATCTGAATTGGGTTACTCACAACCTCTCGTGCTTCCTAGAATAGTCAGCCACTACTCCCAGATCTCACAAAGGTCACTTTCAGTCGTTCCCACTAAACATTCTTGGTTATTAGGCATCAAAATAACAACCTCATCCCCAATTGTGGACAGGTTCCTACAACCCCTCATGCTATAACAATGACAATAATCAGGTGCTCTATACTCAACCTGCAGTCAAAACAACATATAGGAGAGACCTTTTTTACAGCTTTGTCAAAATAAGAGGGTATTCAGAATACACCCTAACACAACAAGCTTTATTAGACACCACTATATCAAGAACTGCAGGCACTAATCATAGACTCTACAAGAAAAAGGAACTCCAAGAAAGACTTCTAGTCAAAACAGTTGTCAAATCATTTGAATACGTTTATTTTAGTATGACACACCCAATTCCCTCCGTTACCACTAGTCTAAGCATAAATCTCAGACAAAGCATTAGTAAGTTTCACATCATTACTCTAATATATGTTAATTCCTTTATCAAAAACGCATGCTAATTTGCATTTGAAAGAGGTTTGTAATAGATTCAAATCAGCAGTCACTTTGTGAATCCATTGCTAAATGGCATTCAAATGACATGACAGCAATGTCTCAGTACCAAGAAGAAATGTGAATTCTCTTCGTCAGGAGCGCGCTTTTACTTCCAAAGTCAAATGCTTCCTCTGAGTCTCGGACATCAACAGCAACAAAGCTCTGAGTTGAGTAAATAATTGCAAAAGCAGACAGCAAAACTTTTTTTTTTTTTTCCATGAGGAAACATTAGATTAATAAGCTTTAAGACAATTGATCTTATGTTTTAGTTATTGGAGGATAAATGCTTTTTCAGGCGTAATGCAAAATAATCTTTCAGTATGAAAAGGAGATCTATGATGCCAGCCCTAAGTGGAGACTCCAATATCCGTGCTTTGAATTACAACGACAGACACATTACCTAATTCCCAGCCATGTCACCTGAAACATTAATTAACAAAGCATCTTCTCTGCAAATGAGCTCTCGCTCAATTTCACTTATTGACAAGCTTTTGCCGCTTAGCCAGCCATAAACCTTGATACGATTTGTGCACCTGGAAATCAGTTTGATATGGAAATAGCTATATATTCTGTCTGGCAATGGACAGTATCAGGTCATCCTACTTTATACACCAGTAAGGTTTTTTTTTTTTTCTTTACTATCCTCAATGAGCCATCTAAGGGTTTATTCTACTTGAAAACCAGTACCTGTATATTTATAGAGAGAGAGAAGCATGAGAAGAGACCTTTGTGGTCACTGAAAATGTACTCTGTAAAGTTGTTTGTGTTACAAGGAGTTTTTGTGACTGGTAAACGGCTTGTGAAAAAGTTAGTTAGTACTCCAATGGGAGTTAGGTTTTTGTTTTATTTTGTTGATAATAAAATTACACAAAAGTCCTAAACTTACACTTTCTGTGTCTGAGTTACTAATTTAATTGGTTAATGATTATTTGATTAATCACACCTCTGGGTTTTGGTTGATTAAAAAGTTACTGATGTTAGACCATGATTTCCAATCATTGATGAATATATGTGTGTGTGTCTGTGTGTGTTTGTATGTGTGTGTTTGTGCGTGTAAATAAGATAATGACTGTTGCATACTGCAGCTTTAAAACAGAAAGTAGTAAAAGCATTTATTAAAGCCTCAAGTTGGTTGTCAATTTGGGCCATTGCTTAATTAAACATATACTAATTAATTAGTAGCTTAATGAAATGAATCCTTGCAAAGCTTTGGCTTTGACACATTTCCCAATATACTTCCATTAAAGCAGAGGTTATGTGAAGTGTGACACGTGTTCATGGTGCTTGGTCTGTTGAGGTAAGGGAGGTGATGTCAGGACTAAAGAGGTTCTATTATGTTAATGACATGATGGCAGGAGTCAAGCTGTGTGAAAGGCAATGTTTATGCAGCTGGATGTACACAAGTGATACACAACTCGGCCACACATTTTGTCTGGATGTAAAAGGATTTTAAATAAATCTGAGTAACTTTACAAGCTTGTTATGTCAGATTAGAAAGCTGTTACTCACTTAGCTGTTAATTACAAACAATTTGAATGTTTTTTTTTTTAATATAACCACACTTTCTCTAAACCTAAGGGCAATATTTTTTTTTAGAAAGCTAGTCACCTGCTGTACGTGCATGACATGGCTCTCTTGTCTGTGAACAGACAGATAGGAGAGGTACGCCTTAGCGTACCTCTGCATAATCTAATCTTGTATGTGGGTTTGCTTCTGTTGATGAGGGTGGACAGCCCCTCCACAAAAACATAGCCATTACTGGAGTGTAAATTAGTCTGAGTGGAGGTGGTGGTGGTGACTTCTTTATTTTGAACAACGTAAATCCATTATTTTGCTCCAGTATGCTCAGTGTGTTGAGGTAAAGGGGAAAGATGGCACAGGGCAAAACCCGTCAGTCTTGTACAAACATGTCCTACCCTATGCCATACAAAAATAGAAAGACAGCCCGACAGACAGACATAAAAGCACACTGTATTCTGGCTGCTATAGCCTCTACTTTAAATATATATATATATATATATATATATATATATATATATATATATATATATATATATATACTCCTCTCCTCGAGAGAGAGAGAGAGAGGCCTCTCTCTCTCTCTCCGGGCAATCACAGTCCTTTAGTGAAAAAAAATGGTACATTATCTTGATATTGTTTTTATCAAAGCAGTATTTACATAGTAATATTTATAACACCTGTTGTAATACTATCTAATTAAAAAATATAATTAAATCTGTATCCGCTATTGTATAATAGATAGGACTATGATATTTAAGACAAAAAAAAGGTTAAGACTGAATATTAAACAAGTCTGCAGACCACAGATGTAGGACCAGATAGATTGCAGTGGATTTTAAAATGTCAGATGATTTGTAAAGACTGAACATTTCATGTTTTCAGTGTCCTTTTCTGAAAACAAAAAACAGTTGAATGCTAATACATCATACATATAAAGTGAAAAAAGGCATATCAAGGCATAGCAAAAGATTATTAATTATGAAATGACTGGTATGGCATAGGGATTGATTTCCAGGACGACCTTGCTACCACTGAGCTTGGATTTCAGGAGTTGGCATGGGCTGTTCTTATATTTCATTGTAGCTTTCTTTTTCACATCAATGTTGTTGATGGAGCCATGCTGTAGAATGCCAAGGTAAATGTAGCTTTCTTCAATTGGCAAGGGGGCGATGATCTCGTCGGGTGGCAATATGAGGTCATCTCCTCTTACCACTCTACCCCTGCTGATGGTCACAGTGGAATATTTGTCCAGTACAAACTGCATTTAGATGTCATCTGAAAAGGTTTTAACAATTTTTTGTCAGGGTTAAAATGTCTTTGTCTGACTGTGCATACAATTTCAAATCATTCATACAGGAGAGGTGGCTGACAATAATTTTATGAATGATGAAGCTCAGTCCACTTTTCTTCAAAAGTGTGGTGTGACAGGATAGCACTGTGGCCCAAGATGTTACCAACAGGAATTAGAGGCTCAGAGGCAGAAGTTGCAGTTCAAGCACTAAAGCACACATTTATTACACAGACAGAAACTAGATAATCAGGGCACAAGGGCTAAAATAAAAGGCTTAACAAAAGAGTAATCAGTAGCCTGGGGATTCACCTTCACACACACACACACACACACGTACGCACGCACACACACAATTTGCATTTTAGGGCTTTCGCCCAGCCACAGGTGGTCAGTAATGAAGAGCATGGGTGACAAAGTGTCAGCTTGGAAGATTCCCTGGCAAAAGTTGACAGTGCCTAGGGTATAACCTTGTGTGGGGAGGTCTGTCTTCCACATATTCATGGCTAGTTCTAAGAAATTGATGATGTTATTTGCAATGCCATACTTCTTCAGTGTCTTTTGTATCCATGAATGCAGAACTGAGTCAGAGGTCTTCCTGCAGTGTATCCATGCTACTCCAGGGTTTATTTGTTTGGACTTGGCAATCTGTATAATTAACTTGTCAATCAGTAGCTGCTCTTTGGTGCCTCTTGAATTTTGTTGGCATCCTTTTTGCTCCCATGTGAGCTATCCATGTCAATCTAGAGGATCACAGATATAATCTGCTATTATGGAGATTAACAGTTTCCATATGGTTGGGAGATATGTGATTGGCCGGTAGTTGGGAACAACCTGATGACCCACATTTTTGTTTTTCATTATTAGCCCTGTTCTTCCATGTGTTATCCATTCAGGGAGCTCTCCAGAGAGAACTGTCTGAATGTGTAGCTGTAGTCTCGGGTGAAAAGATGTAAAATATTTGAGCTAGAAACCATGGCTGCCATCTGGCCCTGGTGCTTTCCTGTTCTTGGCCTCTTCCGTCCTGTCTTGATTATTTCTGTTGTAATGTTACATTTGATTTATTGTTGAACTTCCTTTTTTTTTGGCAGTTTTGGTCCACTCTACATTTTCGTTATAATTAACTGAGTTGTCTAAGTTCCAATACAGTTCTTTATGCGATTTACATTTGAAAGTACTACTGTATTCTTGAAGTACTCCACCAAATATTGGTTGATGCAGGATCAGTATTTTTTTGTGAATTATTTAACACCAGAAAAAAAAAAACATTAAAATAAAAAAATACATTCTTAGAAAACCTTAAGCTTGGAGCGCTTTGGAAGAGAGACATTATGAATAAACATGAATAAATTTTTGCGCTACCAGACACTGAGACTATTAATGTCAAACCTTTACTGTCCGTTCAAACAAATGTCTACATTTGACCTCTAGAAGGTAGGTAATTTATGATTTAATAGAATTGCCTGAGGTTTTATTACCTGTATCAATCCCCACGCATTCCCAGCATGTTGTTTAAAAGTTGAAATCCACCAATGTCATTGCTAGGATATACATTTTTATATACTGTACTGAGTTCTATCAAATATATACTGGTTTTAATATACAAAGCCTGAATGTCCGAGATATTTTCTTGTTTATGTACAAATTGCCTTTATTGCTAAACCTTTATTGTTATGGAGCCTGGTCTAGTCAAAGTCAATCTTGTTAAAGAAAGGGTAGATAAATTTCAAGTTTTGACAAATGCACCAGAAAAGGGAAGATTAACTATCATGATACGCAATGTATGTGTTGTTTTAAGTATCCGTTGGATAAACCTTTTTTTTCCATTGATGTAGATTGAATTTTTAAATATTTGCTGCAGTAACTGTCTGACAAAGAGCATATTCATCTAAATAAGTAAATTTCGGTTCTTATATATTACATCCTACATACATATTATATATCCTACAGTACAAGCTGTGACTCAATGTACTGATAAGACTATTTAAAATGAAATCCAGATTATTAATTCCAAAAACAGCAAGAAAATATAAATAGTTGATCATAGATTTATATCCGTCCAACCAAGCTATAGAGATAATGATCAAAATCCATAGCATTAGTGACAGAAGTATGCCGGATAAGGCTCCAATTCTCTAGGTCAGCTCAATTTATACTGTAGGGATTCAAGGACATGCATGCACATGGATTAGGGAGTGGTTAAAATGTAGAAAACAAAGTACTGATTAGAGGAGAAACCTCAAAATGGAGCGAGGTAACCAAAGGAGTACCACAGGATCAGTATTAGGTCCTCTGCTATTCCTAATCTACATTAATGACTTAGATTCTAGTATAGTAGGCAAACTTATTAAATTTGCAGAAGACACAAAAATAGGAGGAGTGGCAAACACAGATGCAGCAGCAAAGGTCATTCAAAATGATCTAGACAGCATTCAGAACTGGGCAGACACATGGCAATGACATTTAATAGAGAAAGTGTAAGGTACTGCACACAGGCAATAAAAATGTGCTTTATAAATATCATATGGGAGATACTGAAATTGAAGAAGGAATCTATGAAAACAACCTAGCAGTTTATGTTGACTCAGAAATGTCTTCATCTAGACAATGTGGAGAAGCTATAAAGAAGGCCAACAAAGATGCTCGGATAAATAGTGAAAAGTGTTGAATTTAAATCAAGGGAAGGAATGTTAAAACTGTACAATGCATTACTAAGACCTCACCTAGAATACTGTGTTCAGTTCTGGTCACCTCGCTACAAAAAGGATATTGCTGCCAAAGAAGTGTGACCAGAGTTATTCTGTGTTTAAAAGGCATGTACAGACAGCATTAAAGAATTGAATCTATTCAGTCTTGAACAAAGAAGAGTAGGCAGTGATCTGATTCAAGCATTCAAGATTCTAAAAGGTATTGACAATGTCCACCCAAGGAACTATTTCAACCTGAAAAAAGAAACAAGGACCAGGGGTCACAAATGGAAATTAGATAAAGGGGTATTCTGAACAGAAAATAGGAGGCACTTTTTATCACAGAGAATTGTGAGGGTCTGGAACCAACTCCCCAGTAATGTTGCTGAAGCTGACAGGTTGGGATGCTTGAAGAAGCTGCTTGATGAGATGCTGGGATAAATATGCTACTAAAAACCAAACAAGCAAGATGGGCCAAATGGCCTCCTCTCGTTTGTAAACTTTCTTATGTTCTTATGATTGAGATAAAATACAGTGTTGTTATGGGCAGGCTGGCGACAAGCTCACAACTGCAGTCACTGACTTTATTATGTTCATCCCCGGCTTAGAATAGGTTAAGTAGTTGAGCTTCAGTCTAATACAGGAAGATGTAATCTGGATACACTCAAGATGGGAAGAGGTTGCTCCTGGGATAGATGTGCTGAGGCGTGATGTGAATGACTGCATGCGCAATCTGTGTTTGGAATGTTTACTCTTGAGTCCTAAGCAGACGCAATGCCAGTAATCATTTGACTCACAGGAGACACAGAGACTAAACTCCCTTCCAATCGATGTGCCCCACATAATTATTTAATTCTCTCATAATTGCACAAACCAGGAATTCTTAAGTGAATGAGAAAACTATAATGTTTATTGAATATGGTTCATTTTGAGTGGTACACTGTATTATTACTGAAACAATCAGCACTAAGAACTAAGTGTCTGGACAATGCATAATACTAACTTGCCTTCAATATGTTGTTCTCTGTTGATGCTGCAATTCAGTCTCCACAACCAGAGGGCAGTTTATTTAATGCTGCTGACAGGTGTATGCTGCTGACAGGTGTATTTGATGCTGATGACTGATCTTAGTGCACAAATCAATGTCTGAATATCATGTCACTCTGCACTACAGAAGTGCGTTTTTACATTTTAACACAGCTTTAGGAAAGCACTCAACCACTAAATTACATTTTAATTAAGATAGTCAAGGCCTCGCTAAATCACTTTTCTCTCAGCTTTTGGAAAAAAAAAGCCCCTTTGTAATTCAATACAGTAAGTGCTTTTACTCATGGGTAGATGTACTAAAGTGTTGCGGCTGTTGCAATAGTCGCAAACCAGTTTCAAATGAGTGGAAAATATACAAAGTAGGCACAGGTGTTTAGACAGGAGCTTTGTCCAATTTAGTAGTAGAAATACCAACTGATTGTAGTTAAAGTGTGGCAGTCTGGTGACATGAAAGAGAGCCAATATTAAGTAAAGAGCATTACAATGGCTCATGGAGTACTGTGACAGAAATACAATGTTTCTTGGTTGTAAATCACCCTCCTGACCGATGAGGGCACTAAGCAGCTAGAACAGAGTTCCTTGGACGTGCTGGCCTGACAGTTCTTTCCCAGGGTTCAAGGGAAGTCAGCCAGCCAGGAAGGGGGCGAGACTCAGTTGCAATAACGCTTTGACCCGGAAGGGAAATGACGTGGCAGCCGCAGATTGGAGAGGCGGTTGCACTCGTTTACCAAGAGGTCATGTGTGACAGCATAAAAAAGGGGACGGAGAATTGTAATCTGTTCCTTCACTTTGGTTTGTGTAAATAAACTAAGAAGGACTGTGAGAGACCCTGTTACATGTAAAAAAAGTACCGTGAGTGTTTTGTTTATTTGTCTTTCAATTGTCTTTTCTTTCTTGTGCATTACTAGACGGCTAACACAGATCCAAACCAGATTACAATTATCTCTGTCTGCTTCTTTCATGCACTGCATCACTCCTGCACCTGTTGCCACTCAGCCACTTTGTCACAAGTACCTATAATGATATACTTGTGTGAACAGATTGAGATGGATAAGTACATGACTTTTCATATCTGTCCTTGTGGCAAAATGCCTGCCCCTGTGTATATTTTGTGTTATGTGTTAATGTTGGTGTATAGTCGTCGGTACACGGGATATAAACGGGTCTGTGTAACACGAGTGTTTAAAATGTATATTTGTATTTAGGCACGAGGATTGCACAGCACTTCACGTGCAAGTAAAAAGTAATATGTGAGCACGGGGAATTGTACTTTATTAATTCACTTGCAGTTGTACCGCGACTCCAGTTGAATGATTGATTAGCAGTCGAGTCTCAGTACAGCTGCATAAAAGCAACATGTTTTCATATACTCGGGGTTGTTTGTTCGGTGAGTGGAGAATGGCATTGGAGACGAGATAACAATTGTAATAATAATCGTTAGTTCAAATATCTGCTCACCGTGCTCACTCTTTTTGTTTTGGCGACGAGTGCCGTGTCCTGTGTGTTTTTATTATAATCTTTTTATTTGCTGTTCTGTTTATTAATGAAATGCTGAGCGAAACCATTTGCTCAGCTCCACCAAACTCCACCTCTCTTGTTGTTTATTTCCTGTTTCTGGTCTGACATCACCCACTCCGTCTGTCTTTGTGACAGTCCTGCAGAAGATTCAGATATATATTCTAGAAAGATGCGGGCCTCTCTGAGATAAATAGGTTGTGATTGTATCATGCTTATACCAGAATTAGCTCAGAAGAACTGATCCATATTCCTGACAGAAACTAGATAGTTAGGGCAACTTGTCTCAAGTGCAAAAATCATGTAGAATGGGCAGTAGCTGAAAATCCAGAATGTATAAAGTGTAGGGAGAATAGAGGGAGAATTGGCAGCTGTCAGAGAGAAATACATATCAAAGTCAATTGCCACAAAATTCTTCTCAATCTTAGAGCTCAACCTGAACTTGTGTTGCTGAACCCAGTCTTTGCAGTTTTGAATCCTTAATAAGAAATTGTCTGAAAACTCTCACCTACTTGACATTACCTGCCTGCTCTGAATTAATAACTTTTCAAAAGAAGAGAACAAGCACAAATTATCTGCCTGAAAAATAGATGTCTTATATAAGTAGAATATGCTAATACTTAGTTTTAGATGGGTGAATAAGATTGTTTTGTATGCCTGAATAACATAGTACTAAGCTTTTAATAGAATTGCTCTCCTGAAAGATAGGATTATGTTTTAACACTAGAAGCCCCATGGCAGTCATTTTGGCGGTTTTTGGTTTTAAAATGTCATTTTCTCCACTCATGTAACACATATGGGGCTGCACGTTCATATACCTTTCTGTCCGTATGTATTAAATATTCTCACAAAGCATGAAACCTGGGAGTGCAGAAATAAAGGAGATGTATTACATTATACTTAAAAGCCCTGGGAGCAGTCACATTGAGAGCCACACAGAAAACAAATGTATTTTGATGATACAGAATGGTATTCAACGTTATTATTTTATTTACCAGTCAATGTGTTTTGCTGTAATTAGATTAGTCTCTACTCTCTGCCTGAGTGAATGACTGACAGTCTATTGTTTTTCAATTAGCCTTTTCAAAGGCTGGTGCCTGCTTGCCAGCTGCGTTTTTTTGATCAGTCAATTACCATCTGGATTAGTGAAAAAAAAATACCAAAGACTTTGCAGTTTTACTACTCAACAAAATATGGAGTTGATGTTTTGGATCAGATGGCATGGAAGTATTCTGTGAAAGCTGGCTCCTGCCAGTGGCTTGTTCAGGTGTTTTGGACCTAGTAACTATCAACAAAGAATGCATGGCGAAGAGTTTGCCGAGGAGAGAATATATTTTACAGTTAGCACAGGAACTTTGCAAGAAACATTTGGAACAGAGGGAGATGGCTGGCCATTAGCTAAATATAACTGCTTTAAAGATTAAAATAATGAGTCTGTGATGGTGACTAAAACACCTATTCTTAAAACAAGACTAAACATATATTTTTTTACACTGGCATTTCAGCATGATTATGTAATTATGTAGTTGCTTTGCTTAAAATTGAACAATGCTTTGAGCTTATGTATTAGTATGTGGTACATCTACCCCTGAGTTTGTCCTTCCGTGTAGGGCATTTTAAAAAGATTAGTTAAGCCATTGAGGAACATAGGCCATTGACAACACTTCTCCACCTCCCTTGACTTTGGGCAGCACCATCAGTCGTTTCCATGAATAGTTACCAAACATGACTAAAAATAAGTTTTCTTCATTCATGATACATGTTTTTATTTTTACTAATAAAATAAAACAATATTTCCCCTGTCGTGATGATGGACTGTATTGTTGACATCCACAATCAGCAGTAAAAGACTATATTTCCATGAGTGTAGACAATGGCGATGAGACACTATTTAACCATTCATAATCACTGCAATTAGGAAGATACTATTGAGGGGGATACTGTGGAGTGGTAGACTTGGTTTGTCATCTACCGAACATAATAGGTCTGTGTTATATAAGAAAATGGCATTGAAAAATAACTGGTACTGCTTTCTAAATTCACTTTTCTGGTAAGGCCACTTAGGGATGGATTACAAATGTGATTATCATTAGGTTTCCTCATATAGTTAATAGTTTATGATGCCTAAAAAACAAAGGAAAATTAAAATACAACTGTCAGCATACCTTTGTTATGGTGCAATGTGTGGCTTTATATAACCATAGTCACTATGCTAGTGCATAAATAAAGATATGTGGGCAAGGATTTGGTGAGGGTCACAGCTTGGTCCAAGTTATGTCAGATGTTCAGTAAAACACCTTCCAATTTCTGCAGATTGCAAAGGCTGGGTTGATTCCTTGCCCAAACATCTCCAGGCTCTGAAGTGAAAGAGGTCTACCTTATAATAAGCAATTCAAATGTTATCCATTTCTACTCATGTACTGGCTAAGCCTACCTTGTATAAGCCAAACAATTCAGCATGCTATGCATTAATGCTATTTGCAAATCTTGGTTGTGCTAAATATTTGTAGTACTTTTTATTAAAGTCCTTTAGAGGCACACCATTATTAAAGTGCATGTTCATTTGTTGAAACTGATATTTCCAACAATCAGTTTTTCACCAGGCCAATTGATATGTTGGTGGTGAGCCTGTTCACTGCAATCTGACAATCTCAGTTCAACTATCAGTCTCACTTAAGTCTGAAATGAGTTTTGGGTCACATTGTTATACCTGTGCAGGTTCCATAGGACATTTGCAGTTATGGATGATTATGCAAGTCATCCTTTTTTATATAAATTGGTGGCATTGTTGTGGGTGGCAGCTATTCAGACACAGAAAGCAAGTAAGCATACCAGTGCTCTTCCTTTGAAACCCTTTAGTCGGGAGCCATAGGTATGTCCCCTTATAACAGTTTCTGTGTTAGAAAGAATTGCCTTATAAAGGGGGAGCACTGTATAACAAAAAAAAAATCTTGTTCAAATTAGTGCGTATGCTCTTAATAGGCCAGGTGCTGACCAATCAGCTTTCTGGAACTCTTTTTTTAATAGGACACGATATACCAGGAACAGTATCTGAACACGTTTCAACACTAC
The DNA here is from genome assembly GCF_017654505.1 of Polyodon spathula. Lineage (NCBI taxonomy): Eukaryota > Metazoa > Chordata > Actinopteri > Acipenseriformes > Polyodontidae > Polyodon > Polyodon spathula. Next base: position 17,600,110 of record NC_054548.1, on the reverse strand, counting down.
CCTTACCAAAACAAAGAGTAAAAATAAATAAATAGAATAACTCGAAATAATTTAATCAAGTGGGAACATTGAACAAGAAATGTCTGAAGCAATACTTTCAACCAGTAATCATGGTACGGTTTGCAACAACAACCTGGACATAAGATGATGAAGGAGATTTTTAAGCGACCGATGTGCTGGAAGTTGCATCGCAAGGAGAAGGCAATGACACAGGAGTATTTCAAACAAAACGGCGGGTGTCTATTTCCAAAAAACAAACAGGAGCAGGCAGGAATAATTTATGGTGGTATGCCAAATAAAACATACAATGAAACAGTATTAAATAGAGTAGCTGGAGACTGCTAATGATAAGTACATTTGGTTTTACACAGGTCCCCCAGTACAACACAACACTGTTACATTTTACTGGCTGATAATTATTAAAATTATTATTTGAGTTATTATTTTCAATTTAACTTCTACATGACCGTTAACTCTGCCAGTCCTACCTACACTCTCTTTTTATAGAATATGTAGATCTTGGAGAGTTTGAAGTTACTAACCTATACAACAAAACATGGGGGTATACAATACCTAGCTGTCAACTATATCCCCTTCACTTAAAAACATCAAGCTATTTTCTATGTATTTAATCACAGGTAAATGTTCTTTTTGAACATGTTGCCCCCATGCAGGAGGCATTGTGGCAGTGCTACAAAAGGAATGCTATCAAACAAATGGCCTTTCTGTTTGCAGATTCTTGTTCTGTTTAGCTACTGTCACAATAAGTAGGGGATGAGGGATGTTTGATCAGAAGACAGCAGGTGACCAGTCGCTAGATGTCAGCTCAAGCTGTTTAATCTTTATGTATTTTTGGTCCTCCAAGTTATGTAACAGTGACTTATCGAGATGAAACACACACATACGACATTATAAGGTTCCAGTATGATAAAGTGAACTGAAACTGACTCAAACTGAACGCAGTTGGGATTCAAGGAAACACATGTACATGGATTAGGGAGTGGTTAACATGTAGAAAACAGAAAGTACTGATTAGAGGAAAAACCTCAGAATGGAGTGTGGTAACCAGTGGTGTACCACAGGGATCAGTATTAGGTCCTCTGCTATTCCTAATCAACATTAATGATTTAGATTCTGGTATAGTAAGCAAACTTGTTACATTTGCAGACGACACAAAAGTAGGAGGCGTGCCAAACACTGTTGCAGCAGCAAAGGTCATTCAAAATGATCTAGACAAGATTCAGAACTGGGCAGACACATGGCAAATGACATTTAATAGAGAAAAGTGTAAGGTACTGCAAGCAGGAAATAAAAATGTACATTATTAATATCATATGGGATATACTGAAATTGGAGAAGGAATCTATGAAAAAGACCTAGGAGTTTTTGTTGACTTAGAAATGTCTTCATCTAGACAATGTGGGGAAGCTATAAAAAAGGCTAACAAGATGCTCGGATACATTGTGAAAAGTGTTGAATTTAAATCAAGGGAAGTAATGTTAAAACTGTACAATGCACTAGTAAGACCTCATCTTGAATATTGTGTGCAGTTCTGGTCACCTCGCTATAAAAAAGATATTGCTGCTCTAGAAAGAGTGCAAAGAAGAGCGACCAGAATTATTCCGGGCTTAAAAGGCATGTCATACGCAGACAGGCTAAAAGAATTGAATCTGTTCAGTCTTGAACAAAGAAGACTACGTGGCGACCTAATTCAAGCATTCAAAATTCTAAAAGGTATGGACAGTGTTGACCCAAGGGACTTTTTCAGCCTGAAAAAAGAAACAAGGACCAGGGGTCACAAATGGAGTTTAGAAAAAGGGGCATTCAGAACAAAAAATAGGAGGCACTTTTTTACACAGAGAATTGTGAGGGTCTGGAATCAACTCCCCAGTAATGTTGTTGAAGCTGACACCCTGGGATCCTTCAAGAAGCTGCTTGATTAGATTTTGGGATCAATAAGCTACTAACAACCAAACGAGCAAGATGGGCCGAATGGCCTCCTCTCGTTTGTAAACTTTCTTATGTTCTTATGTTCTTAAAGTTCTGTTGTTGCTGGACTGTCTAACCTTCCTGCCTATGGGTTCAGTTTTAAATTAGCTGTTTGACTTAGTTTGGCATTTGGGAAAAAAAATACTCCAGCAAGTTAAAGAAAAAAGTACTGTTTTCTTGGAACTTGAAAATTAGGTAAAGCAGAGAAGCGAATAAGAAAAGCTTTATATATTTTTTTAGTTGACTCCAGCTGAAAATTCAATTGATATATAATTCTGCATATTCTACTGTTCCAAGCTTTCAATCTAATTTCCATGTCATGCTATCCTAAATTTTATAATACTGTAATTTGTTTACATGCAGTAATCACAGTACAATATCGAGCACAGGTCCATTAAAACCTGTTCATATTTAGTCCTACCTGGTTAAATAAATAGATTTAATAATAATAATGTATTTTTGACTTCTGTGAATGTCACAGGTAGTTTGGCAGAACTATAATACTACTGTGTGTGTCATTGTATTATTGGAGGCAGCTATGGTCATTCATGACGGAAACAGTAGGGTTAACCTGATAGCAGTTTTAGTAATTGATTCCAACTCGACACATTAATTCTGTACTGCTAATATAATTACATTTTCTGATCTTCCTTTTGCAACTCAGGCTATCAGCCATGTTATAGATAATGCCCACCATTTAGTGGATTTTTACTTACTTAATTTGAGAATTCGCAAGAACAGCAAAAGTAGTTATGGGTAAGGCTGTATTTTCCTCACGGTTGTCATGGATTTCATGATTTCTGTATGTACTGTATGTGGTTCCCTGTGAAAACTCCCATTTCTGAAAGAATAGTGTATATATACACTGTATATGTTTTATCATATAAAATAAATGCAGCAAACGTGACGTACTACCTGTTACACTACCTTTAGGAACCTGCAGCTGGTTAAGTTTGAACAAACTAGTATTATATGTGCTTTACATGGCGAGCCATCCCAAAGCACTTCACAGTCAAATAAGTAAAAAGGCCTATACAAACAACACCAAACAATACAAGGAAAATTACACTCCAAATGCTGATAAACAAATAACACAAGGGCCAATGAAACTCCGTATATATACACATATAAATTACAAATGCAATATTCAAGTTGATATACATACCTCCAGACTGGCTGAGAAGATACAGTCTTTCTCGCAAAGCTAAGTAAGCACATATTAACTTACAAATTATTAATTTAATTATTAATTATTAATTGCGCGGCACTTAAAAGTTTCTTGCAAACCCTTGTGTCACAAAGACGGCCGGAGTGGGTGACGTCAGACCAGAAACAGGAACCCGGAAATAAACAGAGAGAGAGAGAGGTGGAGTTTGGTGGAGCTGAGCGAATGGTTTCGCTCAGCATTTAATAAATAAACAGAACAGAAAATAAAAAGGTTGTACAAACAAAAACACAGGACACGGCACTGGTAGCCAAAATAAACAGACAAACAAAACAGGCTATACAGACAAACATGGTGATCCGATTTAACGATTATTATTATTTTTATTCTTACTATTACCTCCGTCTCCAATCCCGTTATATATGTATATATAGTTATAGTTCAATATATTACTATACATTTAGATGTCTCGAGTTGATTTTGAGCTCTAAACTGAAATTTCTGAGAAATTTCAAAATTCTCAAAAGTTACCTATATTTCTTACAGACAACATGTGCAATGACCCATGAATGTGGTCAATGAATATTAACCTTTGATAGAAGATTCTCCATTCGGGACCTGCAGACCCATCATATATCTAGGTGTAGATTGGAAAGGAAAATGATTGTGAGGTACATAAGTCATCCAGTCTGTCGAAAAGTTCTGTGAAGGGTGAAATACCTTCTTTTTTGTTTCCCTTTTCCTTTGGGCACCTTGAGAAAAGCCAAGCTCTATCACAAAAAAAGATAAATGTTGCCCACAGAACAAACTAGTGTCAGAATCAGTCAGCATCATCTGATAAATGAGCTTCCCCTGTGGAACCAGTGGTCGATATTCATCAGCCTCAAAGTTCTACTTGCATTGATTGTTAATGGGCTGCTAATGCCAACCCCTTGTAGCCGGGCTCAGTCAAGGACCAGACAGCATGGGCAGGAGGAGTACATTTATCAGACCTGGCAAACCATCTGTTTAAGGTTCTAAAATTAACTAGAGACCATTCAAATATTTTTTGTTGGTGACTGCAAAAAAAAAAAAAACAAAACAATTGTGCAAAAACACTTTGTCAGTTGGGCGTTTGCAATATCTGGTGATACAGAAGGGAGAGTTATGAGGACTTCAAAAGCAAAGATTTGACATTTAAGTATTATGTAGTAGACTCACCTTGAATATATTGAACTGTTTGTAAAGGTTCATATGGAGAGAGAGGAGAGTGGAAGTCATCACATTTGAAAAGCCATTAGTAATGGGGTAAATCAGTACGCAGGATTTTATTATTGCTTTAAACCTTGACAATATGTACAGGGGAAATCCACACTGATTTTAGAGAACCCCAGTTTTTGTTCTAGGTAGCACGCTGTATGAATTCAGTGCTTGTGCAGTCAGTGCATCTGTTATTTCATGTAATAGAGGAACTGGCTTCACCAGCTGGATCTAAGAACTAAATTGACCCTACCATGGATCTCCTTAATGATTGTAGATAATAAACAAACATAATGTACTGTATGCTCATGGCATCTGTTAAACTGAAAAACACAATTGTATATGGAATAATACAACCTGAGTATAATGTGTAAGTTGCATATACTGTGCAAGTTGTTATAACATGCAGAAATTCACCCAAAAAAGGGGGCATGTTATATTCTAATAATTACGATACCAAACAATCCTGACTGCTTGTACAGAGGTTCTGACTTTTATAGGAGGGAGTCGGTTGGCAGATGAACCAGATATAGTTATTATGATCTGTCTCTGCCAGGTTTTGAAAAACAAGGAGTTCTTCAGCACAGACCATACTATAGCCCCAAGTCTGTCTTCCACATGGACAATGGGAAAGCTTTTACTATATGTAGTACCAAGTCAGAATTTATTTACTAGTTTATTATTTGAAATAACAACAGTAGTTATTCCAGCTCAATTAAAACGTTTGCAGTAATAATGAAAACTCTCAGTTACAATTATAAAATCAGTGTATTATCCTGGAGAAACTCTTGTAAAACAATTAACAGACCAAAGCATTGCCAACAATGGCAACACAATGGATGGGGAAGAAAATATGATAGCACAATGCTACTCATACCAATATCAATGGAAACATACACAAATATTATAGTACTTCTGTGTTACCATTTTACCAATGGCTCAGTACATACATCATTGCTTTTTGATCTCATAATATCTTGCTGCATATATTATGCATTCCCATTGTAGTACCAGAGCCAGTAGATTTGTAAAATGAGCTGCGTGCAATGGGCAGCTTCTATGTCATCAGTAACATAAGATGAGCGGGGTGTCACAAAGTATGTAGTGATGAAAAAAGTGCATTTTGTAAAATGAAACCATATCACTATGCTAGATTTATTTTCAAATCCTGATAAGTGTCTATGGTATGGGGCATTTTGAGGACTTTCTTATTCTGATATTGTTTGGTTTGATATTGATCTGTGGTACCATTCTGCAATCTCTCTGCTTCCTCTTTTGGAACTAGATCACTCAGTTTTAAACCAAAGTAAACTTGGATTTTCCACTTACCACTAAACGCTAGTATAATCTGAAGTTACTAAATACTTTCAGCAAGTATCTGATACAGCAAAATGTTTATGCTGCAGCAAAGGTTGAAAGCCTCAGGGATGTCATAGCCATTTTGATCAGGATGTGCCTGTCATGTTGTGATTAGCAAGTCAAGTCAAAGCTGGATCAAGTCTTATCTGTGCGCCGCAGCAACTTGGAAGTAATGTGAGTCTGATCTTAAGCATCATTGCACCCTTCCCTGCTGCACTGGTAGCCCTTTATATTATATCACTATTTTGCTTGTGATTTTCCATTTCTGCCATGTTTTACCTGTCAGCTGGTATTATTTCTCAGTCCATCAGGAATGACAAGAGCCAGTGCAGACTTCCTAGCCTGTAAATTGTCGTTTTTAAATTAGCCAACCAAGGCAAGTTGTTAGTAGGCAACGTGACCAGTTTCTGTTCTCCTCATGCTTTGTATTGCAGGGGGTCAGTTACTCAAGGTCAGGCATTTTAAGTGCTCATTTCAAGGTGGTGGGAAACTGGGTTCTGAAGCAGACACTCTCCTCTTACTGTATGTTATGCTTCCACTGTTTAAAATGAGCATATATCTTCTTAGAGACACTGTACCTTCTAAGACATGCCTTCAAACATATTCATTTATTTAGCTGGGACAAGACTTTTGGAAAACCATAAATATATGAAATAAACATAAGAGGTATGCTCTGCTTTTTCCATGAATTTATATTTTCCTAAAATGCTTTTCCCAGATAAAATTTATTAAAATGGGCCTCCGTTTTCCTATACAAAATATGAATATCAAAGTAGATATTTTATTATGTAAAAGTTGGCCAGGATTTTTTTCAGAAAAGTCACAAGGCTCCATGCAAAATAGAATTGTGTTAGATTTAAACAGTGCAGATTTAAATAAGCTAGTGTGGCGTGTTATCTGTTCTAAACAACAATCATAAAGAAATCTACATAGAAAAGCACATTACTATCAATGAAAATCAACAGAACACTCAAAACAGAAACTTCCGGAAGGGGTAGCTCCCTTCTGACAAGTAAGATAGCACATTGCTTAGCCGTAATGTACAGCCTTACTGTACATAATGCACAGATTGAAGCTGACAAAAGCTCATTTAAGTAAATCTGCATTCCAGGCAGCCAGTCACATGCTTTACAGTCAGCTACTGAGGGATATGTTTACAGTATAAAGCAATTACTTTATAGAACTAGCAAGACACAACTGAGGAGGTCCTTAACCTCCTGACTTATTATTTAAAAAAAGGCAGTAAGACCCTGAGACTCTTCCCAATCCAAATGCCTTATACCCATTGATCCTAGGCATTAAAATGTGTTGCATTACAGGTATGATTTATGGGATAATCTAAGTAATGCAAGAAGTACTATGTGTGAAGATAATTTTGCAGCTGAAATAGAATGATAGTTAATGAAATGAGGAATATGATAATAAACCATGTTTTTTTTTTATAGATAAAATGTCTGCTATTCAATTTGATTTATATTTTACATATTGCTTTTATGCAAAGTGCACTATGGAAGACAGTCTTTATGAGGAGGTGGTCTTAAAAAGCCAAGATGATTTAGACTGGGTGATAAAGTCAATGGTTACCCTTGACATGAGATTAAAAATGTACCACAATTCAGCTCACCAAATGGCCATCTGCCAAAGTACCGTAGCAGAGACAAGACACAAAGAAGACATCTCTAAAAGATCATAAAGGAGGTCAAATTGGTGATGTGCCATCGTGCAGTTCTTAAATATTCTACTACCACAGTACTGTTCAGAAGCACACTGTCATGTTCAACATCAATGTAAAAACCAGGTGAAAAATATTTTAAAGCCTTTTAAAAATGTCAGACCTTTAGAGACAGTGATGTCTGGTTCAGGTTTTGTGTAAAAATATATCCTGTATGTTTGTTATAAAGTTTACTAATATTGCCTGGTCTATTCTAATTAATATTAACTTCTATGAAGACTGCACTCTAGTTTGAGAAAACCATCCAGTATTCACTTTGTTACCATATTAGATCTGAGATACTCCAGGTACAGCAGCCACACGCTCCCCAAGCAAGGTTTTCAACCTCCTGAAGGGTTTTGGCTCCATCAGTGCATCACACACACACACAGACCAGGCACTGCTCCAACACGTTTGCCTCACAGCAGTTTTCAAGCTTCTCAAAAACAAAACAAATGGACAGTTCCTGACCTTATAAAAATAAAAATAAACTTTACATACAATTTATAGCCCACGTATCCTGGCATTAATTAATTAATTAATTAATTATTAAAAACCGCCTGTAGGGAGTAAAACTAATGTGTATATATACTCATATTTTATGAGAATAATTGAACGTGATTTCTGCTCCAGGGGGTTGTAAATTCTAAAGGACATAAAAGATGAACTAGGGTAATTTTAAATGAGTGTATTTTCATATGTTTTTGCTGAAATTAATCTGCAGGCTGTTGCAGGGGGAACCTTTATACCCTGAGATACAGATTCATCGGTTATATTAATTGCATTTGGCATTATTGTTTCAGTCCTTATTTTAGAAAACATTTGGTTTTAAGAAAAGTGTTACATTATCTTGGGTGTGTTTGTGATTAAAGAAAGGGTAGTACTTCAGTACTGCGACTAATAAGGACCCGCTTATATACAGTATATATTTCCTTATTTTAAGAGCATAAAGCAAATTGTGTCCTACATAATACAATACATTTGTATTAATCATTTAGCTTGGTTTAAAACATTACAGTTATCCATGACTAAATATTCTTACCCAGCTTATAACTGTTAGAGTGCAGAGTGACCAGGCAGTGTAATTGTATTAGTTTACAAGCATCTGCTTACTTAATCTTTTCTACTATAATATATCTATATTGTAGCCCATCCCAAAAAATGCTGTGTATGAATTATAAATTACAACATCTCACCATCCATTTAATACAAGGACCGGTGGGAATTATTGTGCTTCCTTATCTAAGCTTAGAAAATGAACCATCCTTTGCAGCAAGCATGTTTATACTGTATCCCATCAGATATCCCTTGAACTGTGGAAGGCGTATATGTTAATTTTGGTTCTTAACTGTCCTCTCTTATTTCTAATATTTGTCATTTCAGATTTCTTTTCCAGTATATGGCCTATTTAATGTTATTCAATGTTATGCACATATAAAAGCCTAGCCTAGCTTAGCCTCCCCAAGCCCGAACCATCACAAACCATATCTAATGAAGTAGCCTACTTCATTAGTAACATTTTTCCCTTTCGTAAATTTAAACAAGCCTATCTGACTGCACATATAGTATCTGATATACCGTAGCTGCCAACCAACTTAACTGTGCATGTACGCCTAACAATTCAAACAGACTTGATGTAGTACGATGCGTGTCAGTTGCAGAGTTGAGAATCGAGAATATAGATATTCGCAATTGCTTGTATAATGTCTGCAGCGGGCATGAATGTAGAAATTGCAAGGAAGACATTCCAGTCAAGGAAATGAGCAAGGCAGATTCAGAGATTTTGTTTGTTGCCTCTTATTACTATTTTGTCGTAATATATTATTTGCACAAATAGCACCTAAATGCATTGAATGCCACTTATTGTAATTATTATACAATTATAATGTCACAGTGCTATAGATGTGTGTACAGGTTTACATGTGAAGCAGTATAGGCCCTAGTACAGATAATTAATTGGTGTAAACTGGTTAATGTAAATGTACACAGAAGCGTTCAATGTTGGTTTACTGTATCAAAGATTAACAGGTATTTTGAAGTGAGCTTGGTATCCCTACTGTTTTTCTAATGTGCTGTTTCACAATGCTACAACTGCTACTGCTTACACGTCAATAGTGCTGGTAAACCAATTATTGCCATGTTGGGTTGGAAAGAAAGATCAATTTCAGTTTTGTGTGCTGATGGGATTTCCCCATCCCCATGCTCCAGCAAATAGGTGGGGGGGGGGGGGGAGCAGCTGGAGCCTCATACAACCTCAAACTAAGGTTGAAGGATCTGAAATGGTCCTGCCACCCAAGAAACCCTTTGATATTAACTTTTCCTCTCTGTTAATCATATTACTTCAAGACCACTTATCAGCTTGATACATCTAATCCCCCAATCCTTCACAGATTTGAATGAAGCCCTTATTTAAATGACTTTGCAGCCACCCCTGTTCTCGTTACCAGAATATCTCTCAAGCAAGCACATTTTGTTTTTTACCTTGTTTTTTGCTTTTCATGTCCCTATTATGTTTTTTTCAGAAATACACATTGTTCAAAACCTTGACCTGCCCTACCCTTTCAATTGAATCCCAAATTGAAAAAAAATACATTATAAAAAGGGCTTTGTGATGTTTCATTTCCGTCTCTCCTGCCTCCTGTTTTAGAGAGAGCTTCAAAGTAACTCCAACTCATAAGAAATGTCTTATAATTTTCTGGAGGTCTGACCTCTGCTTCAACACACTAATCACCCTTGGTATGTGTAATAAAAAAAAAAAAAGTGTGTTCTAGAAAGTTCTAGAAATGCGTTCGAGTTCATCTGTGCCCTTGCCCTATAATAACCCAGTATCTTATATAACTTGTTTTTGTTAGAATGTTCTAGGGAAAGGGATGGTTTATTCAGAGGGCCGAGCCTCGAGGGAGTGATCTGGCCAATTACTCTCTCGCATGCAAAAGCCTAACTTGGTAAGTTATAAAGGACGGGGTTCTCCTCTGCTCTGATGAGAGTCAGCCGTGAGGATTAGCGCGCAGTCCTGCTCGGTAATTTCTTGGAGACAGCTGCTTTCTCTTACCAGGGTCGAAGGGCTCTCCCGATCCGCTTGGAAGGGTAAGAATTAGTTCAGTTGCGTCTCATGGATTGTATTGATCTGTGATTAATATAATCTTTGTATGTAACCTTGTTGGGTTGTGTCCCGTTAGGGATATCGTTATTCGCAGTATAGCATCTGTGTATGTAACTGCGTGTGTGTGTGTGAAATAATAAAGGACCTTTTAAAATTACTCTGTGAAGTAATTGTCTTATTTACTTCCACATCAACTTCCTTTTAAATTTAAAGTAATTAAATTTCACACAACAGTATGTTTTACTCTATTGCAGCAGAACAAATGATGGCACTGTTTTCATTTTACCTGAATCATAATCTAAGGCAAGGGAATTTATAAACCTGGAAAACTGAAGCTGTGAAAAGCATCTTCACTCAGTGTGACACTGTTTTATATTTATAACTGGCCCATAATTCAAGTACTATTCTATGTGAGTATTTTTTTTTTCTTTTGACAATTTTATAGTCGCAATATACGTTTTATACAATCGCAAGGTACTTTTTTTTTTTTTTTTTCCCAAAAATGAAAAAATCGACTCAACAAAGTTACCAGAGATAAACATCTCTGACATTTTATTTAGGGGCTCATAAATCATCTTAAGAAGCTGTTGCTTATTTGATTTAGAAGTGGAATTGTGTATGTGTGTATATATATATATATATATATATATATATATATATATATATATATATATATATATATATATATCTATATTATAAAATATATTTGAAAACAAATTTATCACAGAAAACAAATGTGTGCTAATAATAATGCAGAGTGAAAGGGTGAGAATCTAAGTCTGGGCATTTTTTTTACATTTATAATACTGGATTATATAATGTCTTTGCATTCTCATTTTCTTGTTGTTTCCCATTTGAACATTAGAATAACCTTGCAGCAGGTTCTCAAGTGGTCTATATATATTGCACAAATGGCATGAAAAAATATGACTTTTGGTTAAGGACAACTTGGAGCATGTATGTCAGAGCTGAAAATCAAGCCACCATAATTTCCTCCAAAACATGCAAAAATATGGGCTTATGAGGCAAGTATAGTAACAGATTTTACAATCTTGCTACAACAACAATTAACCTGGGATTTCCAGCTCTGGTAATCTTCAGTGACACATCGCCACAGTGAATTACCAAGGCTTTATATCAAGCCTATCCTCAGGAAGAAGCAAATCGCCTGGAACTGCATTGCTGTTTGTACAGTTGGTCTTGTCCAGTTTATATGAAGAGCCATCAAAAATATATAATAATTATACTCTTTGGAATGTTTCTGCACAATGAGCTAATTCACTTCTAACTGCCTGCTATAGACAGCTGTAATGTAGATGAAATCTGCTGAAGTGTCTTTATATTAGTAAGCACCAGCACCATCAAAAAAACATAAGGAAGCAGTTCACTTGGTGGGGTTGGCTCTTACTTTTCTAAATATGCTTTTGCTCATCTGGTTACATATAACAGACAACTAGAACTGAGTACCAGCTCCTGCATTCAACTGAAAGCACCTTAACACAGACTCATAAATAAATAAAAACAGTATTTGAGTCATTTTTATAAGAAACACTCAGCAGCATAGAAAGATAAAGGAACAGTAAATAGGGGTGTTGGAGCGATTGCTCATGAGAATAAGAGGTAAGAAAATGCATTTAAAATCTTTGGATAAAGCTCCTTTAAGAGTGCCGAGACACTGAATATAAATCCAAGATAAGAGCTACTATCCTTAAGGCTACAAACACATGAGAGAAGTTGTAGAATGTAAAGATACTGAAATAATGCTGCAGGACTCTACTCCAGTGTAGTGAATCCTGCTGCAGGGTGCATTGTTATAAAAAGTACACAACTTATTGGGAAAGGGGTGAAACGGACACTAACGTTTTTCAAAGGCAGCAAGTAACCATGGTAACACACACACCTGTTTTACAAAAAAAAGAGGTTTATTAATATACTTAATTTTTCGAGTTTGACTGCACATGTATATTACGCCTCAAAATCTTACACAAATACAACAATCATAAGTTGATAAGTTACAACATTTTGGTGTGACAAACATTTTAAAAACCATGAATAAAAGACTTATTTTGGTTTAACAAAGACAGAATCACTGTGACAACTCCACTATGTTTACAAAAGCTTGTAGGTACAACGTATTAGAAAGCAGTCTGCCAGCATCTCGGAAATGGAACTTTGCATGACTTCTTCATTAAAGATGTGGCTGACTATTATATTCAAATTCACTATGGACGACAGTTATTGTTACACACGTAGACATCCACACAAGAAGTTACAGTAAATACCTGGATCAGTGTAGCGATTTGCTGTCAAAATTTGTGATATACAAATCTATACATATACATTGTATATTTGCACTGACTGTCCACATTATTAGGACCTTTACCTAGTTCAGTGCTGGGCCACCATATGTCCTGATCACAGTGCTGGAAGGTGTCTCGAATCCATTCAGTTATGTTTCACGCAATAGGTGCAGAGTAGACAGATGATCTTGATAATGAATGTGTAATTCAAGGCCACCCAAAACATGCTCAAATACATTGAGATCCAGGGATTGCAGTGGCCATGGAGGATGCCTGAAGTCTCTATAATGCTCCAAACCATTAGCACACAATACTGGCACATTTCTATGGGTGCATTACCATCTTGAAAGTAGCCATCGCCATTAGGGTACAAATGCAACATTTTTGGGGGGACTTGATCCTCATAGATGCCTAAGTAAACTTAAGCTAAGCCAAATCCAATCGGGTATATAGGTTCTAATAAAGTAGCCAGGCAGTGTATCTATAGTACATACATATCATATAGTTACATAGATATACAGACATTGAAATAGCACACATGGCACACATTGTTGCAGGCTGTTCTGGGGTTGCAGGTAACCCTAGAATTCCCAGGACTTTAACCCTTTACTTCCTGGTACTTTTAAGAGTGTTATTTTCTTGCTTGCTTGATGTCCCGCCCCTTACAGGTCTACATTTAACTTCCATTTACCATAATTTTTGAATAAATATGAATTGTGAAAAATCAAATGTTGCACAGGTGTTGTGCACACTGCTTTTAGATTAATCCCTTTTTTGTCCTAAAGGGAATCTGCAGAAGCAATATCTTACAATATCTTTACATACCCGTGTGCAGTAACTAATGCATCTACTTGTTTCAGTTACAACAACTGCAGTTTACAGACCATATAAGGTGCCAACTTCAGGTTCCCATAAATGCCAACGTATTGATAAAAAGTGGTTACTATGAAGTTTTATTTAAGGAATATTAAAAGATGAAATAGTCAGAAAATAATATGGATCAGAATTTAGGTGTGACAAACATTTTAAATACCATGAATACCATGGTTTAACAAAGACAGAATCACTGTGACAACTCCACTATGTTTACAAAAGCTTGTAGGTACAACGTATTAGAAAGCAGTCTGCCAGCATCTCAGAAATGGAACTTTGCATGACTTCTTCATTAAAGATGTGGCTGACTATTATATTCAAATTCACTATGGACGACAGTTATTGTTACACACGTAGACATCCACACAAGAAGTTACAGTAAATACCTGGATCAGTGTAGCGATTTGCTGTCAAAATTTGTGATATACAAATCTATACTATATCTATTGCTATGAAGTTTTATTTAAGGAATATTAAAAGATGAATATAGTCAGAAAATAATATGGATCAGAATTTACCTGAATCATGTCTTTGACTTTTCATTAAAAAGAAAATACTGACAATCACAATAATACAACACACACCTTTGAAAGGGTTAATAGCCTTTTGTGTACAAAAACACAGTTCTGTTTCTTGAGAAGGACGTTTAAGTGGCAACAGAACAGCAATGAACCGACACTGACCTTTCATGATCATTTTTCTCATCACAATAGCACACACCACTTTGAGTATGCCTATCACATACTCATCTGAAAAGGTTAATACACACAGTACCTCACTTTGGTCCTCACTTAAAATCATGAATGCATTTGATATAATCTACTCGTTGATTAAACTGTAAGAATAACTGGCTTTCTACAGAAAGATATACAGATACAACTGAGAATACTGATTAAAAAACAAGATTTGATAAAGGTAAAAAAATAAACTTCAAACCTACCTGCTCTCCAAGACATTCCGACTCCTTAAGATGTCATGTTTTAAATGAATGTTTAATTCAGGTAAACGCAATGTAAATATCACTATAAATTTATGTGGAAATCAGAATTGTGATCAAAGGGAAAAACTATTTGCACAATGAAGAGAGGCAACACCTGTAGTGTAGGAGCAGGATTTAAATGTAACATGCTGTGCAAAGAAATCAGCATTAATAAACATGTTCTTTAAGGATTAATGTATGTACATACAGACTGACAGACATGGGGACTACATACAGTATGTATTTGAGATTCTGACAAGGGCAATAACTTGTGCTGAAGGATGTCCTTAACTCGTTTCATCACTTGAGTAATTGGAAGTGTGACAGAAGCACAGACTACATCCTGCAGAAGTGTAATTTTGCTAACAATGAATGTACCCAATCCAAAGGCATGGTATTTTGGAGTAGACAGAACATTTACTACATTTTGCAAAGCGTCCTGGATCTTAGCCCAAAAATACAGCAATGTCCTTGAGTGTCCAAGTCTGTACATTACTGTCTGCATTTAGGTAAAACATTATTCCGTTTTAATTAGGGATACACATCTTAGACTGACAAAGTCAAATTAAATATGTGCTGGAAAAGATGCTTGAAGTGAAAGCGGATCTGATTTATTCTGTGCAAAATTGATGTGGCCCTCCGGCAAAATGTTTACCCATGTGTCCTTTGTGTCAGGCTCAAATGTCTGCTTCATAATTTCCAGCAAGAGCATGGCAGCCTGGGGTACTAACGGACACCTGTTCCTTCTATAAAAGTAATGCTCTGTGTGTGGTTACTTACATATTAGGGTCTTATCTTTGTCCAGCCCAACCAAAGCATTTCACAGCTAAATATTTCACAGTAGAGTTGATGAAGTCTGACAGCCATTAATCCTGTGTGTTATATGACTACTTGAGATAAATGCCAATTAAAATGAAAGTTCCAATTAAAGACCATCATTATTTCCCATTCCTGTGGTTCCATTTGATAAACATTCTCTATGTAAAAGGACACACCTGTGCTCTGTAGGCTCTCCATTAAATTAATCCTGAAGTAATGTGGATGAAGGCAAGTGCAGTTCAGTAAAAAATAACAAACAAAAAATAACACAGAAAATAAAGTGGCATAACATTTCAAGAAAGATAACATGGTCATGCTGCCCAGAATGTCCAAATATTTTACAGAGTAGATGCTTATAATGCAAGTCAACCTTGTGCTTACTATTTCATTCGTATTTATATAAATAGACGTATTTTTAGTACACATGAACCACTGTAGGTTTTTTCAGTACTGTGTTTTTAGACTGCTTAATAGGAGACATTAAAAACCACCAAGTATGCTTCTCTGTAAAAACACAAATCCAAAAAGGTTTTTTATTGAAAATAGAGCCGGAAGAAAATAACTTTCTTGGAGAAAATGTTTCTGGTGGTTCACAGTTTATCATGTATATTGTTTGGTTTAAAAGGACATAAAACTGAGTGTTGTATAGACTTCTGTGGGTCAGAGCTGTGTATAGCAACTGTATGAATGTTTTACAGGCATTTACTAGCAGATGGGGACACATATTTTAAAACAAGCCCCTCAGTATTGTCTCTATGGTTATGACTTAACACTCGTGTGCACCTTCACAATCTGTTATTGTTCATACACTCAAACTGTATGTGACTGCAGCACAGAGTGTGACAGCAGTTCCCATGTGCTATATCAACATAATAACTTCACGGTGGACAAACAGAGTTTAAATAAAAAAAAATATATATAAAAAAAAGACTACCAAGCCTACATGTTGCTTTTCACAGCAAAAATGTTTCACATAGGTATTATAATGAAAACAGACAAAGTGATTCTCTCCAGGTCTGTCAAAGCAGTATATTTTAGTAAGTAAGTCGTAATGTCCTAACTTTACCTTTTACAGAAAAAAAAAAAAAAAAACGTACCGAAAAAAAATATTATTCTGGAAAAAATATATCAAAAGATTAAATAAAGTCACAAGTTAGCCGAGTTAACTTCAGCACCAGTTAAAAGTTTAATGGTGTATCACTCGGTTGGAATGTATTACTATATTATTATTATTTTTAGTAATTTGAAGAAAGCTGTCTATTTTGCCAGTGCTTTGAGCTAATGTTATGGATGCCAAGCCCCATATCTGCATGCATTATTAATGAAGTACACAGGAAAATATCACAGTGCTTGTCAAAATATTTAAAGCATGTTGTCTGACATTTTACTTTTTACCACGTTAGTGGCTCCTGGCTTATAGCGCCCATAGCTATTCCCCTTCTTATTTTAACAGCTAGATTCGCAAAGCAAATATTATTACAGTGCTGTACATTAGAAAACAGAGTGGCGTTTTGATACAGTTACTACCCTTTGTATGCACTACCATTCATTCTCAATATAAATGAACACGCCTGTTTAAAGGTATTAGTACATGAAACTGGTGCTAAAATGAAATGCCAATAGAACTATGATGCAGTTCTGGAGCATATTTCAAAGTTTCCTTGATTAGAAAAGTATACTCTTATTATAACCCTTCTACAAAATAATGTCACCCTTAGCAAGCACTGTATTTGCTGTAATGCTTGATTTCTTTACAATTTAAGGTGATCTAGGAAATGATATGCACAAATATCAAAATCATATACTGTAGTGTGTTCATGAAACTGCAGTATATAATGCATAGGTGACAACAGCGTGTGAACCAGATCCCTTCATTTAGGAACAACGTTTAAAAACAATGAATGAAAAACAGATGCTAGAAGACTATGAGCATGCTAAAGAAACAGCTTGAAATCACAATATCACCTCTAGAGAAACAGCACTCTCGCTGAGTGAATCATTTACAATACGGCAGGATATTAAGAACAGAGTCTATTGTCTGCACAGTTAAGTGACCTGTTAACCCTTCCCAGGCCACAGAACTGACAGGCACTTGCTGTGGGGAAACTTGTAGCTATGGATGTTCACAGTGCAGCAGAGAGCAAGAAAACCGGCAGTAGCAGGCCTACGGCAACTTTCTATTAATTTACTTCCAAAAGCAACCCTGAATGCCTCTGCAACCGCCTCTATCCGGTATGTTTCATATGGTTACCCCAGCAACCGATAACTATCATGAATCTATACAAAACTGTAGAAAATGGAGGATTTTACATTGTATTGATGTTGTTTGAAACTCAGAAGCCAAAGAGGAAGAATAACACTGTACCTATATAGAGATTTACTTCATATGAAAGTATTTTGTAAAATGCTACCATGATAGATGTAGCTATTTATGAGATCCAGGAGTTTCTAGTTGTTTCTGAGGACCCTGCCATCACTTGGTAATTTATTCCATGTAAACCTGTGCTAAAACAGAGGCAGGTTGTAAGCAGAATTCATATTATAATATTGCACGTGATGGCAAGGTTCGATCGATGCTTATCCAAGCAGTGGCTTTCGATGGATTAACATGTATTTTTTTCAACACCAGCTAGTATGTTTTGATATGTTTATTTGTTCTGACAACAGTAATATAAGATTGTCTTGTCTATGCACAAAAGCAGAAAGGGCAGCCCCTCGTGGACAATCAACAGCAGGAGGAACACCAATTAAAAGCACTTTTAATGTCAGCTTCCATTTGGAATGATTGAACTGGACTACTCAGTAAGCCTTGTGGTGCTGCTCCTGAATCCCAACAAGGCTGCAGCTCAGAGTCCAGAGTCGGCTTTGAAGTTCCTCATCGTACGAGGCATCTGCAGACTTTGTCCTTTGACCATTGTAGAGATAACAGCCGCCAACTCCCTCTAGCTCTGGTGCAGCTGCTGCATATATTGAAGTCGAGGCTCCCTCCTCTGGGGTCTGTCAAGAAAAGAAGACCAAGGAAACAAACACAACAACAAAAAAAGAAACAGTACATTAATAGCTATAGGCTGTTTGCTGAATACTTTACTTGCTTTCTGTGTTTTATTTAGGGCAAGGTGAGGTTTGAGATGATAGCCACGAGGCTGAACCTGATCATTATGAAATTGGACATCTAAGACTACAATGAACATTCTTAGCTCAAATCAGTTGATGCATTCCTTGATTTTAGCAATTGTAGTTTCTGGTGAAAAAACACAGCTTCACTTTCTGAATTTAAAAGATGAAATGAAGATTAAAGCATCATCATTTGCCTCTCATTAAAACTGCAAAATAATTCTCTGACATGTAATGATGAATATAGACGCAGACACTGTTACCCAAAGCAGTTTATATGGCGCAAACAGTACAATCAGCTGGGGACAGAAAACAAACGTAGGTTCTACAACATAGATGAACACTAAAGAGTAAATAGCAAAACATTCTTGTAGTTATGAGTTTCTCAGAATGTTGCTCCTCTAGTATTTTATTATAACTGTTTCTAAACGGCTTTCAGCTAATTCAATGCTGATGTTAACTGGAAACCTTTAAGTTTCACTGGTTCCATCTGTTTTGAAATATTAAAATGACATCTGAATTGGTAAAAAAAATTAGTTGATTGAAATTCAAAGCATGTTACTCAGAATTAAAATAACTGTACAAGAATTAGATATTTATTTATTTTTTTCTTTTAAAAAGGCAGAAATTCTAAGAGACCACTACTTTTACAATTATAGGTTGAGCTCACACTATCAGATTCAGACTGCTTACAAAGATAAATCATTAACCATAGCCTCAGGCCTAAGAAAATGAAAATCTGAAAAATATTAAACTGCAACAATTGCACACTGGAGTTTAATGACCTGAGGGATATGAATCATAAAAATAATCAATACTGATTAATTCAATTTCCCATGCCTCTCCTCAAAGGCAATTCTGATTTACTTAAATTGATGCATCACTAATATACCCCGCCCCCCCCCCCCCCCCACTGGGTGGGGTTAGGTCTTATATTGCATTATATAACGATATAACGTAAATAAACAATGTTTTTTTTGATCAGACAATTTAGCTTGATGTCATACAAGCTGAATGACGGCTTCATGTCCTAAATGTGAACTCAATACCAGGCCTAAGGTTTTCATCCTGTTTGCCTCCAGATTATTCTGTTGCCAGAATGATAAAATAAGACTTGACTGAAAAATGACAGACAAGCTTTGAATATCACAGTCTGTGGACATATGCAGAACTCGGGAAAACAAAACGCACCACCTCTGAAAACAAAGTATTGCTGTTAACTTTATGTATATCAAAAAGGTAGCAGATGGTCCAAAAACATGACTTGAAGAAAGAAACAGTTACATATAATGGAACGATTTTAGATAACACAGCAGATACTGACTGCACTAATCCCAAGTGATTTTTTAAGCTAGAAAATAAAGGTTATTCTTCTTATTTAGTTAATAACTATGTCATTGCTGCTTTAGTATAAAAAGAGAGTTACAGGTGTACATAGAAGGGGTGTCATTAGAAGGACCCCAGACGGTGCCATCGCTGAGATGCTATTAAGGAGAGATTCCCTCAAGGACATTTCTCACTTGGACTGGAGAATGTGAGCTGATTACCTGTCAGTCACTGCACAATCAGAGCTGTTCCTACTGATTCGCAAGTGTATTAACGGAAAGATAATTGCAGAGGTTCACATTTGTAATTCATCTTGACAGTGACGAATTGTAGACAGATGTCAGAACTGAATTTAGAAATGAATTGTTTCTCAAAAGTAAAAACTAAATTGTATTAGTTTCTCTAAATTAACATGCACTTAAAATATACCATGAATCCTAAAGACTGATTAAATGTTAAGAATGACATTTAAGAACTTGAATTATATTAAAACAGTCTTTTTCATAATTTAAAACTGCAAAACATATTGGTATAATTTATACTACTTCTCTTAACTTGATTAAAAGGTAAGTGCATTTGCCAGAGAACATTTTTAGACCATGTGTGTATGTTACTATACATTGGGCAGATTCTTTTGTATCTGTACTACAGAGAATGACCACTACAGTATACTGTATACAGTGGTAGCCAAAACCAGCTACAACAATGGTGAAATATGGCATGGTACTCTCTACCATAAAACTGAAGTTAATGTGATATGCAGTTTAGTTACCCTGCCTAGCATATTCTGCACGCTAGGGGGCGTTATCTGACTAGAAATTGGTTTGTTACAGATTACTACTGACATTCAGTGTTACACCAGCTGGTGTCATGCGATGAAAAGCGATCAAAAGCGCAAAGCACGAGTTAAATTCATTTTTATACAGAACAGTAAAATTGCGGTAACAGCTCAAATATGCTGAAGCCTACAGTATATCAAGATGTTAAGCATTTATTTTGCTGAAGAAATGGATAAATGTAACATGCTACAGCCAAAATAAAAAATATTTATGGCGATATCATCTAAATAAACCATAGAGGCAGAGTCAGTGGGTGCTCTGGAGCTAGAGCGTTGTCAGTGGGTGCTCTGGAGCTAGAGCAGAGTCAGTGGGTGCTCTGGAGCTAGAGCAGAGTCAGTGGGTGCTCTGGAGCTAGAGCAGAGTCAGTGGGTGCTTTGGAGCTACAGTGTTGTCAGTGGGTGCTCTGGAGATAGAGCATTGTCAGTGGGTGCTCTGGAGCTAGAGCATGCACAGGAAAAATAGGTACCTTAGATGTATCCCAAGCTGGCCTTTTCAATAACCCTCTTAAATATCACCTCAGCAGTGGATCCCTGAAGACAGCACAATATCATCAGGCTGCAATTCAAGAAGAAATCTCTCTTTCCTAGCAGCTGCTGTCTGAGTGATGCTATCAGATGGAATGATCCATCCAAAACAACGAATTGGGATGTATTGTACTGTCATCAACCTCTATTAAAAAAGGCAAAGTAATAAATTGTATAAAACAACGAAGTAACGTATATCTGCCACTACTGATGTAAACACAAATAAGCTACTAACAACCAAACGAGAAAGATGGGCCGAATGGCCTCCTCTCGTTTGTAAACTTTCTTATGTTCTTATGTTCTAAAATTAAAGCCATTGTGAAAAAGATCACCATGCCTTGCATCTGTGATATGTACAAGTGTGTATTTGCAGTTGCATGTATGGGCAGGCACCAGAAAGAATGATATCCCCGGAACTATCATTTCAAAAGGTAATTGGTGTTAACAGAAGGGAACACGGCTAATCAAATGATATATTAAATGTGATTTGCCAGGTCATTCTTCCATTGGACTTGAATGAATGCAAGATAGATTATACCCAAATCAAACAGATGCAATGCAGCATCATTTGGAATAGTGCAAATGTGCCCAGTGATTATTTTGCTGGGTTTGAATGAATGCTAGATAAATACATATTCATTCAAAAAAAAAAAAAAAAAAAGAGAGAGATTAATGACTCATTACAGATGTCAACACCAAAACAAAAATAGGTCACCTTGCAGCCACACATTCACAACATGTGTAGCCTCTCATAAGAAATGCTCAAGAACAGTGTCATCAAAACCAGATCAGTGTTTCCCAATATATATATAGCTTTCAAGAATAAAAAGACTAATTCTAAAATGCAGTGGGACTTTGCTCTTGATGATTGTGATCAAAGCTGGCTCACTGTTTGAAGTGTTTGTCATGAAGGGGTTAAAATAGAAGTATGAGGCTACGATGGGGGTGTGCAGGGTGAATCGGTGGAGGTATGTGGGTGGAAGGGAGAACTGTATGGTGTGACAAGGTAAGGGCGATAAACAGATCATAAAACTTCATCTAGCAAGAGGGACATATATGGGTTGTTTTTTTCCCGGTTAAAACAGGGAGGTATCTTATGAAATTAACTGCTGCATGCTAGAATATCATTGGTGCAATGTTAAGAATAGAGAATGCTATATATACTAATGTACAAGGGAACTCTGGCAGATCGCTCTTCCTGGTACTGATAAAGTACGGGTTGATTGGGTCTCCAGAGCGCTCTGTGGCTGTGTGTTGACCTTCAATAAAAACCTTGATTCAACTCAAAGCACTTACGGACTGAATTGTTTGGGGTTAGATGAACATCCAGAATTCGTCCCTACAGTCGATTGCTTCCCAAGAAACTATATACGAAAGTGCTCAAACACCACTTTGAAAACTGACATCTTTTCTAGTGTGGAAAGTAATTTATTTTATATGCTAATAGAGTAGTTGCAATTCTTGCCTTTGCTGATGCTTGTTTCTTTGATCTTTTAGCCAACTAAAACTAAAATAGGCTACTTCATTTTCCCAAAGTTGTTTTATTATTTATTATGTTTAGTGTATCAAAAGGTAGGACTACACACCTAACAGTCAGGCTTTATAGTTACTTTGGCAATAAACTATTGTTTTTTTCCAACATTAAAGACACCTGTTATGTTACTTCATTTGAAAATAATACGTTAAACAGATGCTGTTCATGACAGCATGAAGCCACTGAAAGAGGCTTAATTCAATGGTTTACATTAGGGAAAGTATAAGCTAGGATTGATAGCAATGAATCCAACAATACCCGGAACAGCAGCCCAGCCACCAAGCCCTTGAGGCGTTGAGCCGGCCAGCAGATATTCTGGTAGAGGTCTGTGTTCACCACTCCTGGGTCCACTGCATTGGTCGTTACATGGCTCCCTTCTGCTGTCAGGCGATGCTGCAGGTAGTAGGTAAACAGCACAAGGGCAAGCTTGCTTTGGGCATATGCACGGTGTGATGAGTAACAGCTACTGTAAGTGGAAGAAAAACATACAATAAGGCAAGGTTAGTAATACAGCATTTAAGCCACATTTATATGTGTGTGTATGTGTGTGTATGTGTGTGTGTGTGTGTGTGAGGGGCTACTTTATATTGCTTACAGGGTCAACAAAAAGTGCCTACAAAGTAGAAGAACCTGAAAAAAAACTACCTTCTGAGGACATTGGCCATGTAGTGACATGTTTAAACATATATATATATATATATTTGAAAATTAAAAAACAATGGTAACGATTTTCCTCGTAATTTAGAATAATGTTCCCTTACTGCAGCAATTCTCCACACAGCTCAGGAGAACGGAAGGCTCAGTGGGCATCCTCTGATCCCACGACCAAGCCAGTTTCCTCTTTTTATACCCAGTTACTTGAGAGTGGATGTCAGCGAGCTACCGACATCTGGAGGACAAAGACCAGCCCTGCAGGTGTTCACCTGAGCCTGAAGGGCAGCTAGCCAGCAGGGTCCACTGATGCGTGATGAGGGGAAACGGTCTCCGACGGTTTTGCTTCCCTAACCCGCAGGAGCGCCAGAGCCAGTGTGACACTCCTTCCGAAATTCCCAGTGAAGACTGTATGACTCACCCTGAGTACCACGCAGCCGTGCTTTTACCAGGTGAGACATTTGGGGATGCCGGTAACTTTGTTTTTAATTCCATAAAGGTAGTCAAGTTAAAAACCAATGTTACGAACTAATCTGACACCATTATTATGTAAGGGATAAGGCTGAATCAGTAAAAATAACTCCCTGTTTGAGTGCCGTTAGACACTTTGAATTGTTCATGCCACTTAAACTATTTCTTCCTAATTAATACAGTTCGATAATGAGACTCACTTGATTGTTAATTTGGTAATTAGATTTGTTTTTTTAATCTTTTGTTATGCTTTAAACAGTTAAAATGATGAGGTCACAACCTCAGTTCGACTGCAGAGTACATGGTTGTGTATATTCTTACTTAAATCATTATTGTCCAACACAGCGTTAGCAGCTATAACTACAAACAGAACCTCATTTGGGAGGAAATAAGGACAGAACTCACTATCTAATTGCTGAAATAAGGTTACTGCTCACTGCATTGCCAGTGCTGGTAAACGCCATTTGTTCTAATCATTGTCTTATTATAGGGTAACACAATTTGAATTTTCTTCATGGTTGAGCACACCAAGGAGCTTTGAAAACTCAGAGAATGCTGATTAATGTTGCTGGGTCCCTATGCAGCCTCCTTGCAGTATTCATTTTCTCTGCTTCAGATGGTGTAACAGGTGCAATTCACCATCAAATAATAAAGGTCATTAACAACATAATTCTGCAGCATGTAATTAATGCTAATTACCACAAAAATGAATCTGAGAGAGCAGAGAGACCTAATTTAACTTAGTGTATCTAGATAAATCACCATGTTAAACAATTTAAAAGACTGTTGGCTATATGAAACTTTAACCTACTACAATCTATTGAACACAGGCAGTACACATTACTAAATCAAAATATATAATTTGAAGTTTGAAAACATGTTAACTTTCTGAAATTGTGTTTCCTTTCTCAGCCTCTACAGCCCCTCGCACAAAAGAAACATGACACTCATTCTGTTTAATCCAGTAGCTTAATTTCCTTTTATACCATATACTGAGAGATAAATATAACAAGAATTTAATTTTTGTCAGGCTGACTTCCAAGACAACTGACGTTGTAAAATCAAAGAACTGATAAAAAGAAGACGAGAAAGAAATCTGTATAATCTGGTTTCAAATCTTCTATCTCTATCTGGCCATTCTGAGCACAGACGACAGCATACAGAGTGGTGCTCAAATTGCATTTCACAGAATAATCTTAAAGAAACGATGTCAGAGGCAAGGAAAAAAGATGTGTGTGATAACCCACTTTTATTCCATCTATATTCAACAGGAAAGGCAGGGCAGCATACAACACTCTCCCCCCTTTAACCTTGGCAATCGGCTGCAGCCAATGAGAGCCGGGTCACAGCACCAATGTAACAAAGGAAGCTAAGCACTAACCGGCAACCCTGCACACTGTAAGCAAGCACCAGGCTCAGGAGCATTAATGGCTACAGAGCTTTTAAATTAATCTCTCCGAGAGGTGGCAGAATCTAGAACAGCAGTGCAACACAAAATAGAATGCAGAATCCATCTCAAGAATTACTGGTGTTGGCCACTGGATGAAAATGGAACTACAGTAGAGATTGGTTTAGTTCAGCGCGCAGACAACATGAACAGTTGCACCCATTTTTCACAAATGAATTTCAAAAGAAGTCCGTGTGATAAGTATATGAATTAGAATTCAGCATCCAGAATGTTGTGCGAATAGCGCTACCCAGTTCTGAGAACTGTTTACACCCTAGTAACTGTCCACAAGCACAATGAACCCACAGTCTGTGGAGTCCCCGGCTCTTTGACCTTGAAATCACAGTGCCATCACCCTAACTTCAACCTCCGTCTTGGCCTTCACAACAGCACAGCCAAGATAGAAATTGGCTCACTGGTCCTAAATCTTCTCTGCAGAGGATTTACTATGCTAACCCCCCCCCCCCCCCCCTTTAAATTTGCATCCAATGATCACAATAATTGAGAAAGCAAATATTAATTTGGTAGTTATAATTAGAATGTCAACATTTGAAATTTGGTGAAAAATCCTTCTGGTGTTGCGTCCTGCTGCTGTAACTGAAAACGACAGCTGTTTGACACAACTGACAATACTAATCTCGTCAACCCGTGTTTTACAATATCACTGTCACTGCTTCTGGTGCTGTGACCTTTGACTTCAATTTTTCTGATAAAAAGGTGACTGAGACTGAACCTTCATTCACTTGTAAACCACATTTTTTAAAATGTATTTTATTTCTAAATTATATAAAAAACAAACAAACCAAAAAAACCTTTGGTACCCTGCACTATGGGACCTTGATATCTGTATTCTACAACATTTAGCAATTTTATTCATACTATTTCTTACACCCATTTCAATAATTAGTTTGGCTTCAAATAATAAGAATGTCAAAACTCAACACAGTATGTATATCTGAACTGTACCTGTAAAGCATCAGACTGACCAGGGGTCTGACAACATGCTTATGGAGTGCCTTTAAGTTAGTCTCATCAAACACTAGCTGAATCAATTGTCATTTATATTTATCAAGCTGGATCTAAACACTGCCACTTGAAAACAGGACCAGAACAGGGAGTTTACTTACTCTCAGTGACAAATATACACTAAAGAGAGATGCTGGTTTCCAGACTTGTTTCTTGTTTCTTTTATGCAATGGGCCCAAGCACTCAATAAACCAAATACATGTATACAGCACATACTTGCCCAAGAGGACCCATTAAAGCTCAAAATAAAAAATAAATCTCTTTTTATAGACTCATTAATATCTATTAAGCTCTGTTAATTCAATAAGGTTTACCGTGCTGAATACAAATGAGTTAATTATCCAGTATTCAGATGTAAAAAAATCAGCTGATAAGAATTCTCATATATAAATAATGACTTACATAAAAAATTCAGTATCATAAAAAATATATATTACGTACATATATATTTTTATGATACTGAAGAGAGACCAATTTTTAACATTTAGCTTAAATAAACATGAAGACACATAGCATAAACGGATGAATTGGATGAATTGCGCTAATTTCCAGTGGCCGTTTTTTTCAAAACTTTGGTAATTGGATTCCCGTGTTTGATCTGGATTATATTTTGCAATTGGGCTTTTCAAAACATCGAAATGCGAAACTGTGATCTGGATTCCGTTTTGTTAATCCGATCGCACTTTTAAACACGATTGAATGTTGCAATTTGGTTTTTCAATTTAAAAAGAGGGGAGCGGGATTACTTCGATCTAAAACACCAGGATTATTGTGATCCTACTGCAGAGGTGGATTTAGCTTTTAAATGATCATAGAACATCGATATCTTGTTTTTAAATTTTCATAGCAAACACACGATATATGTCCAAATAGAGTGTTCGAATATAATATTTACATATTTATTAAATTTTTGTATCCATGCAAGCAAAAAAGAAACCAAGTATTTAGTGCTATAGCTTTAATTTAAAAAAATATACGCATGCGCCTTCAAATACATCTCCTTAAAGCTCGTCTGAGAGATGCTGGACTCAACGAGCAGAATGATCCAGATAAAAGTAATCTCGATCACAAAACATAGAATTACAAAATCCGGATCACTTTGAAAACCTGACCCAGGGTAGAGAAGAGGAAGCTGTCTTTTTATTTTTTTTGTAAATACAACCTGCTAACAGTACAAAATAGTCAAATATAAAAATGAAAATCTTATTGTGAATAAATCAAATTAAAAGTATAGTGCTGTCACAGCTAATTGCAATACAAAAAAATACACTCATACAAATAACATATCCCCAAGATGTATGATAATACAATATAATGATAATGTAGAAAGAAGTGGAGTTAAAACTGCCAACATCAATAAACTTGACAGCAATTCAACTTTACTGTTTGGTTTAAACTCATAAGCTGTCTGTCACTGCTCTGTGAATTGTTTTCTTCTGAAACTGGCCAGCTCACTGTTTTAAAGGAATGCTTTATACTCTCTGGATTCACATGCTATTTTGTCTGCTTATTATTTACTTAAGCGATAGAGCCCGTCGATGCGGGCTCTACCGTGTGGTAGCTGACCGTGACTGGAGTTATGCACCCCGAGCCATATGGTCATGGTCATCTACCACATGGTAGAGCACGCATCGAGAGGGCTCAATCGCTATTAGAAAATTATTTATTTATTTATTTTCTCTTAAAAAAATAAATAAATAAAAAAATTAAAACCTATATTTATCTTGAACTTCTGATATTTTGCTGGGTAACCTTCCGCTGAGGAAAATAGTCCCTAACATAATTAGAATAGAAAAACGACACACACACACACACACACAGAGAAAACATTTTTAATTACTATTATTTAGCTAGCATATTTATTTTTTGGGGTCTTACTCTTCGTTATTGTAATTCATCTGGACATTGGCAGATAAATTACCTGTACAACTGTTGAATAGTCCATGTAGGATAGAATGTTGGAGGCGGGGCGTCATTCAAGCTGGCAGGGAGTGGATTGGCTGGTGCAGAAGGAATTGAAACAGGGTTGGCAGTTTGACTGTCTGGTTTTGAGGCAGAGTGTTGTTTGGATCCAGCTGATGACAGAATTGTGGACCAATAGTGTCTTTCCTGTTGATTTGCTGTCCAGTAGCTGCGAATTGGGCCTTCATGTCCTGTTATGATTGTTCTCGTCTCTAGACCAGCATCAGAAAGTATCAATCAATGTTTAAGTAGCTTTTTGTGTTATCAGATTACTTGTAGATTAGAATGTTAAGGGAAAAAGCCGGTATTTATGCGCGGATTGATTTTTTAAAATGTAATTCACAGTTAAGCACTTCAACATTCCAACAGGCATCTATGCAAAATAGAAAACAGAAGATCCGGAAGCAGATTGGCTGTTCACACTCAATCATTTTCTAATATTTATTAAGTGTGTCATTATTGTTTCTTCACACATCCTTGTTTAATAAAATCATCAGCATGTCTTACCTTTGGGCAAGCCTGACCAAGGTGGAATTTGTGAAAAGAGGGGTGCCTAGAAATGCCTTCGCCCCTAAGACTGGTGGGGTGAAATTACTGGTAAACTCTTACTAATGGTCATTTTATACTGGCCTCATTACACCTTGCCTCAAAAGGTAAAATATGCTGATGACTTTATTAAATCATGCCAAGTATTCATGAGTGCAAAAATGACTAAAACACATATAATGGGATAATACTCTCGCACGGCTGAGAGCCAGCACTTGTACATATTGTGTGTGTCATTTGGAGTAAATTAAGTTTGGCTTATTTTGAATTTAAATTTGGATTAAAATCCCATCCTTCTAAAAATAAGTGTGGAATATGGCCATCTTTATTGTGTTCAACTGTTAATTAAACAACTGTTTTTCTTCATATAATATAAATGCGCGAGAAGTGTTGAACTGCAGTCTTCTGCCTCTGCTGTTCCTGTTGCTGGACTGAAACGCTACCCTACCACATAAACATACAGTATAAAATGTTTAACATTATGCAAATTCACTGGTTATAAACTATTCATTTAATTTCTGCTGTTACCATACAAAGAAAACAGCTGTGTGCACTGGCCAGGCCTGGAATTAAATAGTTAAGATTATATTCACCAATTTAAACCAAATAATCTTGGAGGGGCATATTTCAATGAATGCAACTGTGATCATTAGATCACACAACACTGCAGTAGATTACAGACGCTTTGGTTTTGATGTATTTAAGAAGTAGACAAGTAGGGGAATCCTGTCAATAATGTTGGCAGGCAATTTGAAGCACAACTCTTAAAAAAAGGCTACTGGAATTAGCAAAAAGGCTCAAGTAATTACGTTATTTTGTAAAATCTTGCCTTAAAACTCATACCTCCCCACCCCTTACAAAGCACGACCCAGTTCTTTCCACTGAAACTATTGCCATACGTTTCAATCCGCAGACTCTTCTTACCAAACTTACGATTATGTTTGAAACATTATAGTATTAGAAAAAAAAGTAGAACCACTTAAAGCCTTTTTGAATTATTATTATTTGTCAGCATGTTTTGTCAAAAAAAAAAAAAAAAAAAAAAAAAAAAAATGAAAATCATTATGTTATTCAGAAAGACCAGTGCCTAAGGCTAGATTGGTTCGTATTTTCCCAGTAAATCTACTGTTGTGCATTGGAGTTTGCAGGCATACATATGAATCACACTGTGAAAGCAGACACTTTAATATTTACAGGAAAGGAGCTGGGGGAGACACTGTGAACAGTTTTGAATGAAAAACCAGACTTCATTACAGTTTCATACATAGTCCTGGGGGACTATGTGACTAAATTAAAGGGTTATTAGTCTCACAAGCTGCCCTGTTTCCAGCACCAGTTTTTAGCCTGGTTTGAGGATGAATCCAATACACAGACTTACTCATCTCCTTTTTTAATTTTCTGTGTTACCGGGGCAACACCTACCACGGGTACAACAACAACTATCATAACAATGATTGTGATGATGATTTTTGTCTATACAGTGTGAGCAGAACACATGTGCACACAAACGTTGCTATAGTTTATGTTAGTTTGGCTCAATAAGGATAGCAGGCAGCACAATCATTTAATTGAATTCTAAAGTTAGTATCTATTACATTTCATCAGCCATATAAATGAAGTTCAAGAAAAGGCCAAGATACAAATGATGTTTCCTCATCATTTACAAGCATTTATATTCAGAATGCAGTGATGTTTACTTTTTGTATGCAGTACATTATATGGTACTTATGGGCACTACCCAAAATAATGTTCAAGTGACAGTAATTAGTTTGACGAGAAAGCTGGCTGTTCCTCACGTGGACAGTAAATTGCATTTGCATGAGCAAAGGCACGTCCCCGGCACTGCGCACTGGACTAGATCTCAATTCTCCTATTATTGGTAGTATAGAGCTGAGCCATTTAAGCTGCTCTGAGCTGCAGAAACTTGCAGTAAGAGGCATGGCTTAAACATCTCTTTACTGAGTCTGCATATGACAGGTGGAATTAAAGCAGCAGGGCAGGGTGGTACCAAGAAGCTCTTGGATAGATATAGCAAAATAGAATTAGGGCCAAGACAAACAGAACAGGGGGAAATATAAAATACTACTACTACTACTACTACTACTACTACTACTACTACTAATACTAATAATAATAATAATAATAATAATAATAATAATAATAAATACTCCAAAGTACTGCATATTATTATATAATAACTGGTGAGGATACGGGAAACACGCGCTCAAACCAGCAACAGTGCTACCCCAGTGCGAGCTGTCAAACAGCAACAGATCTCCACTATTCCTAGTGTGTACTTGATAAAGAAAACCCCTCTAGAAACCTCCATGTTCACTGAAAATCAGGTAAATACAAGAAAAACCCGCATTTCCAACATTGATACAACCTCTGCAACAGGCTCTTTGCATTCAATCTTCGGGCCAAACTGCATTTTCCATAAGGGAGTCACCGTAAACACTTATAAATCTATAAACACCTAAACACTTATAAATATGCCACTTCTCACAGAAAGGCGCACAGAAATGTTAGCAAACACAAACACCCTCGGAACAAACTAGTGAACCCAAAAATGGAAAAAAATAGATGTATACAGAAAAAGTTAAATGCGTCATTTTAGCACGTTCTCTAACCTTTTTTTCAGCCTCCACGAAAAAAAAAAGTTGCTACGGAAACCAGAGGCAAAAAAAAAAAAACAATAGAACTGGAACTCAGCTCCGGAAGACCTGATTCCCGGAAGACCTGATTCCCTGAAAACCAACTTGCTGTTTTAGTTACAAGTTTAAACTGATCACTTTGGTTACAGTAACATTATAACTCCTAGTACTGACCTTTGCAATTGCGGTTTTCTCTGTACTGTCTCAAATACTTATTTTAAATGTTGGTCAAGTTATCAAAGTTGTTACTATTTTAAATACAATTCTGTATGCAGTTCACTCTCTGTCTAATATCTCACTGTATAAATTAAGTAGAGTAAGCCCCCCACAACAAGCAACACAGAACATTAAAACTCTGGCAGGACAAAAAATCCTCAGCAGAGATTATAAAGAATACTGCATGGGCTAGTGTGTGAAAAATTTGAATTTAACGCCCACCTTCTGGGTTTATGTAGCATCCCACCCCTTCAGTGTGCATTAAATTCTCATTAACACACTACCCCATGCATTATTCTTTATATAACATGTTGTGTTCTAATATATTTCTAAATATATTTTATTTCCATAATGGACATACATTATTGGAGCAGTTCGGGATTTCCATACCAGCTCTGCAGGTCCTCCAGGTCCAGTTCTCCACAGTAATGAGAGGCTGAGGATACTGTGACAACGCGGGCGCTGGACTCCTGGCACCCAGACTGTTTCAGCTTGTCCAGGAGCAGCTTGGTGAGCAGGAAGTGCCCCAGGTAGTTCAAACCGATGTGCTCTTCAAAGCCATCCTGCGTTGTTCTCTGTGGAACCAACATGACCCCTGCTGAGAAAGAAAAAAAAGGAGTTCAAACATGTATTTTATCCGATATATCAGCTAAGTAGACTACGTGACAACATCCATTGGTTTAAATTATTCAATCAATCATTTAACTGTCTGAATGTACTGGTATTACATGCAACACACACCCTGAACGTGCTGAATACCTGAGGGAGATATGACCTAAAATCAGAAGATTACATTTCTGTCTCAAAACACACACACACACAACAGTACTAAACTTACACAATGTAGCAAATGGTACTAAAAGGTAGGGGCATGGCCTTTAAAAAATGAATTCAATATCTGAATGCTGTGCTCTTCACTGTGCTTGTCTCATTCTTGGTTTTGAAACAAAACCCTTTGTTCTCAAACATAAATTAATGAACATGTGAAGGTTGATTAATGAGTTGTGATAGCTCAAATGCTCATTATGCAACTGTGTGGTTTGAGGGAGCAATCTTATTGGCTAGAGATATTCTAAAAGGGTTGGCTTAATCCCTGGTGGACCATTGGCTGCCACCTCGTCACACAAACTTAATTTAACACATCAATTCCAGCACTACAATTCTATGAACATAAAAAATTTAATAAAAATTATACCTGCTAAATTAGAGTTAGGTATGTCCTCACTTGAAGAAATTAACCCCCACCCCAAATGTATTTAAGGACAACATACTTTCTATATATGTACATTAGTTTATGCATTCTATTTTATCTGAAAATGAATGGACTATGTGATTTTTTCCTTATTTTCTTTTCTTCTAAAATTCAGCCAAGGTCAAACAGTACTGAATACATCAGAGGGGTTTTCACAAAGTGAATTCTTACACCTCGAGTTTGATTTTCTCTACTTAAATCCGACTCCCTGTTATTTTTTGATTGGAGCTCAATGAACCTCCTTCAGAAAAAAAAAGTATACACACTACCGGTCAAAAGTTTCAGAACACCTCCATTTTTCCAGTTTTTATTGAAATTTATGCAGTTTAATGTCTCAATGGACTCTGAAATGAAAGCATAAAACAAATAAACAATTGGCGATAAAAAAGAAATCATGGAATTGTTTTTTTTAACAAAATGTAATCTAAATTTTTACTCATCAAAGTGGCCACCTTTTGCAGATATAACAGCTGAACACACTCGTGGCATTCTTTCTACAATGGAAATCAAATATTGTTTGGAAAGTTCTTCCCAACACTGTTGCAGAAGTTCTCACAAATGTGTTGCCCTTGTAGGTTGCTTTGCTTTCACCCTTCTGTCCAGTTCATCTCAAACCAGCTCGATGGGGTTTAAGTCTGGAGACTGTGCTGGCCATTCCATGATTTGAAGCCTACCGTCTTGTTCTTTTCTTCTAAGGTAGTTCTGACATAGCCTGGAGGTATGTTTTGGGTCATTATCTTGCTGTAGGATGAACCCCTGACCAACTAGACGTATACCAGAGGGTAATGCATGGCGCTGCAAAATGCTGTGGTAGACGTTTTGGTTCAGGGTGCCACTCTCTCTGTGCAAGTCGCCGACTTTGGATCCAGCAAAAGAGCCCCAGACCATCATGCTTCCTCCTCCATATTTGACAGTTGGTGTCACACACCGAGGAACCATCCTTTCGCCTACTCGACTGCGTACAAAAACCCTGCGTGATGAACCGAAGATTTCAAATTTTGATTAATCTGTACATAAGACCTTCTTCCAGTCTTCAGTAGTCCACTGGCGGTGCTTCATGGCCCAGGCAAGCCTCTTTTTCTTATTTTGCCACCTTAGCAATGGCTTTCTTACTGCCACTTGACCTGTCAAACCTGCAACTTGAAGTCTTCTCTTCACAGTTGAAACTGAGACTTGCTTACTTCGACCAGTGTTAAGCTGTTGTCCTGTGAGCCGACTATCACGCAAGCTGTTGACTCTCAGAAACTTGTCTTCTGATTC
Source organism: Polyodon spathula (assembly GCF_017654505.1). Taxonomy (NCBI): domain Eukaryota; kingdom Metazoa; phylum Chordata; class Actinopteri; order Acipenseriformes; family Polyodontidae; genus Polyodon; species Polyodon spathula. The sequence goes on along the minus strand of NC_054548.1, from coordinate 17,565,751 downwards.
TGTTGTGGCTTTGGGTCTGCCATACCTCTTCCTGTCAGAGTTTCCTCCAGTTTCCAAGTGCCTTTTGATGGTGTAGGAAACTGTATTCACTGATACCTTGGCTTTCTTTGCAATTTCTCTAAAGGAAAGACCTACACTTTTAAGGGTTATAATGGTCTGTCTGTCTGTCTTCTTTTGTTAATTGCCTTTTTCTCACAATTATGATAGCAATATACTACTTCCTGCAGTACAATACTGTCCAAATAATGCTTAAGAGGGTGTAGTAGCACAGTCTGTTCCAACACTGCTTTTATACAGACAGAGGGTTTGTAAGTAATCAACAAAAGTTGGGACACCTATAGGAATTGTTAGCATCAACTTTCAAGGCTTAATTTACTTCCATTGCTGCAGAACAGCTGTAAGTTGTTAACCCATTCCCTGAAAAAGGCCTTTTTGCATAACTGAAATGTACATTATTTTTCAGTTTTTGGTAACCTAAACTTTTTTTTTTAACCTCTGGCAGTTTACCGCTTACCTTTGTACCATTTCAGGTTATTCACTGGACTTGAACTGCTTAAATTTCAATAAAAATTGGAAAAATGGGGGTGTTCTAAAACTTTCGACTGGTAGTGTATAAATAAAACTTTTTTCCACAAATAAACCCTGAAGCTAATAGAGACAACAAATCAATATGTAACACAAAGTAACACACAAATATAGCTAATATACCTATACAAATATAGGTATATTGTATACCTGTACAATATACAAATATACCTGCTTAATAGAGCTATGCAGGTACTCACATTCTCAGAGTGATATCCTCTAAGATGTTTTTTCATTGGTAGGCATTAGGTTATATTAATGGACCTAACAAGTCCATTAAATAGTGTGTTCATTTCACAACAAGGTTCAGGACTACAATCCCACAAGTCACTGCAGAGATGACTATTTTCTAAAGAAACGAGCAGTGAAGTGTGGAAATGTCATTGACTGAAATGTACTGGAAAGGTTTTGGTTAAGAGAAAAGCGATTACATGCAAATTTTTGTCAGTTTTTCATTAAGTATATCGGGAAAACTACTAAGTGGTTTGCAATTCAATATGTTAATGTAACATTATTCAGCAGGTTTAATTTGAAGCAAAATTAGTTAATGCTATAGGGTGATGCAAAATTTTTGGTCAGAGCTGTGTATTGCCTGGCTTCTAATTCTCAGATATTAATCAGATTTTCTAATCACAAAGAACACAGCCAGAACATAACCAACAGTAAAATGCCTGTCCCTTGGGTGAAGCGTTAGCACATAAGACAATCAGACTTTCCAAGGCATTCTACTTACAGTACTTCAGGCAATAAGAGTTAGAAGAATGCATTTAGCTTGACTAAAATGCAATCACAGCTTAGAAAATCTGGAAGGTTGTTAACCTTTCTTGCTGTGGTGTTGATATTAGTTAAAATGGAATGGTAATAGAATTGTATCAGTCCATCTGCAAATTATAATGGAGAGTCTCATAATTCTTTACAGGCAAAGAAAAGCCTAAGGATGTTGTACTTTGCAAAGATTTGACACTTCAGACAGATGGCTTTACCCTATAATGGTCTGCAAAGGATTACAGTAGTGTCCTTTGATTTCAGGAAGTTTCATGAGAAACATCTTACTAGTGTAATAACATGTAATTATATATATATATATATATATATATATATATATATATATATATATATATATATATATATATATATATAGTGCAGAGAAAAAGTTTGTGAACCCCAATGATAATTATGGAAATTCCGTTTTTTTACTATGATAGCCTTCTTGAATTCTTCAATATCCAATAGGGTTTATATTAACCAATTCCATGTCTTTTGAAACAAAATTACGTATGAATTAGACAAACAATGAGTAATTAAGATTCAGGGTATGTGAAAAAGTAAGTGAACCCCTGGTTTTATGAGCTGAATTAAGGGGACAATTAGAATCAGGTGTTTAAATAATTAGGTAGATCTTCAGGGGTGAGTTTGGGAGGCCCCACCCTATATATAGATCAGAAACTTTGTGAGTTTGCTCTTCACCATACAGGTGTGTGGAAACACGTCATGCCACAATCAAAAACATCTCTGAGGATCTCAGAAAAACAGTTATTGATGTTCATCAGTCTATGAAGGGTTACAAAACCATTTCTAAGGATTCCACCAATCCACTGTCAGACAGATGTCTACAAATGGAGAAAGACCACAGTCACTCTACCCAGGAGCATTAGTCCTACCAAAATCTCTCCAAGAACAAACTGGAAAATCATCAAGGAAGTCACAAAGAACCCCGGAGTAACATCCAAGGATCTGCAGGCCACTCTCGCCTTGGCTAATGTGAGTGTTCATGACTCAACTATCAGAAAAAGACTGAACAAGAACGGTGTTCATGGAAGGACAGCCAGGAGGAAACCACTGCTCTCTAAAAAGAACATTGCTGCCTGTCTGAAGTTCGCCAAAGAGCCAATAGATGATCCAAAGGACTTCTGGAACAATGTTCTCTGGACAGACGAGTCAAATCATATTTTAAAGATGCAACAGAAGAGAGAGAGAGAGAGAGAGAGAGAGAGAGAGAGAGAGAGAGAGAGAGGAAAGGTGATCGACTGAAATGCAGTGGAGAGGTTTTGGTTACTGTGTGAGCAAAGCGATTACATGCAAATCTCCAGACTGTGTGAACATCATGTAATCAAATAAACTACAAAATGATATTGCAAAAGTCTACCAGAAGCCACAATAGTAGTACAGTGTTTTGTGTTAGATTTCAAAATGTCACATCTTTCAATTTCTGTCAGTTTTTCATTATTCAGCAGGTTTCATTCGACTTAATATATGAATATGAGAGAGAGAGACTGGAGGGATAACATCTTGCTTGCAGGCCTGAGTGTTTTTTTTTTTTTTTTTAAATCAACAAAATTCCACTTGCTGTGTTCTACTCTACTTGTGCTGTGCTAAGCTCGCTATCCCATGATTCAACAGTGATGATCACTCTATGGGTTATTCTGGAGAACAGACCTTGCTGCAGATTTCCACCCCCCATTTCCCTGAAGAGGCAGTATCATCCTCGAATCGTCACATCTACTTCCAGAACAAGTTAAACACATAGCAGACACATATCATGCAGACACATATCATGCAGACACATATCATGCTGAATCATGGTGGCCTTACACCCAATTAACGGTGTTGCCTTCACACTGGTAAGATATTCTAGATCTACTGTACAAAACACACATTATGAGGAGGTACTTACCATTATTGACTAGAATGTGAAGTGGAAGGCCTCTGTCATTGAACTTCTTGACAAACCAATGAATAGACTTTAGTGAAGTCAGGTCAAGATGAATGAACTCCACTGAAAAAACGATTGAATACTTCAGTTTAGCTTTTAATCAACTACAGTATGAACATGAAAGATGCAAGCACAATCCACAAATAAAACATTAAAAACAGTAAACAGCGGATTCCGAAAAATATAGTGTTACACATTCCCATGTGTTGCTACAGCTAAAAAGTTGTCAGGATGTAAACAATGAAAAGAAAAAATAGGAGTACATCATTTAAACATGTAGGGACGCGTATCTCTATACTTTTTCAGAACTCCGCTAATTACTCTTTAATTTGGAATTCAGATGAATCAAATCAGTTGCTTTTAACAAGATCCAAGTTGCTTCTTACAAATTGAGCAGCATTTACATTTATCTTGGTAAAAATAGATCAAAAAGAAAAAAACCTTACTGTGCTATTAAAAAAAAACAAAACTGACTTCATACCATTCATCTTTATGACTCATGTATTGAATTCAATGAGCTAGACAATTAACTTCTCAGAAAATCTGTATTTTTACAACAATGCATACGAATAATACATTTCTTTAATCTACCATCATATAAAATGTACTTTGTATAAAGCAAAAAAAAAAAAAAAAAACCCTTACTAAATTTCTGAACCACTTAATTTTTTTCAATAACAAATAAGAACCCATACAGTTCCGGTGAGAATTTTCTTTTGAATAGCAGTCCTCAAGCACGTTGCATAATCATACCTCGTGTCAGCAATACAAATATATAAAAGAAAATGTAAAAAATTATGTTTTGTAGCTAAATTCTATTTGACTAAATTACTCTATGCATTTTTCTTCCCATTTTTTATTTATTTTTTTAATCCAGCATAAATTCTTAAATTCATGAAGAAATAATGTACAATTAATCAAACAAATTTAAATCATGCAATGATTTGTTCCAGGAGAAATACGTCATGGAGTATTTTAAATTGGCAAAGATGTGCATCATCAATTTGATTGCTCATGACTTTCAATTAAGAAGGTGCAATGCCCTATGGCTATATTTAATATTTTGTAACCATGTATTTTATAACCACACAAAATGTAACATATCGAGGCTTCCTTGGGCTGCACAGGAACAGGGCAAACCCTAAATTGTTTCCAATGGGGATAAAGCTTGTCTCCAGTAAGTTGAAACTGCCTTTTAAAAACTAATCCAGCACTAAATGCTTCTGAGAAAACTGCCCATGGCGTATTTGTGGGAAAGTGAGGTGGGGAAGCATATCAGTGTTGTCCAGGCTTCAGTGCAGAATAGTTCAGTGTGCTTTAGAGCACAGCTGAACTGAGCAATATTTGATGAAATAGTTAGCAAGCACCATAAATAATGTTTTAAGAAGAATCAACAATAATCAAATCACACTGAATGAATAATAAATAATATTAAATACCACTATTAGACAAACATAGATCATTTACAATATTCCTTTAACTTTAAAAATACTACACTTTGTCAACATACATATATCAACGGGCCCTGTCATTTTAAGGTCATTATAATGCTAGATTGTAAGCCCTGTATTCCGGTAACAGTCACCAAGCTCCCATGTAGTCAATGTCTCAAAATCAACAAGTCAGGATTAATGAAGTAGCTATTTATAACAGCCTAATTACATCAAAGCAAATCATGTTTTGTAATTAAGCCCAGGGGAGATTTAACTCAAAAGCAAATTAGCATGGCTGTCATACCTTTACAAACAAACTGGCAAACTATTTCGATGAGGAGTTTTCATAAAAAAAGAGAGAAACTGTACAAAAAGGTTGTTTCTAATATGACAATATAAATGGATGTCTCCATTAAATATAAGCATGTGTGCTAGCAAGAGATAACACTCTTACTACCTACACCATCTGCCCACTTTATTATGGTCTGTTAACCCGACTGGAATGGGGCATGTTCTCCAGGTATATCCTGGGTCCCTGGATTAAAGTCCATAATGCATCCATCCACCGTCACAACTGTGCGACGCCTCTCGAGACACCTTCCAGCACCTTGTGGCTTCAAGGCGGGAAGCAGGGTAACAGTGGCCCAAACATTTATTCATATAGGTCCTAATAAAGTGGCTAGGCAGTGTGTGTACAGTGTTTTTATAAAGTTTTGGAACATCCCATTTCACAAGGTAACTTATAGATAGAAATTATTAACAGGGCTGAATGCATCACACAACACTGTCTATTACACTTGCTTGTACTTCCTTAACAACTAGATCTCAGCCCTCAACTTAAATAGAATATATAGTATAGAAAAAGGAATGTATAGGTTGGTATAGATTGTAGGACGATGGTAAACACATAAAAACAGAACAAACTATACGCATGCAATGGGCATATTGTATCACTGAAATCCGCAAAACAGAGGGGACCATTGCATCCTCTGCCGTGTTCAGATGAATTTATTACTTATGGGTTTTATAAAGCTTTATGGAGCTTAGTTATCTTTTCTATCAGCTGCTGGTATTCCCCTCCCCAGAGCCTATTGGACTTCTACCACTTGTAGATATGGGAGGAATGGTAATGCTGAGCCACATTTACATGCACCAGGGAATCAGCCTGTTGCTTTAATGTGATAGATGCATCTTAGCAAATGCTCTAAGAGGCTTCTGGGCATTCCCTGGAGAGTAGCTTTGATGAATCCCACCTGAGAAATCAATCTCTTTTTATTCCCCGATTCTCAGACAAGCTTTCAGCATGTATTGACTGATACCCCGGGCACTGCAGATAGGCGCAAGATGAACCCCAATACACAAATGACAGAAATTTAGTAAGGCCCCCTCCTGATTGCAATCCAATTACCAACCCCAGCCAAGCGAGATTAAGCTGCACAAACAGCTGGAACTCCTGCCCAACATACAGGGACTAGTACAACTTTTTGAACCCTAAAACTAACCCTGTAGGTTTATAGAGGATACACCATTGCCAAGTGCCTATTACTTTAATTTCTACTGATTTATGTATTAATGCTTTTTGTGAGGTTTTTTTCTTTTTCGGAAGTAGTCTCCAGTGATAAAAGGAATATGTTGATGGCACAGCAGAAATATGAGTCTAATGCATGGTAAAACACAAAATAAAACAGTCCAGTTATGATTATCAAGCATAGCAAACAGCTTTGGGAATAGCAAATAATAACCGTTATTGATCTGTATTTTAGGAGGCTGTTCTTTGCAGTCCTGTGTTATGGTTGGACATGTTTGTTATCTGCTCTTATGCCTTGTGACTAAACTATAGAGATGCAGGATTACTCCTAAATCTGGTGATTGTAAATTGTAAGCAGCACAATGGGGATACATTAGTCCAACAGGATAATTATGTGCGCCAGCTTGCTAGTATGGGTGGAGGTGTATTTCTAGGATTTGTGAATGAGTTGCTGCATTGATATAATGACTTATGTACTGCTTCCTAATATTGCTGATTGTTATTACAAAATACCAACCCCCCCCCAGAAAAAACATCTAAAGCATCCATGCACTGGCTATAATCATCTGTGAGCGCACATTGGCATGATTTGCAGTGTTAGGCAAACACACACTAATTTAGCCTGGTGTGAAATGTAACGAAAAAGACCCATCACAGCAAGTAACGCCATTAATTGATTGCATCACACAAAAATCTATACGTCTTTTCAGAATTCTAATTTGTCAGTCACCTAAGATGGTCCACATCCCCCAATGTGTACTTACTGCAAAAACAAAATCACATATTTTTAAAGTTTCCATTTTCCTGTGCTTGTCATTACTATAGATGGAGAACAGTTCATGGTCTATAGCAATTTCTCTAGTCAAATGGGTATTGATATACTTCTTATATATATATATATATTATATATATATAATTATATATTAATATATAAATTAATATAATTATGCCTTTTTTTATACCTCTCCCCCTTTTTTTAAAATATATATTGAACTATATATATATATATATATATATATATATATATATATATATATATATATATATATATATATATATATAAAAAGTATATATATTTTTATTTATTTTTTACACAAATGTATTAGCACCCTACACTTAATATAAGGTAATTCAAGAACATTAGTGAACATTACCCACAAATTATGACAAAAGCACACAATTTCTGGCACTTTAACAAAAACAACAAAAAAAAAAAAAGGACTAGCACCTTTGTGCCAGCCTGTAAAAATGAAATATAACTAATTAGACAATCTAGGTAATTATGTTGAAGAAGAATGTTTTTGGCACAAAGGGAGGGCTTGCTGCGGTTGCCCTTTTTTCTGGAGGAAGCGGTTCCCCTTTCTCTCCTGTTCTGCTGGCCAGGGAACGTGTGTGGCTGCAGCTGCAAGCTGCATTAGCGCCTGGAACTCTTCCCTCCGCGACACATGTGGCAGGGGCGGTAAGGAGCCCTCCCGCTGTGGCCTGCCCGATGGAAGAGGCTGGGTCCGAGACGTCTGATCTCGACGCCGTGAAGGACAGCTCGCTTGGGCTAGGAGGTTTAGGTAGTGGGGATGGGGAACGAGACTGTGGAAGTTGGGGCTGCCTGGTGGTAGCGGGCAGTCTGTCCTGAAACTTTAGTAGGGTCTCTAGCATGGTCTTCCGAGCCCTTACAGTCTCCGCTAGCTCCGCAAAGCGCCGCTCGGCCGAGCTTGGGCGCCTTCGAGACGACTCCGACAGTGGTCGTCTGCGCCTGTGTGTGGAAGGGGAGAGGTGCCAGTGGGTCCCCTGTCCCCTGGTGAGCGGCTCCTCGAGCGGTACCGTCTCGGCAGTGACAATCTCGCCTCCCCTGAGAGGTGTCTGCGCCTCTGTACCGGTGGTGGGGAAGGGGAGGGTGATCCAGGTGTGTGAGAGAGCTCTCTGGTCATTGAAGCAGCGGGGGTCCTAGAGGACCTCTGCGGAGGGCCTTGGACCACTGACCTCATTCTCCCTTGGCTTGGGGAGAAAGACTCTGCTAGGGATAGAGCTGCTCTCCTGTGCTTAGTTCGTTTAGAGAACTGCACGGAGAGCAGTCCAGCTCATCTGCCAGTGCTTTGGCCGCATGGTCTGGCCCTAAGCATCTGACGCAGGACCGGTGCTCGTCCTGCCCGGGCAGCTTTGCTGCACACTGGTCGCATTGGTGAAACCCAGCGGAGGACCCAGTCGACTGTACTGACATGGCGTCGTAGGCGGGGCTGCTGCTCTCGGTGCCGAGATCTAGTGGTCGGTGTCGAGTCAATCTGAGGCGAGGTTGGAGCCGATAGTAGCGCGGTTGGTGCCAGGCTGTAGATGGTTCCGAAGTTATTCACCGGTGCTGGGATCGGCGTCGAGGAGAGTGCTATCGGTGATGGTCGGTGTCGATGGGTAGTGCGTTCGGTGCGGGGCTGTAGACGGCTCAGAAGCTATTCACCGGTGCCAAATCAGCTGGTGCCGGGATCGGCGTCGAGGAAAGCGATGTCGGTGCCGAGAGGTCGGTGCTGAGGCAATCGGTGCCGAGGTCGGTGCTGATGGGTAGCACGGTTGGTGCCGGGCTGTAGACTGCTCATAAGAGGTTCACCGGTGCTGAATCAAATGGTGCCGGGAACAGTGCCGAGGAGAGCGCTATCGATGCAGAGTGGTTGGTGCCGAGTCAATCAGCGCCGAAGTCGCTGCCGGGCTGTAGACGGCTGCAAAGCTAGTCACCGGTGCCGAATCAATCAGTGCCGGGATCGGCGTCGAGGAGAGCAATTCAGTCAGTGTGGTTGCCGAGGGCAAGCGCAGCCGCGCTAGAATAGCCCAAGCTGTTTTTTTTTTTTCTTTTTCGGTCACTGTGGTCGATTAAATCGGCATAGAGGATGACGCCGCAAGCCTGCGGGGTCTCCTTACAGCACCAGAACAGGTCTCAACACTGTATCTGGCAATTACATGAAGACTCGTGCAGTGAAAAAGTAATGGTCGAAACCAGCTCTAGTCAGTAAACTGACATGAGAATAAGGTAGCAGCACTCTCAAGAATGCTCGGAAGCATGATTCTACTGTGTAAAAGTAAAAAATTGACAGTAAAAAAAAACGAAAAACCAGCCAAATTCGGACAAAGAAAGCACAAGGCAATCTGTGACCTGTCTCAGTGAAGTGAGAGACAAAATGGCGATGTGCTACTGCGAGGACATCCCTCTTCAGCAGGAGGTGGTGGGGACTTTCCCCTCACAGCAGGGCCCTGATAGGGCAGCCTTTTTATATTTATGCTCAGTGATTGGCGGTCAGAGAGGGCTCTTCCCATTCGGTAATGGTTGTCATTCAATTGAAAGGGAACCCATGTTTCAGTGTTTTCTGACATTAAACCTATATTCATAAATCTATTTGTTAATCAAATGGATATCTGCCCCTGAAACCACTGTATATTTTTGCTTTGACGGTTCAATAATTAAATTGCAAATCTCTATTTGGCCATGCAATTTTACATTAAGGAAATGATCTTTTTTGTTGTATCTGTATCTATTAAATACTGTCATACAACACTGCATTTCAAATCTTAGTTAATTGCAGATAGTGAATTTAAAGTAAAGTGCAGAGTACCTTGTTCGTCTCTAAAATTACAGTGCTCAATCTGATTAGAATCTCATCTTGCTTTACAAATTCATAATCAGTGTTGCAAAGATTTCATAATTTTCATTTAAACCAAAGGAGTCATGTATAGTCTAGAAAACATACTTCACTTCATTAGAGGAATTATATCCCCTCATGTGGTGCTTTATAGTTTAAAAGTAGTATTATAAAACGCTTCAATTTGTCAACATGTTAATATTAAAACAGAGTGGTTTTTGTAATGCTGATCATTTTGGTTATTTGTGCATAGTAAAAACAGTACAATGGACATCCCAAACATTGTACACTGTTTTTAACAATTCTTAGAACTGCTAAGAAATGTCTATTGGTCCAAGGTGCAGTTAAACATGTATGCTGTGCAACACAGAATATTTACAGTTAGTGGTGCCTCTGCTATATCCCTAAACCAGTTATAGTGAGGTTAATAAATCACTAAAACAGCTTTATTTAATGGAATAGATGTTAGCTGGTGGTTCACAAGCCAGTAGACTTTATGTAACTGTGTTGAAAACGTTTGCCATTTAGATCTAGGCTTCAGTGGTGCACTCACACCAGATCAGAAATCAATTGGAACTTGCTTTAAGCTTGCTTGGAGAATCCTGTGACAAAACAGTCTTGCTCATTTCATTCAAATCATGTGACCTTTAAACTCTGCCAGTCTATATAAATTTAAAGTTGGCGGGGCTGGCTAAGTTGAAAGGTCACATTGCCTGGTTTTTATTGACAAGCTCAAATCAGCTCAAAGCCAGGTAACGACATATTTAAAAGAACTCAATACAGTAACTCAATATTGGAGCAACTGACCCATGATAACCACCCTAGATAGAAAGATTATGTTCCCCTCATTAAAATTATAATATGTCAATGAGCAATATGTCCCATTTATTACCGATGCCTAATGACTGAGTGAGGTAAAATGTCCAACAAAATCTCCACCCAGTTGTTCTATATATCATTTGTGTTTCCATAACTTGTGTCAGTACTGTATATTTTGCTATATATAAAAACTGTATTGACAGTTAAAAATGTAGTTATTTTTACATGTATATAGTTAATGTTATTTCTATTTTAAGATGATTGGTTAAATAAATAAAAGATAGTCCTGTGATAAAGTATGCTCCATATACTTTGATCTTAGATAAGCTTTAAAATATTAATACATTTTGCCCATATTTAATTCAACATTCGAACTTTGCTATCAAGGATTACCTTTTCCTGAAAAATGACTATATAAATCACATGTTCTGAATCTGCTTGTAACGGTTTATTAAAAAAAAAAAAATGACTTACTTGACTGCAAATTCCAATTAACCTTTGTGCGCTAACCATCGTTTGCCCTAGCATGCTCTGCATCCCTTCATTTGAGCATGCCTAAATCATTAAACACTCACCAATTCAAATAACACCGCAAGTGGAAATGATATTAGACAACATTTATACATGAAGAACAAAGGGGATTATTACTTAAAACCACTCTTACTAGCCTAATCCATCTACAGCGTTGTCCAATAAAGAGGGACAGCTTACGTGACAGACCACAGCTCATACTCCTTTCTGCTTTTGTGCTTTAAAGAATGTAAGCAGGATACAATATTGAATACAATAAACACAGAGGATTTACCACACCATACATTCCTAACTTTTGGCCCATAATAACTGCTGCACAGGAAGTTAATTAAAGGTGTGGTGGAAGACATCACCAGAATCAGTGTGGGGCCAAAAACAACAACATTTTGATTGAATGTTATCCATTTGTATAATAATTTAAAAAATTGTATGTTTTAAAAAAAAAAAAAAGGTATATATATATATATATATATATATATATATATATATATATATATATATATATATATATAGTTGACCAGTGTTCTATTTGGAGGTCTTATCTCACTCAAACAACTTAATTCTTATATCATTTCATTACATCTGAGGTCCCCTGTAGAAACAGTAGTACTAAATGTTGACTGACAACTGCTTATAAAAGGGGAAGATATCATCTCATCACTAACTATACTGGCAAAAACAGGGATACAACACAGCTGAAAATCAGGTGCCGAGTCTGCATCCAAGTCTCCCCCTGTGCATCACCATGTGTCTACTGGAAACACCGGCTCCTGCCATGGCCTGCTACAATATATTTTTTCTAAATGTCATAGAGTAAGGGAGTAGGCTTCTTCTGGTTTCTGCAAGCAAGTTTGTATGGCTGTCTTTACCAATAAAAGTTGGCTGTTCAACCAGCACCCCATGATTTGTTAATTTTGTCTTTGAAAGAGAAATAAGCCAAGCTCTTCCAAACTTCTTTGGATGACAACAAAATAAAACCACAAGGCTTAGAACAACCGTGGGAAAGATCCCAACGAGTAAAGCAATTTCCTCAAATATACAATTTCACTAAAGTAATAAAAATGTCCTTTCAGGTTTGTGCAACTTTGAAAATGGAAATGTAGTGTAAGAGTACTGGTGTATTAAGAGTTTACTTTCTAGGCAGCCTGGAAAAGACAGGTGTGACCCCACACAGGTGCGTCTCATGACTCAGTTTTAAAAAATGAACCAATTTTTATTTTATTAAAAAAAAAAAAAATTAAAAAAATTCCTAGCTCGAATTAAATTTGATCTCCAAACAATAACATTACAGAGGGGAAAGAAAGTACAGACGCTTCATAAATTCAGCCACAGACATGGTGGTTAAAAGGGGATTTTTCTGCTGAAATATATAATTAGTAAGACTAGTAAATAATGATCTTAGCAGAAATAACAATGGAGAATGATAGAAGACACAAGTAACAGGATTTTAATTTTGGAAGAGAATAAATAACAAGAAAATGCAGACAGTGTAATTTATGCATCCAATACATCACTGCTTGATTTGACAGAGAAATATAGTGTATCAGCTACATGCAGCCAGCACAGTATCTTCTCTGTGAAACCACTGAGGCATAGTTCAGTATTTCTCAGGTACAGTACTACATGCCCAGAAAACTACAGTAAAGAAAATTTGTAGCAGAAAATCCAAAATCAAGTACATGGTCTTATACAAATTGGTGTGGTCAGTACTGCAGAAACATCAAATGAAAATCTGGCCACGATATGAATGTACAAGGCTAGAAAGATGAAATTGGATTCTGCTCAAATTATGCTTGCAAGTAAAAAAACAAAAAGATTTAAAAAAAAAAAAAAAAAAATTTTAGGCTAATGGTTTTAAAATAAAAAATCCAGTCTTGATGTTATGTGGATTTTCATATTGAACAAATGTCATTGTACCTTCAATGACTGTAATATAAGTGATTCATACCTTGTACCTTAATTTTCCATCTTTTGCACAATTTGTACATTTGCAGCTATTATGAGTAAAATCCATGATCTAAAAAGCAGCAGATCTAAACATCTCTGTTTAAACACTGATATTAATGCAGTATGCAAATAAAACATCAGCATAAGTATGTGAGTAGTTTATGTCTCTCTAACTGTATGTAAAACACCTGGGATGTTGCTGTTTTAATGATTTAAATAAAGGCAGTAAAGGAACTCCTAATACAATTGTCAATTTGTTTTTTTTTTTTTTTTTTTTTACTTATAACAAATACACAAAACCTTTATCACATTTTGTAATCTGTCAATGCTGTCAAATGCTTTTATTACTTACAATGCACACTGTGCAGTCATTTAAGAAGCAGTGACCATTAATTTTTGTTATTGTTTTATTAGCAACTACAGCAGTATGGTGATGCCAGTATAACACATTACCAGTAAAACAAAAACGGTAAGGTGATCATATTTTTAATTTCTATTTTACTTCTTGAGCGATAACATGAATATCGTGAATATCTATATCTTGAATGTGTAATTTATTGTATAACGTCCCATTGCAACAAAATGCCATACTGAGTCAACGTCAAGTTATAGGGGTGAAAGAAGATTGTGTCCTCACAACTTAAACTACTAATAGTCTTGCTCACACGAGTCTACTTTTATACAGCTGAAGCATTCATAATTTGAAAAGCATTTTAGGTTTTTGACTCGGCTGGAACAGAGTTCTTGTTTTGAGTAAGTACAAAAGAACTGCTACTCGGACAGGTTTAAAACATTAACACGAGAGTATATTGTTTAAGGAGTTTACCAAGACATTATCAAGCGCCACCTGTGATTTGCAGTTAACTTACAGTATAAACAATTCTGTGCTTCCTTGAAATAGCTACCCTATCAATAAATACTGCAACATAAATTCACAGGCAGACGTACAGTATGGTAAGCTGATAAGATTTATCTGTGACCTCGAGAACGTGAAGTGACATTGTTTTTTATCCAAAGAGTAAATTGTTTCAATGAAAATCAATTCCCAACAAATGGGAATATGCACTGTAATCTACCTTGCTGTAAATGTTCTGACACTAATGATTAGATGCTTGCTCTAGATTTTTACTGACACTATATCAGGACTGTGGGGAGGTGTGGCGGGTTATGGGAGGAAGTGATGTGACATGGGAAGCACGTAGTTGTGGTTGGATTTTTATTTATAATTCCCACAAAAGAAACTGCCTCTGTTACCAGCTATGGTAAGCAGAGGCTTAAAATGAAAAACAAAATAGTCCAAACAGAACACAAACACTGCTACAGGGTTTTCAGTAATCCACACCCCACAGTAGGTGGCTCGGGCTCCCTCTTAAAAACCCAGGACAAGTAATTCCTGCAGCTCCCAAGGATCTCAGGGGGAAAGTCCGGACTCACGGGAAGCCGGTCTGGGAATCCTCAGTCTGAGCGTAAACAAAGCAAACAAACCAAACAAAAGAACAAAACTCACAGAGCTCACACAGCACAACTGTCTTAGTCCAGGATAGTGAGACCAAACGGCAGAACCCCACAGCCTAAATAGTGCCGAGCCCTGCCCCTACAATCAGTGCACTGCCCCACCTCAGCCAATCGTCGAACGCAGCACAGCTGATTGCAATAATGGGGCTCAACCATGAGGTTCTGCCCCAAGTTAAGATGGCCACCACCACTGTGGCTTCTGCCCCAACCATGACTCAGCCATTCTCATGTGTCTCGTTCCTTCCTGCACAGTGCTGGCAGTAGTCGGGAGGGCAAATTACAAGAGGGACTCCTTTCACTCCCGTCACAGGAGGTTTCACACCAAGTTAAACCTTTGCCAATTCATTAGGTTTATATCCTGTTCGCCGACTTTGATCGCTAAACAAGAAACTGTAACACAATCATTTAACAGGGCAATATAAAAGCACCACGCTTAAATCTCATTTTAAAAGGTGAAACTAGGGCATTAATAATTAAAAAAAAAAAATGTAATCATAAATTTAATATTCATACTAACAACATTCCCACAAATACCTTTTGATTTTTGTTTTTCTTCCTTGTCCACTATGTGCTTATCTATTAGAAACCCTCCTGAGCCCAATGCTTCATGTTGCATCAAGAATATATACAGGATCAGATGGGGTGCTATCACCAGTAACACAGGAAGTAAATTAGGAAAATAAACTGCTCAGCTAAGTCAGATCTGAGTTGATAGAATCATTTTTTCCACTAAAGTCAATACTAATTCACTTGGGAGAAAAAAGGAACCAGAGACCATATTTTTAAATACAAGTTAAGGTCAGTAACAGATTCTAAGATATGGTTCAGTGTGTTCATCTATCTCAAACAGATTCAGAGATAAACAAAATATACCAATTAGGCAGGGTGCACTGTTTTACTGCTGATACAAATAATGATCTAAGCATTATAATTTGGAACTAATGTCTCAGAGTGCGAGACGGGGATATGAGCAGTTTCAAGTTTGTCAAACCTACTTTTATTCACCAGACAAATCATACATGGTCAATAGAAACATATGGTCTTGCGACAGGTGGTGGAACTATTGACTTGTAGTCAGTCTACACATGTGTAGTGGTCTATCTTATATGTTTAACTGTATAAAATAATGTTTACGAACCTGGGAATATTTTATAATATCATCTGAAGTGATATGCCGTCCAGCAACAAAATCCTTGATTCTACCACTTCAGTTAGGCTTTAAATATAGTGCACATAACGACAGATTGTTTATTAAATAAACAAGTATCACTAGCTTGTCATTTCTATTCTTTACAAAAACAAAGTCCTTTGCATACAATTTTATTGTTTTTAGACTTCTTGCATTCAAGCCTTCAGTCTCACTTGATCAAGTGGCTCCATTATTAGTCACCATAGGAACAGACACAACATCTCTTTCACACAAGTGTTAGTATTTGTAGACAACCTTGCTCCTCAGTTCCCCAGGCTTCAGTCAGTAATCAGACTCATGTAAAATAAATTCATCATTACCCTGTACTATATATTTCATTATCTGTTAAAAATAATTTCCTTTGTATATGGTAATACCTGTCTGCACTATAGAATGCGTACAGTGGTGTGCACAATGCATTAATGCTAACGTTCATTTTACTACCCTTAATTAGCTTAATTACAACACTGTATGTGGCAAGTGTGATGCTGAAATAAGTGCCAAATAAATATTTAAAACAATATCTGGAGTAGCAATAACCATAAGGACCCGGGTCTTAACAGTATTGCAAACCGAGGTGCTTTGTTTAACACCACATGTATTTCCAATTGATATGACAGAAGCATTTAAAAAGACTAGGAGAAAATAGTAAAGTTAGACTTGAATGAGAAACTATACACAGAAATGCCCTTTCCCCTCAGGCCACACAAGATGGCAGTAGATGCAATGAACAGCATGAAACAGACATTCATACTAAGAAGCATCTTGATGGCTTGGTCCAGTGTGACAGAAAGATTGTGAAGCGTTGTGTGTGTGTGTGTGTGTGTGTGTGTGTGTGTGTGTGTGTGTGTGTGTATATATATATATAATATATATATATATATATATATATATATAACGAGAACCTACCTTTGATGTAAACTTCTGGAAACCTACATTTTACGGTACTAAGGTTTTACTGTTGTTTTCTGGAGATGTATGGAGGCTGTATGTATGTCTGTTGAATTTCCTGTCTGCATGTTTACATTTTATGCATATCTAGAGAACAGTTTATCCCAGTAATAATTAAACTTAATATTCTTTTTCTCCAGTTATTATGAATATGTCCGTCCATATGTAACACTAAGATTTTACATGCATCTAGAGAAGTGCTTATTCAAGTAATTCAGAAAATCATAATCTGAGGGTATATGAAAGCAAACTTAAACCCAATATCTTGGTTCATGTTGTTGATTCATGTAGCCAGTTATACTGGCATGCCATTGTACTACCAAGCCTTAATTGCAGACAAAAAATTAAAATCCTGCCTATGACATTGCAAATTACATGCTCTGAACAACCCATCAACACAAAAGAACCTGCAAAAAACAACCCTGGTATTTTGAATGGTGAGAATTACTGCTTTGAGTGCTTTTTATACTTACGGAGAGCTCCCAGCATGAAGAGGATTATTTTGTGCACTACAAGTGTATAACTGGCCCCAAGACTTTTCTGATCATTATTTGTAAAGAGGCTTTTATCACTGCATGTAGCTCTGACAGCTTAAAACACAATTCAACTTTAAGCTGGGCTGTACAATATTCTCCAGTCTGCCTGAACTATCATAAACTGAATGAGCTTGTTTTGTGGCACTTACACGTAGTACAGTAGGGTGATTTTGTATACAAAAATAAATATGTGCACATACTGTAGAGGGACTGAACAAAGGAAATGAGAACTTAATACACAGTAGGAGGTCCTCCAGGCAGCCAGAATGCCTCTGATGCAATGTGAGAAGTCTGCAGTTTAAATGAACTATTCTGGAAATATAATTGAATGTTTTTGGCCCCATAGTAGTACATGAACCCTGGTTGATAACATTATATTGAATTTTCCACTATGAGTGTTGATTGGCTTAAGCAACATTTTCCACATTAATTAGTAAAATTGTAATATAAATACTTTTCCTTATCTCCCAGTTGGTTACACTCACAAAGACTCATGATGGTCCAGTATAGCTCATCAGAAAACCTGACCAATCAATAATGTAGCTTTATTGGGCCACAGGTTCTGTGACTCTGTGACATATTTTTGAATTCCACTGGGATCCTGAAGCTTTTCTTGGAATACCTCCTCTCCCTCTTCTATTTACTTTTCAAGAGTTACACAAACCCCAGGAGCGAAAAGAATGAACAGACTGTCGTAGGCTATTTTTTCTTTTTTAAAGACAGGGTACAGTATTAAGGATATTGTCTACAACAGCACAACTTAAATGAAAAAAAAAGTAAAATTAATCTAACTATCTTCTGACAGTGAAATATAATTAGCACAGCATGAAAAAGTTGGTCGCCTTGACATACATCTATAAAATTTCATAACAAATCCACAGGTTCACCCAAACTGGATAGGCTAGTTAATGAGATCCAAAGTTTCAGACGTGAGAGAGAGAACACACAGACACAAGTTGGGGTAGGTTCAGGGCAAGGGGAAGCTTTTGGTCACACTGTCAGTAACTAGGGAGACCTATATTAAAATATCTAGAACTCAAAAACATTTATTTTTTTGTAAGTAGGTTCACTTGTTTTTGAGTGCTCCAGATTTAACTTAACAGCGTCATTCAGTTCCAGTGACAAGGATCTATGTTAACTGGATTTCTAACTTGAAATGGATTTAGTCTCTGAGCAGAAAACAAAGCCTGGGGAATCTAATGATGGAGCAGAGGACTGACCTACTGTGCTGTTCTACCAGAGACTCTTCAAAGTAAGAAAAACTAATTAATTTGAAATTAAAAGTTCAACTGCCCAATCATATAAAAAACAGGAAATAATTGTAGTATAATGGCCATGCCTGACCATTGTTCTGCCCATCGATGTTATGTAAGTGACTCCCAGCATGGAGTCTCTCGAATGTTACAATATTTTGTATGTGGCTTAACTGTATTCTGGACTGCTGAGCTGTACTGGACTGTATGAAATGTGTATAAATAAATAAATCCATAAAACTAAAACCTGTGTATAATCTTTATATGCAAGTGGTTTGTCATAGGGCTAGAGAGGTATGTTGCATGTTGCATCTTTAAAAATGGATTCTGGGTTAATCATGGGTTATAGATTGTTTGAAGGACTGGTGGTGAAATAAATGACTTGGTAATCAGTCTCCTTCACAGTTTAATAATTCTCTGTGCAGGTGGGGCACAATGACTACATAAAGACTTTAATCAGATGACAGCAAGTCACAATCCATCACAAGACTCATTCAAAAACATATCAAAAAAATCGATATCAGTTCTGCCCATATAATTAATAATCAATAACATATTAACATTGTGTCGCATGCAGTTGTACCTGTAATTTAGATATTTGAAGACTGCATGAAATACCTTTTTCTGTACCACTGGAAAAAACAGATGGAGACCGATTACCAAGTCAATTATTTCACCACAAATCCTTCAAAACGCTCATCTATAACCCATGAATGCTTGTTTCAGAACTTTGCAAGAATTTTCTTCTGTGGAGCACAACATATGAATACGCTGGGTTAGTTCTACAGTAATACAGCTAAAAGGAATGGTTTTTAGTGGAACAGGTGGAAAAAGCATCACAGCGAATACTTGTGCACAATGTGTTCAATATGCTTGGTTATGGGTATCAAGATCTGAAAATATGTTGAACGAAATACATGCCATGCTCTAGTACACCAATAAAAGTGTGTTTGTGTTCTTTTTGTACAGCTATGGCCAAAGGTTTTTTTTATCACCCTATAGAATTAACACATTTTGCTTCATAAAGTCGAGTGAAACCTTCAGAACAATGTTACGTTAACATATTATGTGTGTTCTAACCTTGTGTCCTCAGGATCTAGTCTCTGAAAGGTAACATTAAAATTTGTTAAACAACATAGTAATAACTTCTTCGGGACCCTACATATACTACAACACATTTCAAAGTTTCAGTGTAAAAAATACATACAAAATACGCATTGTAATTTAAACAGTGACATGAACCTTTGCAAACGTTTATTTATAGTCATATGGCTTTATACCGTTAAAATAACTATATATATATATATATATATATATATATATATATATATATCTATATATATATATATATATAAATATATATACAATGCAATTTATTTGTTTGTTAGATTTAGATTTTCTAAATATGTTAATACAGTTTTTTTTTAGGTGATGCAAAACTTTTGGCCATAACAATAGCTTATCCTCTTTATGTTACTTTTATTCTCCAAATCAGAAACACAATAAATCATTACTGTACCTTTTTGATTTAGGTTCTCTTCTTTGATGCGTTTCACTGCCTCTTGACCCTTGTTTTCTGAATTTCCAGCTAAAAAGGAAGAAAACCGGTTAAACGGCCAAAGGAACTCAATCTGCCTTGAGTAATGATTCTCTCCCTAGAAGCTGACAGGTGATCATTTACATTTCAATTAGTACCACTTTGACATCTAACTAATTTCCTATATTTTAAAAATATATTAAAATATGTTGTTTGCAAATTTCTACACAACTAACTATACCTTATACATTTTAAACTAGTTTTTTTGTGGACACAAACAAATCATATCTTATGGAATACTTTGCAAACAGCCAGTAAATCAGATGAAAGTGTGTGGCACTAAAACTTACAGATTGGACAACACCAGCAATGGAATTTAAATTAAAAAAAAGTAATTAAAAAACAGCTGTGCACCAACTGTAAACAAAATTGGGTCTGCAAAAATAGAAAAGGGGGGGGGGGGATATTAGGACAGTTCATAGCTTAAGGATTTAAAATGACACTGGTATTTAGATCTACTACTGTGCAGATAAATTGATGTGGCCTATGGTTAGTGAAATGGTTAATATTTACTTGATAAGTTGACAGAATCATATAAAACAGTTGTGTACCAATTGTAAAGGCAGTGACCTAAAGTGTGCAGAGCGCATCACTGATATGACCAGAGGACACAATGTGGCAGCGAGATGTTATTTATTTTTACTATTAATTGTAAATAAATTGTGTGATCTTTAATGACCAAGAAAGACAACCTGAAAGTAAGGCATGAAAATTGAGCTTTAAATTACTAGCGAATCAGATATGTTTTGTTTTTTTTCTTTTTTAATGAAAATAAATTTCAAAACTGCATGTGAGACCTACAACATATCACCAAATCACTTAGCTAAGTATTTTTTGTATTTTGTATTTTTCACTCCTGTACAGTAACTTGCACATGAAGACATGGATTTTTTTTTTCATTAAATACACACACACACACACACACACACACACACAGCCTAGGTACTTTATCAGGGTTTGCTCCTCGATTGGCTTTGGCATTGCCTTGGTGCCAGGCATGTTTTCTGGTGTATATGGATCCCTTGATTACACTAGGAAGCAGAATGAATGCCGTAATTTACTTCAGCATTGCAGATCAAGTTGATCCAACACTGCTGCACATGTACCCAGATGGCTACTTTTAAGACAATACATCTGTCCACCATACCCTAGATCTCAATCCAATTCAGCATGTTTGAGACTTAAATGGCTACCTCTCTGTACCAACTGCCTGAAATATTAATAACTGAATGGATTAACATTCTTCAAGACACCTTCCTGAAACTTGTGGAGACTATGCCATGTCATGTCAAGGCCGTGATCAGGACAAATTGTGGCCTTATTCAATATTTGATACAGGGCCTAAAAAAGTGTCCAGACAATTTATACATGCATAAATAAATAGGGTAATTTTGGTTATGCTTTATTTTGCATTTATTGCAAAATAAATTTACTGAAGTTCAGTTACATGTTAAAAAACAGTTCATATATATGCAATAGAGAAAGACAAAACATGCCAGCCTGGATAGTGTTACATGTCATATCCAAATGGCTGTTTGAAGGGAGGTCTAATAGGCAGAAAGTAATAGAGCAGCTTTTAGAAATTCAGTGACAGATTGAAAGCAAACTTATCACACATTTACAAGCAACGAACAACATGTGACAACCAGTAGAAAAAATAGGATGCTATGTTCAAAACTTAATCTATCGTTAAATAAATATTCCAAATTACATTGAAGAAGATTCAGAGCTGATCTAAGAAAAGTAATTCACAGAATACTATAGGAAGGTTTATGGAGTGCTGCGGTTACTGCACTCATGGAGAATGGTGGTAGACAACCCCTAGCCCCTTTGGGGCTCCGTGAGTTAATCGGTCAGACTCAGTGGAATAACTACAGTACTGCAGGAATGTTCATGTCGTATCCTCTATATATGCCTCAATGTTTACTCCCCAAAATAAAACAAATCCATGTTATTAGAATGCTTTTTTTTTTTTACTGTACCTATTATAATGTGCATTCCAAGCCTTGCCAGATGCCTTGCAGTTTCACAACCAATCCCTCTGGCACCTCCCGTCACTATGGCAACTCTTTCATTTTGTTTGGGAAAGACTGTATAAAGAAAAAAAGAGAACTATTGATGTTGCTTCTAACTGGCAATACCAAACATTTCAAAAGAGCAATAAACAATAACAAAAACCGAGGGTGGTCCAGGGGAAACTAGGACAGGTGTTGTCCATGTTAGCAGACTAGTCTCATATGCATACACTCGCCCACAAGTGAGCTGGTTTTTGAATAAAAGAAAGGAGTTATATAGGACATCATTCATATCATGATTATAGGGTTTTATAATGAACTCAGAAACCCATAATACTTCATAGACCTTCAGTGATCAGAACACCTTCACTGGGCCTCTACTTATCTATTTCTCGCAGTATAACATTTCTGAGGTGTATACAACAATAAATACAATTATATCTTATTCTATTAAAGGGCAATCTTTTCAATTTAAATCATGTAAATATAAAACAGTGGCAGACAAAAAATACTGGAATTTAGATTAAGCTTATGAAAGACATCATCTCCAGCAGGGTATGAGAGTCTCGGCTGTATTATTTATGTATTTATTTATTTTTTTTAGAGGGGACCCAAGAGTGGAATATTAAGTAAAACAAGAGAGTAATTGCATACAATAAGTAAATCAGCAAGATGGTTCGGTATATTGAAACAACAAAATGACAATGACTGGCGGTGGGGGTTTTATTGCTTATTTTTCTTCACCCATATCCTTTACTTATTAAATATTTTGATATCCCTAACTAGATAATGGTATCCTCTGTAACAATATGTTAAATATTTGAATGAGCAAAGCATCTCACGTAGAATAGTACCTCAAAGTGTTCTCCTTTTTCTAGGAAAGCAGTACAACTGGGGTTGTGGAGTTTGTTGCTCACTAAATATCTTTATATCCCTAAACACATAATTGCCTCTTTAAAAACATGCCAATGATTTTAATGATTAACCAATCTCACACATTCAGTGATACCCTAAATCAATCAATCAATCTTTATTTTATATAGCACCTTTCATAGTGGATCACCATCACAAAGCACTAAATGTGATTCATTTAATACCAATACTGAATGACTAGGAGGAGAATTAGTTCTCTGTTTTAGCCAAAACACTATTTTCCAGAGTGGTGACTCAAGACTAGTACAACATGTGTTGTCCTTGGCAGTCCTTTGCCAGACACCTACTGCATCGTATCTTCTCAGAGCAAGGACATGTTCATTCTTAAAGTATTACAACAACAGAATGTCAAGAACTTCAAGTGCATTTTTTCAGAGAGCACCTAAGTGCTCTTAGAATCAGTGAACAGCAGCAATAATGCAGTAGTTATTGGACTGTGTTGTATATACCAGTGATTTAACTTTTAATATAGCTATAAATACTCTATTGTGATGATTTTCAAAGAATGGGGCATGAATTTAAAATTAAATTTTAGGTAGTCCTACAGAACGTAGTCTAAAGACCACTTTTATTTTTATAACATTGCTCAGGGGTGTGCAATTTGTATCGCCCGGTGCCTGGGACAAGATTTGTGTGAGGGACAACAAGTTTTGCCGTTACACTTTGCCCGTCGGACAAGTAGTTTTCATTATTTATTTGTCCTATGTTCGTTCTGTTGCTTGCTAGAAAGACACTCTGGGTACATTTATAGAGCCACGCACGTTTCTGAAAACTGAATTGCAGAAGCACATACATTAAAAAAAAGTGTTTAGGTTCCACCCCTTTCACTTCTGATTGGCTAGCTGTGGAAGCTTATCTTCTGGTTTTCTTTTTAACCAATAGAAATGGCTGCCAAGAGAGCCTCTGGCAATGCACAGACTTATATTTTAAATTTAAGGTGTTATTCACATTTTTTTTGTAAATTAGCAAATCAATGATACTGATTTCTTCATATATGAGCCTGAAATTTAAATGCAGCTATCTAGTAAAGTTATATTAAATATAGTGTATTCTCTTTCTGTTTAAGTCCCTGTATTTGGTTTATATTTTATCAAACACGGGATGAATGGTTCTAAAACATGCTGCATCTAATACAGTGCATGTAATTTTTTTTTTTTTTTTTATTCAGGGTTTAGGCAAATGCTTCAGACACAGTAGCATTACCTTCCAGATAAGATCACTTACAGCAAATGCCTTGAGCTTAAAGGTCAATTAGTACCGAGTACTTGCATAAGGTTTTGTGCTGAACAGAAAATAAAAAAAATGTTTGTGTGCATGACATATATTTTGCTTTTTCCTGCAGGCTTTTTAACACTTGAAATTCAGCTGTCGTATAAAATTCTTAACCATCTCTTTTTTTCTCTCTAACTTTTTGTTGACTTCTTGGCAGCCCTTTATCCCCTGTATCAATCCTGGTTGAATAATAAAAAAATGTAAGGAAGAAAATCCACTCAAGGATATTACTCACTTACCTTCATATCAGTTCCCACTATTTTTAACCTTTTTTTTATATATATATATATATATTTTTACTTCATTACAAAGACATTGATTAAAATCCAGCCACAATTACACCAATAAGTGAGGATATACTGTACTATTCCAGTGCAATAAAAATACTCAAAACAAATATGCACTTGACTCACATGTGCAGATTTGCTATTCTAAACAAAGTAAATGACTCATCCCTGCAGCTGATATGTTTTGTTCCTCTCTTACTGCAGGAAACCAATTTATCCAGAAAGTGATGACTAGGGGCATTTAATTAAACTAGGCACTGGAAAACTACTTTCATTTCAGCCCCCCACTCTTGTGAGACAGAACATTGGGTAATCTTTGAAAAAACTAACAAGCACAATTAGACAGAAATAAACAGTGTGGCAGAAAAAAAAAAAAAAAAAAAAACTATAAACTATAGAAAAAGTCACATTTTGAAGTTTTAAACACGATTTAAGTGACTTCGTAACAGCTGTAATTGGCAGCAGTTAAAACATTCCTTGTCTTATTAGAAATTTGCCATTGCAAAGGTTTTTTTTGACCAAATTTGACCATTCCAGTCTGTTTATTTGGACATCTCCTCTCTGTCTAATCAAGATTTAAAGTTAGAAGATTGTAAACCCCTACTGCCAAATGCTTCCATACTCCCAATATCAAACAGAACATTACTTCAGTATTGCATCTCACCCTCTCACTAGCCAAATTACTTTGTGTTGTATTGCCATCAAAGTATTTTCTCAAACTCAAACAACTTTGCACTTGCACTAGGCTCAAACCATTGTAATCTGCACTGTTGTGTCACTCTGCTTTTGTCTGTCGGATGCTTTTCATGGAAGGCCTCTGCTGCACTATGAGCACCTTTATGATCAACTGAAAATAAATTGTACCACTTTAAATTAGTCAGTAATGAAAGCTTTAGAATTACAAATAGCATTTGTTAACCATCGACAACATTTACTCACAACTTCTTTCCCAGAAAAAAGTGAACTGAATGGGATTGACACTCAAAGCTTAAAAGTTTTTAATAGCATGGCCTTTTTTCGTAAAGGAAAAAAACAACAATTACAATTTTATATCTAGTAAGAGACAACTTTTATGAATGTTTCATAAAATAATTTGGTACCTTTACCGGTTAAATGTTTTACTTTGAGAAAACTATTTCAGTAAGCTGCTGTGAGAATCTATCTAGCTCTTTGTTTTTTAAGCACTAGCCTGTGCTGGGCTGTGGGGGGATAGTCATTACCCACAGCTGAAAGCTATTCAACATATCATATGCTTTGAGCTGTTCTCTACCTTTTCTCTGGGCAATCCATATACAAGTTAGGTTTTGATAAATACTACGTTGATAGATGAAATGGTAGCCGGAGTATAAAGCTTGCTAGCATCACTTTTGTAGCTATAGCAAGGTTTACTACCATATAATGGTAGTCTTTAATTTCAATAATGTGGCTATAGTAGTGCTAGAAGTTTGATGTAATAGTATGTCAATTTTAAAATCATACTTTATTTCTACAAACACAAAAGGATCAACCTATATAAACATTGGTTAAAAAAAAAAAAAGTATCCATAATGCTTTTTTAGTGCACTATAAAAAATAAAACACCATCCCAGGCACAAGGGAGACCCCGCTATATGGACAATGAAGGGTCGAACAAATATTAGGAGTACACTGCGCTTATCACAGCTGCAAGATGAACAAGGAACTGAATGGGGTGTGGGAACTTGACTGTTCTTGGTTGGAACACTGCTGACAAAGAAACTAGCTAGCAAAAACAAGGTTTATCTTCACACACACAATTAGACAAGACACAGAAGGCAGGCATTTGAGAGTGGATTTGAGAATCTCTTTGAATACACACCAGCATCTTGTCTGATCCCCTCCCAGAAATTGGTAACTGATCAATATCTGACTTCTGCTAATAACTAGTGGCCTTAGTATTGTGCCTAATGACAATGATTATGTTGCAAGTGTGACTTGATTATTGGAAATAATAAACGAAACTCACTAACACATCAATTGTTATTGTGTGCACTAATTTAGACATTATATTAGTTTGCTTACACCCGCCAGTTGTGTTTTTATGTCCACAATTGTAGGTACTTCTGCATTTGGCGTAATGATTTCTCAGACTTCCACTGTGGAACTGTCAGGGAAAATGCTTTTGAGACTCATATCTGGCATGTGGAGAGTCCAGGAGAGAGCTTACGGTTGTCCGATCAAGTTGGAGTTGAAAATCCAGAACCCTGTCCTGTTACAGCTACATCTGACTTATTCAAGGCTATGACTATTGTGCAGTATATGCTTTCATATAGAGCAAGCTACTGTACTCAAATTTCCACTCAAACAATGCAAAGTCCAATTGTTATTTACAAAATCCGATACAGTGACATTTTCTTTTTTAGTTGACATAACATTAACATTTTAGTATTTGGTATATTACAAAAGCAGTGTTTTATCTATGGTTAAAAAACAGGATATATATGAATTGAAAAGGTCCAACTGACTTCCAATGAATAAACAGCATTTAAAGTCGACAATTCAATAGAAGCCAGTGTCTTTCGTGTTAATCACGTTAGTCCGCATGGCAAGTGTATCACCTACACTTAATGCTTGATCATGTTCTAATCCCCACTCTCCCTCATCCTCATCCACGGGCTCTGCTTCGCAGCCAGTACGTGTGTTTTCATATAGAAAGACCTGCTGGTCCACATGAGCTGGGGCAAGGCGATTTCTTTTTCCCCTCAGCACGTTTCCTGAAGAACTAAACAGCCGTTCAGGATACATACTTGTTGCTGGAACACACCAGTACTTCTGCAGTAACTTGGGCAGGATTGGGAATAAGGCCAACCGGTCAGACCACCACCTGAGGGGATCCTCATTGAGTCCAAGGACTTTTTGGGATTTAAAGTTACTCAACTCCTCCATCACCTGAGCGTGCAGTTCCTCTTGGTTCTCATCTGCACCTGTTTGGCTGAAAATTACAGACAGCATGTTGCTGGCATTGCTTGTAGGAGGTGGGGTGGAAGTTGCTTGTCTTTTAAAAGGGGGTTCATCAGAGAACGGTAGGTCCTCTGGCCTTGAACTCTCTTTCCATTTTTCTAACAAAGCCTTAGCTTCGTCAATGACTCTGGTCTCAACCTGGGCTCGCTCAAAGGGGGAAAGGAAGGGGAGTTTTTTGTAACGGGGGTCTATAAACGTTGCCACGTTCAGGAACATGTCAACCTCAGGTGTTTGCTGGTATGTGGAGAATAGCTCTTTGGCTATTACCTCCTTTGCAGTGCTGATTTCTTTGAGATCACTATCTTTGGCTTTCAGTGTTGTGTTTAAAAGCATATGCAGGAGCGGTTTCACCATGCTGATTGCTGGGTATTTGCAGGCAGTAATCATGTCCGCTGCTTGTTTGAAGGGCTGCAACAAGTCTACGAGACCCTCAACAGTGCTCCACTCCATTGCTTCAAGCATCAGGTGATGATTGTTGCTGTCTTCGACAAGGACAGATGAAATAACAAACTGCTGCTCCTTTAGACGTTGGAGCATAGCAAGGGTGCTCACCCACCAAGTTACTCTGTCACTTATCAGCATACACTGAGGTATTCCTTGCTGCTTCTGCTTTTCTTTGAGCATATACATGGCTACTGTGGACTGTTGAAAGTATTCAACCAGTTTCCTACAACGGCCTAAAAAGATACTGAGCTTAGGAAGCTGAAATGCTTGATTTATTCCATAGTTGACGGTATGCCCAAAGCAAGGCATGTGAACAGGAACGTCTAAAAGGGAGCAAGCTTTCACAATGTCTGCACAGCAGTTTGTAGTGGCACCAAAGACTTTGTCATTGATGCCCCACTCAACAAAGGCCTCATAAAGTGCACGTGTGATGTTTTCTGCAGTATTGTCTTCTGGTACTTCAAAGGTTTTCAAGCACCTGGTGGTTAACGTGGCGTTATTCACAATGCAGTTATTTATAAAGTGAGCAGCAAGAGACACGTAAGTCCTATTTTGATTCTGACTTTTCCACAGGTCTGCAGAAATACCACACCATACCATGTCAGCAAGTTCCTTAAATACAGCTTCTTTAACTAAATAGTATTTTTCAGGAATTGCTTTGGTCGACAAATAATTCCTGCTCGGAAGCTCGTACCTTGGGTCAGCAGTTCTTAGAAGGGCCCTAAAAGTCGGTTCATCTACAACCGACACCGGATACATCCCCTCGCAGATGAAGCTAACTATGGCAGCAGACAGATCCTGGTGTTTTCTGTTCTCATAAGCATAGTTTGGCTTCATGTTTAATGTGTCCTGTACAAAATGCTGCGATGATTCTGGCTTCAATTTAGAAAACGCTGTTGCAAAAGCCTCCCTCATCTGCTCCGTGTTGCTTTTCACAAATTCGCAGAACTCATCTGGGTGGTTCTTTTCCAGGTGGTATGAAAGGTTGGACGTGTTTCCAGAATACGCAATTTGGGCCAGGCATATTCGGCAGTATATTTTCTTCCACTGCAATATACACCCTTCAGCATCAGTGTCAAACCCAAAGTACCTCCATACTTTACTTTTTGCTCTTGGGTGAGCAACCAATTTGAGGTCAGCCGAAGAACCTTCTGAGCCTTTATTCTCCATTGCTTCGGAGGCCACACGGTTCCCCTTATGAACCTTCACTCATTAATGAGTACCTGCCAAAGGCAGTAAGATAAAGGTATGAGAGATTAAAAGACCAAATAAAGGTTATAATAACCTGGATTTTAACAAAAAGCGGGTCCCTTTCTTAGGAAAATTGATATACGTCAGAAATGCATGACATGACTCTATTCCAAATAATTACAATAATAAGCAAACACACTATAATGCTCCGGTAGAACATTGTGTAACCTATAACCCTATAGAACAGGCTGCATAAAAGGATCACTTTCTGCTTGTTAATTACAATGCAATTGTACACTTTTCTATTCTGAATAGCAGAAAATTGTTCTGAGCCCCTGAAACATTTGCTATAGACCATATAAAATGAGTGTTACAGTAGCTCAATCAGCATAAAAATGATCTTATTTGGTGTGGTCAACAATAAGTCATATAGCGAAGAGGTCGCCTTGGATAAAGGCATCTGCCTAACAAATAAATCAATAAATAAATAATAAGATGGTACAGCCTAATCTATAAAAACACTTAAAAATTGACTTAAATATTTCCTAAAGCATTACAAAAACGTTAGATTTGGCAGACTTCGGTTGTGCCCCTAGTGTGGAGAATGACCCATAACTATTTTAAGAGAGAACATCATTATATGAATGCAAAAAAAAAAAAAAAAAAAAAACTTTCATAATATGTGTTGTTACTGATGACTGTGCTCCAAAATCCAGGATTCCAGTTTTCCAAACCACTGATGCTTGCAATCACATGTGGGCGCTTCAGAATACCAAAAGGAATAATAATCTTAAACACAGGCATGCTTATAGCGATGGTTAAAGCTCAGGGGCATTTTTTTGACAAATTTTGTATCAGTTTTATCCACTAAAAATGTTGTTTTATTTAATTTTATTACAGATACATATTAGTAAAATAACTGAAATAGATGCATATAAATAAAAACAAAGTATACATCATGTTTTAACTATATACATGTTTTATTAAACATTATCCATTTTTAAATTTTTTTGACAAACAGACCTAGCACAGAAAAATGTAGTTAACATAATTTATCATTAGCATGTGTAAAGTACCCACAATTTTTAATTAACTGCCAATTTACAGAAAATACAGCCCATACCATATATACAATTAGAATAAAATAAAAATACTTTTATTACTGCACAATGGAAATTAAATGAGCATGAACGATATTAAATCAACAAACACACACAAAAAAAAAAATCAGAATGTTGTACAATTCAGCATAAACTCAAAAAACAGGTTACTGAAATAAAAATGTGGATATTTTACGCATTTATTCATAAGGAGCTTCAATCTAGCACAAATATCTAAATTAAGAATTAAACGCAAGCATACAACAAGCTCTACACTTTCTTTTTTTGACGGTCTGTCTGTCACTTACAATTAGTGAATACTTAAAAAAAGAGGGAATACATTAAAAAAAAAAAAAAAAAAAAAAAAACACATTCAGTGTCAACAGAAACCACAGGGTAGGCCTACATGAAACAACAAATCACAGTATTGGAGAAACTGGCATTCTGGCACCTGAGCCCAACTTTCTTGGCTAGTTGCAGTGTTTCATCGATTGTAGCTTGGGTGGCTCTTTTGTGTTTCACTGATTGTAGCTTACGTGGTTCTTTTGCTTGTACCAGCAGCTGCTTGACTTTTCACAGTAACCAACTGAGCGACAATTTGAATTCCTAAACAACTCGCTCCAAAGTATACATCTGAAGTGCTAGTCATGGTATGTAGTGTCCGTAGTAACGGCTATGCCTGGACAACTACAATTGAAAGTATTTATTTTAAATGTTCTTTTTGTATATACCCCCCAATTTAAAAATGTCATCTATGTTTGCATTATAATGATTTTTCGTTTTATATGCTGCATTTCGTTTAATTTCGTATTTACGAAAAACACGGGGCTGGCTCTAGCGACGGTGTTCTGTGCTTAGTCTTGCTATTCTCTCTCTGTAAACCTGACTTAAACTGTATTATTCATAATTACATTTAATGATCTTATTAACCAACCAAGAAAGATTTTAAGGTCATAAGGTGAACAAAATCAAGATACACATTATTATTATGATGATTACCCTTTTTTATGTGGTCCATCTGTGTTCATAACACTGAGTTGAAACTGAACTAAATGCATGTTCTGAAAACTACTTGCATCTTTGAACTGAAAACTAAGGTGGCCAACGAATTAGTGGGAAATACAGGAATAAAACGCAAAAGTTATATAGGTGGGGAGAATGTATTACATACAAATATAAATCAAAAAAACAATATATATATATATATATATACACGTGTGTGTGTGTGTGTGTATATATATATATATATATATATATATATATATATATATATATATATATATATATATAATACACACAGTGCCTTGCAAAAGTATTCAGACCCCTGACCAATTCTCTCATATTACTGAATTACAAATGGTACATACTTACCCCAAAAGACTTAAAGCTGTTATTGCAGCAAAAGGTGGCTCTACCAAATATTAATGTGTGGCGGTTGAATATTTATGCAAGCAACATATTTCAGTTTTTTATTTTTCTTAAAAACATTTCCCAACATAAAACCAATGTCATCTTACAACAGTTGATTCTGAGTTTCAGTGTTTAAAAATAAAATATCAAACAGAATGAAATTTCAACGTGCCATTTGTAATTCAGTAATATAAGAGAATTGGTCAGGGGTCTGAATACTTTTGCAAGGCACTGTATATATATATATATATATATATATATATATATATATATATATATATATATATATATATATATATATATAACCAGTATTTTGAAGGTATATATTCTCAATGTCACTGACCAGCAAACCCCAATATATAATTTAGAACTGTCATATTAAAAAGTGGAGGGATTCCTGCTTCTACCTCTGCTGTAATTCTACATCGTAGTGTGTGTTTTAATAAATCACAAAGGAAACAACTTCAGATAAGTTTACAGTAATTGCCCCTTCCGATTCTGATAAATGCAGTGGACCATTAAAAAGAAGAAAAAAAAATAAAATATGTTGAATCCCAGAAGTCTCAGTTCCAATGTATTAGAAAAAGGAGGGAAATACAAGATGGAACTTTTCAAAAGAATGACAAATCCATTCTACAGTGTAGCAATGCACACTTTCAATGTGCTTACTGTGCTTTTCACTGAAATCTAAAATTGTAAGCAAATAATTATTTCAGAGAATCTGAAATTGTTGCGTCTCCCTGATGTCATTTTCTATGTGTGGTATTTTTTAATTTTTTTATTTAGGACAGTTCCTTCAGCTACACCAGAAGTGTCTTGCTAATATTATACTGTTACAGTTGTTTTATTACTCTCAGAAAATGTGCCTTTGTCTTTGTAGTTGTTTAAAACTAAAATCGGTATGTGCATAGTGTACTTTACTGGCAGATCAAACTGCATTAATCTGAGTCAAAGTGAAAACAGTAAAATAAAAATGTGTGGAAAACAAGAAGACCTGTAAGAATGTTGTTACCGAGAGATAGGTAGGAAAGCCTTTTTCAAGCCTTGGTTACTACCCCTTTGAGCTAGTGTGTTACCATTGATTAAAATATAACCTCTGTGCTAGACATCAGGATATTACTCAGTCGGATTTTTGGTGACACAGTTCTCAAATATTGTCTTTGTATTAATGTACTTTGACTGAGTTCGGGAGCTGCTCTTCAGTTCTAGTTGTTTGCCATAGGTAATAAGCATAGATCAGCAAGTGTATCTTTATATTAGTAAGTACCAGCACCGCCAAAAGCACAGGACCATGTTGCCGGCAATACAAAAGGAAACTTCACAGCAGATTTTTTTCTTTTTTTAAATAAGAAAATTACATTTTAAGCTACTTACTTAGTCAGGATGATGCCTTGGCTGTTTTTATTTTACTTTAAAAAAATTATGTTTGTAAAATCTATCTATCTATCTATCTATATATATATATATATATATATATATATATATATATATATATATATATATATATATATATATGATTATATAATATAGATATCATGTGGGCTGAAGAAATATCATGTGGCGTTAGAAATGTCATTGCCTTACTGTAAAGTAGCCTGATTACGGTACGGTAACTTGGTTCTGTTATGTGTTGTTAAAAAACGTCAGCAATTCACCAGTGACCTCTGAAAACTGTTGCGATATTTTAACCTACACCTGTGTACACTGTGACAGAATATTATAAACACAATCTCTTACTTGATTTCTGCAGTGACTAGTTTCTGCCGACCGACTGTGTTCCTCAGACCGTGCTTGTCATTTGTCTTTGTAGCGTGTTTCAAAAGTTTGTTTATTATTATTATTTTTGTATTATTTAAATAAATATATTTTTAAAAATTCTACTTTTTATTTATGCATTGCTGTTACAGCCACATCGGTGTTATTTGTGGATTTCTATGGCCTGTTCGCTCAAAAACAAGCTATCCAAACAACGACGCAAAAGGCAGACAGGTCAAGAATATTTATGAAATAATGGTTTCTGACCTGGTAGTAGGAATGCTTTGTTGAAGAGCTGATACAGAAGCACCTTTAAGCCGATGTAATAGATCTTCAACACTGGTATGACGACATAAAACACCCACATGTCTATGTGGCTTTGTGATTGTGCCGCCTCCTTTTCAGCCCGTGGTGTCACAGCCAGCAGCATTCACCCCTACACTCAGCGGAAACGCTTGCTTCCCTCAGCACAGTTCCGCCGCAAAACCTGTATCACACACATAACACGATAATGCAACGTAATCTGTACTTTACTCCGTCATGTATGTCCC
Organism: Polyodon spathula; assembly: GCF_017654505.1. Lineage (NCBI taxonomy): Eukaryota > Metazoa > Chordata > Actinopteri > Acipenseriformes > Polyodontidae > Polyodon > Polyodon spathula. The sequence goes on along the minus strand of NC_054548.1, from coordinate 17,531,600 downwards.
GTGTGATTGATGTTTTAATCAACGACACTACATTACACTGAAAAACTCTTTGCAAAGGGTATATACTCTTGGATTGTATCTGTTTTGAGATATGTTGCGATGATAATATACTGATAAAGCAGCTGCATGTCCAACTCAAGACATCGCCACTTAATTTCGTAACATATAGTTAATAATTTATGGCACAATGGTTATTTCGATTCGTGGCAGTACAGTGGTTATTGCAACACGTAGCAGAGTATGTCCTTATTAAATGTGCTTTAGTTAGCTGTACTGTAACATTAATTACATTTATGCTTACTGTTGCGTTGATCAAGCCAACCGGTGGGGCGGTGGAAGATGTTTGGTGCAGACTGAGGGCAACCTTGTGCCCACAAACTCCTTGAGGTAAAGATTTTTTTTTTTTTTTTTTTTTTTTTTTGTTTGTTTTTTTCTGTTCCTGCAAGCTAATCTGGAAGTGTCGATTTTCCAGCAGGACAGTGCAAGACCACACAGTGCTAGGATTACAATTGCACGACTTCAAGAAAACAATGTCGAGGTCTTGCCGTGGCCAGCTATCTCCTGACCTGAGTCAAATAGAACATCTGTAGGACCAAATCGTCAGTGCCATCCACAGGAGACAACTGCGACCAGCCAACCTTCGCCAGCTGACTGCAGCTGCACTAGAGTGGCGGAACATCCCACAGCAGTCTATCCAGAGGCTGATCAGGTCTATGTGTCAACGCTGCCAGGATTGTGTTAATGCGCAGGGAGGTAATAACTGCTACTAACTTTGTAATATTTAACATTTTTAAAGTGTGTCACGTTTCATACCAAAAACTTGTCACGATGCTTTGATCTGTATTTTTGTTCATATTTTCTGTGATTTTGTTTGATATCGAGTTTTAAAATATTTTATTACTAGATCCACTAGACCTCAGTGTTGCGTTTCTTTTGTGCATCAGTGTGTGTGTGTGTGTGTGTGTGTGTGTGTGTGTATATATATATATATATATATATATATATATATATATATATATATATAATATAACATTGATATTCCTCACATACCCCTATTGTGCTTCATTGCATGTATCATGTTGTTTGTTTGACCACCAGCCTACTCTTCTGGAAAGGATTGAATTTAACATTTTTTTTTTTTTTTGTAATATTATATTGTGGTGTTAAGGGAATCAGCATTCAGGAAACGTGACGGTCAAAGGCACTGACTGCAGTCAGGAATGGTGCAAACAGGTGACTTGAGAGCTATCCTCTCACAGCTCTGCACCTCATTAGTTCCATTCACAGTCCTTTGCCTCTCTCAGACACAGACAACAATTGTTTATTTGTAATGTGAATTTCAAAATACTAAAAGAAAATGTAATTCACTGACAAACGTTTCGACTAGGAGTCTTGTTCCTGGCAGTAGTAAATTAAATCGAATTCCAGCTATCATATAAGCCATAGATTTAACAAAAGAGGTATGTGGACATATGGCAACTGTCAGATAAACCACAGGGATGTCAGTCACCAGTTGTCTTCTAGTTAATTAAGGTTGTCTGCCAGAATCCATTTGAGACAACCCAGCATTGTGACTTTTCCTCCCAGCTATTACTTCTAAAAACCTTATGGATCATCTCAGCCAATTATGTTCTCAGTATAGAGGTCATTATCCTACTGAATATAGAGCAACTTTGAAGCAATTACTACAACAGTTAAGATTCAAGCTGACATTTGAAAGCTTGTTTCAAAGACTTTTAAACAACAACAAAGCAATATCCCTTGGTGTGACCCTGTATGTAATTCGATCTTAAATACGTCTTTGGCAAAGCTGAAATCTCTGTGTATCTACTCTTCTAGGTGTGCTATCGATGGGGTTAAATCCAGGTGTAAATGCTGGCCTGGGCAGCTTGTTTAATGTCATGAAGATGACAGACCCAGAGCAGGCTTTCCTGGTGGGAATACCTCAAGGGTGGTTGCTATATTGGAATGGGAAAACTTTTACCACCACAAACTTCTCCACAAGTTCTTCTCCCCATAGCTGAACCTTAACAGCACAAAATCACATCTACACAACGTGACTGGATAATAGCCACACATTATTCATGTAACGTCTGAGTTACATCAGTGTGCTGTTTTTCAGTAAACAACAGATCCTCACATTTAAACCGTGTTTCAAAGAAACAGCTACATTTAAAGGTACACTAAAAATATGAACGATAAATACATTGTCTTAAAAAGTGATTTGCCAATAGTATGTATATATCAATTTATTATGTATCTTATATGTGAAATGAAAAGATTTGTGCTTATTGGTTTAGTTTGACAGAGTGATATTTGAGTGTTTGTGTCCCGTTGGAAATCATTGATGTGAACAATATTACAGGCATCTAAAAAAAAAAAAAAAAAAAATCCCTGGGTGCCTGCTTTTTGAGTTTTAATCATCTTTCCATTTTCAATTTTATGCATTAGAAATTGGCACTATGAATAAATTAACTCATGCAAATGAGGCACAGTTGCTCTTGCAAGTGTAAACTTGTCAGTCTACCATGTGGTAAAAACATCAGGAAAATCCCTTTAGATTTCCCCGCATGGTCAGGATTTAATACAATCAAAGCTATTATTACAAAATAAATAAAAATTGTATGTGGTAGATAAAGTATGTAGTTGATGAGTACACAATTTAAATAATATTAGAATCGTAGCAAGCAATTTAAAGAAAAACTCAGTACAGTATGACATCACAGTTATCTTAACTGTTATGTTAGTCTTGTTGAGATTCACTTTGTGTATCATTTTCTGTGTGAGTCATCACCTCCTGCTGCTTTTTAAAAGTCATAAGTTTAAAGCCCTGCTGTAGTCGTAAAGATGTCTTCTCAAGTTCAACAGGTACATCATATGTTTAAAAGGCTATATATTGGATACTTTACAGGTCACAACATTTCGGTTTTTACCGATTGATAGGTGCTTTGAGGTCCAGCAGGATTCCTTAAACCAAAAGGCATTCCTTGTCACCCAGTGCTCTGTCCTGAAGGATTTTAATATCTAGTCTGTGGAAACCATAAGTTAAATACACCTGCTGTGGTTTTAGCTTCAAAACATACAAATATCCACAAAACAGTTTCATTTTAAAACAAAATAATAGTTAAACAACAAATATCAGTAGCATATTTAATAATTTACTGTTTTTTAAAATGTTGCTACATTAGTTTTTCCATTCAGAAAAAGTATGTCTGTAAATTTAAGCCACTAACAAGTGTAAATGGCCAACATATGTACTTTATCACACTGCTGAGAACAGCCACACCCACCTCCCCCCCACGAGACCAAATGGTGAAGATGGACACTATGTTCTACAGGAATGTTCTTTGTAAAGCTTAGAAAAAAAGTATGTGCAGTTTATGGAATAAAAACACTGGAAAGAATGCATCTTACTTTAAATCTATATTTCTCAAGTGAGGGAATTTTCTAGATGACTAGGGATTGTGCAACTGTAATTCCGGCATTTCGTAAATGGAAAATTAAATTACAAAATCACAGAAATTACAGCTGCACACTAGGTGTGGAATGAGTCGAAAAGTCGCCACTATTAAAAAAATATTGATAAAACGTGTATTTTATAATGTTGTGCATTCTATTTGTGACCATATTGTTGTACAACACCTTGCTGTTTCTGCACTATATTTAAAAACTACATGCAATCTTTTTTATTACTGTTAAAATGACTATTTACTATGTTCAACATTTACAGTAATTTTCATGTTACTTTCTTATTCCATCCATCTGAAACCACACACTTCACAATTACTTTCCATTTGAATTCAAACAGCTGAATACAGTAAAAAGTATCGACAATTGTTAGTTCACTACTAGTACAGTATGACGATCTTAGCAGAAACAACAAAAGAGAAGACCAGAAAACACACATAATAGGATATTAAACAGGTAAGAAATGTATTATGAAAATAGATAATGTATATGTAAAGTATGTTTATTTTGTATCAATATAGGGAACAACATATTCTGATATTGCTCAGGCACTATCGACTATGAATCTCAAGCAGTCCTTAGCCGGTGAGTAGAATGATAACAGTAGTCATAAGCAGAACAAATATTTATCTTTCATTACAGTTCTTTTCCAGAAATGTGTTTACTAAAATAATCAATCCCTTTGTGTCAACTCTGCTTTGCAATGCAAATTCAGTACAATCAAATCCAACTAATATAGGACATTGCCAGCAAAACAGTTATTTATAATCTCAGTTTCAATGCAAGAATACACCTCAAATGCAGCTGGAATTATTAAAAGCTAGCTTTTAAATCTGCCATACTTGCCAACCCAGAAAACACAGTTCTTTTTCAAGCAGATGTAAGTCGATGTATTGACATTTCAGTTTGGTTTCTTTATTAAAGTTTAAATGTAATTTTGATTACATTTTTTTTGCATTATATTTACTAATGTATGGTGTTTGCCATCGTTCTGAGTGGTTCTGGGTTACCCTAAATCTTCATTTAGCTGGCTTTGAGTTATGTTGAGCTTGTCATAGAACAGCAGGCAGAGCTGCAGTCATATTCTCACTTGAGACAGGAATGAAGAAGGCTGTTTAGTTCCTGCATTTCAGATGGTCAAGAAAAGCTCACAAACTTTCATTTCTACATCCTCAGTGAGATATCAGTCATTTCCATGTCAATGTATATTATATGTATATAATATTTTTGTTTTGTAAATGTTCTTTTTTTTTTTGCCCTTTCAGGTGCCGTTTTTCAAAAAAAAACCTCTTAAGTAAGCAACACCATTTCTAGTAATGGTTCTGAGTAGAGTTACTCAATCAGTGAAGCATGATGAGGTGAACTTGCCACAGTTGGCTTTCCTCCCTATCCCAACAGGAGTGCTAAGGCCAAAGCAATGCTCCTTGTGGGTACCCAGCCAAGATGTGCAACTTGGCATGAGTGGAATTCAGACCACTCTCTAAGGCTCTCCCAGCACTCCAAACATCTGTGACTACACTATGCGTGACACTGGGGACCCCCATCTTCATTTTATTTGAACTAGCTTGCAAATACCTTGAAACCCATATTTTCTAAAATATAGTAAAAACCAATTGTGTTTATTAAGATTAACAAGATCTTTTCTTGCGGATGAGGCACCTATTTTCATCAGTGATAAACAAAACTGAATGCGAAGATACTGCATTCTGCTGTCTAGTGAAAGAAGGAAAACAATCGTACAATACTTTGATTACAAGCACCCTTGACTAATTCACTGTCCTCAATATTTCATGGTTTGCAAGTCAGATAGCAAAATAACAACTGACCACTGTATAGTATGAATCTGTATAATTAACACAAATCTCAAAGTCATGTCTAAAATGTGTGTGCTGTAGTTGCACAGCCAATAAAATGAACTGCTCACCATGTCTGCATTCACACCAACAGGTAGGTCACATTGACCGCCTGAAGATAAGCAGGATAGCCCGAGCATCACTGAGGATGCAAACAAGCCTAGAGTGTGCACTGTGTAGTTTTGCCTTTTGTAATTCCTTTACCTGGGAAGTGGATTTCTGATCATGTAAATTCACAATTCACTGGTGTCTTCTATTTGAGCATGTCTGCGGGGGCACATTACTATGTCTATTGCAGTTCTGTAAATCTCATTGTAATGTGCAAATAATGAAATGTGATCATTTATTCTAATCTTAATTCATAATATGAAAGCATTCATCAAAATTATGACATATTGTCTCCATTCTAGCATACAAAAACATCAAACTAAATAGAGTATAGTTCCTTCAGGCTGAAGGCTAGAAAAGTTGTTTCTTCCTTTCTTCCCCTCAGTTCATGAGTTAGAGTTTGATGTTATTAATGTAATTTGTATTTTGAGACACTGTACAGCTGTGGTTAAAAGTTTTGCATCACCCTATAGAATGAACTAATTTTGCTTCATAAAGTGAAATGAAACCTGCTGAATGATGTTATGTTAACATATTGAATTACATATCGCTTTGTCGTTTTCCATATACTTAACTTTTTTTTTTTATTACAGGATATTAAATAAAAGATCTACATTATGTTCATATATATCTTTTTAATTAGGTATCAATCCTAAAATTAGGTGGTGCAGAACTTCTGGCCATAGTTGTAGGCATGCTCATTGACATACCATTGCAGATATACATACCATCTCTTTAATATCTATGTTATTCAAGTCCATGGAGGTTATTACTGACAGTTCTTTACAACAGAGCTATTCTTGAGTGAATAAAATAAGTGGCATGTCTGTGAAATAAAAACAAAGGTTAAAATGTTGTTTGGGAGAGTCATTGCAAATATAGTTTAAAAAATAAAAATTGGTTGACACCTTAGATTTCTTCAAATGTTTATAAGCAGTCAAACACAACCCTTCAACTATATGTCAGAAGTAAACTTTATACAAGTATCGCTAAATATGAGTAATTTTTATAAATGACCAATGTGAAATGTGACAGCATTTCAAGCCCTCATGTTTGGAAGTTTTTAGAAATTGCTTGGTTAAAACTTATGAGAACCAAAGTGGTCACTTTGCTCAATCTATACCGTACCACAATAAAGCACTACATCAACCATATACAGTATCATGATTGTCTTGGTATTTCTTGATAAGTCTGTGTTAAGGTGAGATCATCAGCTGCTCTTAAGTCTTTAACGTATGTAATGTAGGCTATATTTATGAGTAAAACAGCCAATTTAATGGACGAGTCAGAATATATTATCACACATTGTAACATTTCTGTGATGTCACCCTTTAATCTTTTGATGGATTCATTCTACGAATCTTCTAACTAAAAGGGGCTGCATGGCTTTGAAGAGAAGGGGAGTGCGGGGCAGATATGTTGTTGATGAACTAACTAATCCACAGTTTTGCTACAAATCCACAGAAAACTGTTGATTTGTCAGCAAAACCACAGCCAGAACAATTCAACAGAAAAGCGAATACCATTTTATTAAGCAACAATCATTTCAACCAGTGGAGGCTACTTAGAGGAGGCAAGGGAGGCAGAGCCTCCTCAACTTTTCAAAGTAAAAAAAAGATCATTGCAGTCAAATGGGAGTATTCACACCAGCAGCGAGCGACGTCACTTTGAGAAAATTCCCTGTAGCTAAAATGAACAGTGTATCTCTGCAGCCTGGATCCTCCACCTGTGCAGCTCTCGTCGTGCAGTCATGCGTACGCAGGTTGTAATAGACGTCATCATTATACTGCCAAAGGCAAGCTTATTCATCTGAACACCCCAATCACATCGTACCTTATCGTAATACAGCCGATGGAAACTTCATAAAACCCCCATCAAACGATTACTATTAACAATAGCAATAAACGTAACAAAGCGAAAACATCAATTTTACATAACATGTATTTTTGTCTTATAAATTCAAACTTCAAAAGAAAAGCGAAAAAAAGAAATTCCCCTGATACCAACACACATTTTGTAGGCTGTAACATATTTAGTTGCAATTTAGTTTAAATCAGAGCAATATCATTTTAAATAATGGTTTTAATAACTGGTTTTACGGTTTTTGACGTGAAATGCCTGTGCACGCATGACGTATGCTTCACGTAACTGACTGACTAATATATATATATATATATATATATATATATATATATATATATATATATATATATATATATATATATATATATAATTATTTTTTATCTTTCATTGATTTATGCATTATTAGGGGAGACCCTGTCTTGTTCATACAAGGGACATTTTGAAACAGTGTAGATTAAGATTATTATTTAAATACAGATGGGAATGGGAATGTCAGATTATATGGTAATATGTATATCACTGTGTGCATTATTACATATTATTATAGTTATCCGTATCACACTATTTGACATTTCCCCAATAATAATGCATCTCAGTAGCTGAAAAAAACAACATATGATGCACATTTCTATGTGACTGGGTTCATAAAGTAATGAGAAGGATTATTTAAATCAATGCGTAGGTGCTCCACGGGAGCAGATCTTGAAATATATTTATTTGAAAAAAAAAACAAAAAAAAACAAAAAAAAAAAAACCCTAATATTATGCCTTGATTTGATTAAGCCATTATTATTTAATAGATCGTTTAAAAATATTACTATTACAGACATTTAGCAGATGAACAAACAAGGAAATAAAACAACTAATTACATCTATCACAACCTACGCACCAATGACTGCTCCACTGCAGCTGCATGGCGAGAGCTGCACGGCTGCAGATATACCCCTCTCGCTAAAATAGAACCCGTTTCTGTTTTTTTCGTCACTCAACTGGAATGAAACATTGCCTCCGATGACGAACTGTCTGTCTGAAACACTGCACGCCCACTACAAGATCGGGTGATCTGAGCACGGGTTTTCATTGGAGGAGCGACTCACATCCTCCCGCCCCCTTCTAAAGCGCGGCTGTGAGCAGTTGCGCCATGTGCAATTAATTTAGGAGTGAGGACTTAAATTGCTGTTTCATTTTGCATCGCATCAGTGGTAAGAAACACACTATATGTTGGTATTGTTTTATTTTGGTGGTTGTCTTGTGAAGGGGGCAAATGTGAAATGCAGGATAAAGCAGCTGATCTGCTGACTAAGACTCCATTTGCTACTCTGCTATACTGAAAAACTAACATAACATATTTGAAGGGAAAATGTGAAACTTTAATTGTCACGCGTACTAGAGTATAGGGCAGGGAGTCTTAGCTAAAAAAAAAAAAAAAAAAAAAATTAAAAAATGACTTTGCTGGTTATTGCTATGGTAACGTAAGACAAGACGCCACTGTAAGCGAAGTTTCCTCACTGATACAGCAACAGCCTTTCAGAATGGCAAAAATGGCTTTTACAACTGGAAAATCCTCAGCTAAAAGGCTTAGAAATTAAAAACGAATTCTAAAGTTGCAAAGTAAGTCAGTTAGTTCCCTGATGTTGTAATGACTGATGACTACGGGTGTGTTCACTGAGATCAAGAAGATCCTTGGCTAAATTGGTCCGATTCTGCACAGAATGATCTCCATGAATGCACCCTTAAAAAAAAAAAAAAGTTAAATTCCCCTTTAAAATGTCATTCTTGTACACACTGCAGTTATGCCTCCTTTCAAACTAATAATATAATATTGTTCATCCTTTATGAGAAAGGTTGCTGTCAAGAAGCTGTATTTGAATATATTGTCAATACACTAGTAACCTCCTACTGTACAATAATTGTTATCAGGCTTTCAGGGGAAACAAATCATACAATACCATGACATGATGGGAGTCATTCATCTGGAACTCATCAGCTTAGAGAGAGGAGCAATGGAAGAAATATAATGAGTTTGTCAGTATCTGTGTGCAGGTTTTAGGATACATACATTTAAGCAGTCTTGAGTAATGGGAATCAAATCTCGATTTGGCAGGGTCTAAATATGAGTAGTTTTGTATAGAAAAAACACAGCTCTCTGAATTACTAGATTTGCTTTTTAAATTACCACTGTGCATGTCAAGAAGTAATACAAGTAAATGAACGTGCAGAAGCCCATGCATTTGCTTGGTGTATTTAAGGCTGTTGAGAGCATCCGATCTGTACGGTATGTCTTTCTTGTAAAATGTTACAAGAATCTTTTTTTTTTTTTACTACAGTTTAAACTTTGAGGAATTTAAATAAACTAAACTAGTCTGATCTCTATAACAGTGTATAGACTAGGGATAGCACTGAATAGTATATGTCAACTAGTCCAATAGAAAAGTGACAGGACCTTGGAAACTGATAGTCAGCTAATCCCATGGCACATGATTGTGAAGCATGAGGTTTCAGATAGACAGAAGTGCAGTTGCAATCCATTAACATCTAAATTGCATTTTAGAACATTAACAAATAGTTTTTAAAAATTGCAGGCACTTTCACAAATAGAGCTCCAGTCCAGACATTATGAAATACATTATTTCATGATTTTTTAATCTGTCCAATTAGTAGTCATTATACCCATAGAGGTTGATTTTAAATAGGGTGCAATCTAGCCTTTCTTGCACTCAAATTATGCACCCTCTCTAAGCTTCCCTTGCGTGCACCTTTTTGGAGTTTACTTTTATCGCATTACTAGCTAAGGAGATCAGGACCATTTAATGAGAGAGCACTGCACGACATTGGACACCCGTGGCATATATATATATATATATATATATATATATATATATATAATATATATATATATATATATATATATACTATAATATACATTAATAAGCTATAGCTATTTAAATAAGGATTGCTCTCAGGTGCGTAGTAGATGGGTTTTTTTTTTTTTAGCAATGGATGAACAAACGACAAAAGAAGTAGAAAATAAAACAAAATAATAAAGAGGGCAGACTGAAACATTTACAAACTGACAAATGTACATTTCGATTGGTGCACTCATACAATACAAAGAAGAACTGTTTGGAGAAGGAAGCTTGAGGTTGGGAGCAAAAGCAAAAGACAGAACAAAATAAGAGAGAATATCAAAAAAAAAGTGCAGCTCTAAAAACAACAAAGGAAAAATGTGCCTGGATTCAAGCACACGAGACTGGAACAGGTAGAGAACCAGTGCCTGAAGAAAAATGAACGGAGACAGAGCTAAAAGTACTCCACCTCATAGACAAATATGCATTGGATGGAGTGGGTGTAAAGGACTCTCTTTCTGTTCAGGTTGATGCTGCAAAACGTAAGTAGTTTATTAATATTAATTTCAATGACCCTCAAATGGAACCATTCAACCCGTTTGTAATACTTGCTTGTGATAGTTGCTCATATGTATATAATCTGAAATGCTGAGCTGATCTTTTCAATAATGTTTGATATGTAATGCAGGCTAATATGGAGCTCCATTGCCCAATACTGTACAATTTACTGGCATATTTGTCAGGTTCTACATATTGCCTTTTAGGAGTGCTGCAGCATACAATTAAGTATCCTACTGAGATTATATTAATTTGAAGCAGTGAATACATACGCAATAAGCCATCGACCATTGCATTGTAATTTATAAATGTTGTCTTTTCATATGCGTCGTTTGATCTGATAGGTGAATCCTGAACAGCAGATGTAAAGACGTAATTCATGAAATTCAGGTGCATGATGGACCTGTGGATGTAACTTTTGAGATCATAAATGTGGGAGCAACATTGCATGCAATAGACTGAAATGGTACCAAGGAATTCAAATGTCTTGACGTGATAAACAAGACCAGGGTGAACCTAACATGAAGGGGGAAAAATAGTCAGAGAAATTATGAAAGTGAGTCTATGCCATTGTATTTGCACCATAAATCTGTGTGCGAGCACAGAAATCCTTGCAATAATAAATATACTGTCAGTGATTCAGATGTTAGTGCTCTAAGGAGAGAATAACCAGTGTTAAAGTTGTGCATTGGCAAAGCTGTTACAGTAATGAATCTCGTTTTCAGAGTCACTGACAGTGTATTTGTCATTTAATGAGTGGTATTTCTAAATGCAGCCTCATTCATGCTTGGTGGTTTTACTGGAACGAGTACAGTCGATACATCCTATAACTTGGAAATCCAAACGTGTTGTAAAACTCAAGCTGCGTCTTTACTTGCTCTCTCTCTCTCTCTCTCTCTCTCTCTCTCTCTCTCTCTCTCTCTCTCTCTCTCTCCTGTAATAGGAAAGTAAATGTATTGTATCATTCAGTTAATCAAAGTATCAGTTACTTACGCATACTGAGGACTGCGAAAGACCTTGACGGTCACTGTTGTCTGTGACAGTCCATAGGCATAAAAATGGGCTGCTGTGGTCATCTTACTCAACACAGAAATTGCATGATTCCTTCTGGTGGGTGCTTCTAGATCATTGCATAACAAATCACAAATATCCAAAATGGTCTGCTTTTTCAATCTGTATTTTCTTCTTATTATTTGTTTCTCAGTAGGATCTGTGAAGTTTTCACATACTCTGTAAATTCTATGGTCTACGTAGTCTTCAATTTTATAAACACTGCCAAAGCAACTGGAAAGCCATTTTGCAAGGACAAGAAATCCTATACTCAACCAGGTTAAGCTATACACTTGTTATTTCCTTAAAGTAAATGGTTGGCAGCTTAGGCCTGCACCACCTATTCGTTTGGCGCAGCGCAACCAGATTAGGAGGATACGGCGTGGTTAAAATTGATACTACCAAGTAAGGATACCTACGCTTCTCATTTCAACAGGATGCGCTAGCCTCATGGAGATTGGTGCAGGTGAGACGAGTACACCTTTATATCAGTACATTGATAGATTGGGCACTCATTAAAATTGACATGGAGGACTTTGTGGAACGCAAATACTGCTACGCACCCGGAACAGGACTTGCCCCTATTAAAATCAACCTGTTGGTCTAGACCAGTGGTTACCCACTGTGTCTGCTGGTTTTCATTCCAACTGGGCTCTCAGTTACTTAACTAGACCCTTAACTGAACTGATAGTTTGCTTAATTAGACCTTTTTAATTGTTTTCAGCTCTTAAATAGTAGGAATGAAAACCAGCAGACACAGTGGGTCCTCAGGACAGGTTTGGGAACCACTAGTCTAGAACATTGTTTTTTTTTTTTTTTTTTTTTTTTTTTTTCTTTTGGTGTGAATCCTAATGGTCCAGTTATGTTTTTTTTTTTAAATTTGTGTTGCCGTCTGATCATGATCCTCTCTCTTGAGTAATCACTGTAGCTGCACATTGTTTAACATGTCAGAAGTCATCTGTAAGTGTTGTCTTCTGTGCATTGTGAAATAATAAATGTTTACAACAAATACCTGGACCATTTGGGTGCACTTGAAGGCCAGGACTGATACCAGTGGTGTAGACTACACCGAATGCTAAACCACGGAAGAATGGAGTAAAAAGACACCAATTCACAATATTTCAGTGTAAAAGTACATGTGATTATGGGCCAGCTTTACACTTCTGCTTTTCCCAACAATGCTTATGGATGTTTTCTTTTTCCAAAAGAATTACTTAGTGTTCTTAATGTTAAACTCTGTACACTTTGGTTTTCTTACAAAAATGTATTTGAAGAAAATGTAATAACGAATTACATTTGGTCAAACAGAATGACAGTTAAATATTTACATTTATATTTTTCTCTTGGGTGTGAAATATTTTTCTTTAATGGAATATTGGATTGGACACAATCTATTTTTTGAAATAATCAGTTGATAAATGTTAGTTTTTTTTTTTCTCTTTTTCTCCAGGCTCCAATCCTGTGTGTTTTAAGGTAAATATGAACAGATCTGAACAGACAGCTGAAGAAACACAACATGGGTTAGAGACAAATTCTAAAGCAAAATAAGAAATACATTTGAGTCACTGGTTAGTACTGAGCCACCACCACAGCTGGTCTTAATACAACATCCAGAGTTGTGTATGAAGAACACAAACGATTAAAACATTAAGACCAAGAACAAATATTATATATTAGTAGTTATGGATTTTTTTTAAATAAAGCACTGTCAGTCTTAACATATATCTATATATATATAATATATATAAATATATTATATATATATATATTATATATATATATATATATATATATCAGAAAAAATATATACCCACCAACCCCCCTTCCTATATGTGTTAAAGACTATGGAACACTGGCAATCCACCCAGTGTAATTGGGGTCACAGAGATGCTAATATGCCCTTTACTTGTCCTTCAAGAACCTGGTTGTTGTGCTTTGTATCTAGGAGGAAAATAATTGGGTTGCTAGCAAAGCAATACCCTGTAGATCCATTTGAAATTTCAGTCATACTTTAAAACCAATCTCCATTTAACCATTTGGAAAAAAGAAAATGTGGCAGTTCTTTAATGGCATTTGATGAGGAAAACTGAACTGCATGGACGGTTTTAGAATGGTCTCCACGCAGATTACAGCATAGACTAGTGACAAAGGAAATTGATGCGCTACTATAGAGTGTTTCAAAATGTTGTACATACAAATATGTAGCGCCTATAGGTAAACATGCTGCACTCCATAGTTCATTCTATTGGTAGGTGTATTAGGAACAATGCATGGTGAATCCAACACGAAATGCAAAAGGCTAATTCCGTCCTTACAAACAAGCGTGAAAAATCAACTTTCTATTTATCTTGAGCTACCACACAGTAGCCTAAAGATTGAGAGGAATATATCAGGAAACAAAAAAACAGTGAGGTAAATTAAATAAATACACACAAATACAAATGCAGCTTGACATTGTTTTAAATTAATGGTAGATACATTGTTGGATTACATTACATGTTATTTAAAAAATGGTCTCTTGAGCTGAAGGATGTTGCTCGGAAACTAACCCTAGGGCACCTTTCAGAAGAATAAATAAAATGTAATCAAAAAGACATCTGAAGGGCAATTATATTCCACCACCTTCGGAAATCGTAATGTTAGTCCATGCACGCCGTTTTGATGGTTTTTTTTTAATCACGTCTATTCATTGAAAAAACAAACAAAACGCTTTTCTATTTTAAAAAGACCTGCATCGCTTCTTTATGCTTAAAAACACCCAGCCACAGCAGTATACTCACTCGTCTATACTTTCCGAAGGTTCATTGACTCATTTCATTCAGTATTTAAATACATAGTTATGTTGGATGGTTATGCTTCTGAGTGTGTTCATTGATTGTTGGTTTTACCTCTAGAAATATAGGCTATGTATATATTTCTGGAGCTTGATACCAAGCTGACCTTTATGGTCTGTTAGGCGCACAAACTCAGCTCCTGCATACAAATGCGCGCCCTGTAACCAACTAAAAAACCTTTTAAAACCAAGCATATAGTCGCCCTTCTGCCTCGCGTAAAGATGCGTACACGTTTTACTGTTATTTATATTTTTTTGAATGAATAAAAGGCAGCCTGCAAAATACACAATAGCCTTGCCTGTAGTACAGCCCATCTGTATATCATACCGGTAAGTACAATCACTCTAAAGAACAAACAAATTAGCACAAACATATCGCAACTAGAAAATATTAGCTTACTCTGTTCACTGTAGCTACCTTTTAGCACGTACAGTTTACGCTCTTTAAATCCAAAACAAGAAACATGAATTTGGACTCACCAGGTCACCCTGTTTTCAGTGATAGTAGATAGTAGATAGCCAATGTCAGGTTAATTTTTTTTTTTTTTTTTTTTTTTTTTTTTTTTTTTTTTAATCCGTTCCCAGTTTCCCAAATCAGATTCCGTGATCGCAGTCCACGTCCCGGCATATATACCACAAAATCACGTAAAGAATCAAGAGGATGGCGAAAATGAACAAAGCTACCAAAATAGCCTTGGTCACTGGAGATATCAGAGACTGCATGTCACCCAAAGCTGTAGCAGAGCACCAGTACTGCCAATAATACTGATCAGCGCAATGACGGACACAGACTGTCTCCTACAACGTTTAGCATCTGCATTGGTTCGTGCCAAGTTCAAGACTTAAGAGCAGACGGTTTTCCTCAAAAGCATCATTATCGTGAAATGTCATGGATTCTCGTTTGTCCATTAACAATACATTCTCTAGCAGAATGACAATTCTATTCTTGGCTGACATTCATCCAGTTATTTTACTGGTGTGCATGCGTTCTTTTATAGGCAAACGGTCGTAGTAAAAAACAAAGTGGTGTTTTATGGAGAAAGAAAGCGCAAAGTTGTGGGTCACTTGTTGTGTTTTCCTATAGTATACCGTGTTGTCTCAAAAAGCGCCGGTGCAATGTAAAACAGGTTGATAGTAATCTACAAAGGAGTGCTTCCAAGCGCTTTGCCCACTGCGAGTGGTGGAGGTTCCTTCAGTTGCTGGAGCTGAAAATGACTGTGACTAGTGTGTTTGCAACTGTGATGTTATTATTTTTCACTCAGCGTGACGTGTCTGAAGCATTTCGTTGCGCGTGGAACAAAAAGATATGCTGATTTTCCTACATGTCCTGCCTCCTTAGAAAGATTGCCCCTAGACTTGCATTATTCCTTGTTAATTACAACAACTGTTCCTTAGTTACTTGACTAATTTAAAAAGTATGTCATAAAAGGATCTGTAAAGTTTATTGTAAAAAGTAATATTTTATTAATCATAAGTGTTCATTTTAAACTTATTCAAAAAATACGCTTGTTGAATTTTAAGATCACATAAACTATTTTGTAATAATAATAATAATAATAATAATAAATACACGTCTTGCGAGTCTTACGAGTTTATAGTTTGAGAAGGCTCACTTGATTAATAGAAGCAAATACCCCATGCTCCACTGTCGCACTCAATGAAGCTAACATCTGCTTCATTGTTAGACAGATTCACGTCCCTTGTGAAAACTCATTAAATATTAGCATTATAAAGGTTTTCACAGGGTAACACGTTTTCAAAATAAACTGGCGTTGTTCCAAAAAACAAAACATCACAGCAAATTAAGAACAAACAATAAACGCATGCTATTCAGTGTTGCTATTTCAACACCAATTGCCATCACCACCAGCCAGTCAATTAAGAATGCACTTTAAACGCACTCTTGTTCTGATTATAACACGGGGAATGGAACAAAGCCGAGGAATCATGCCATACAAATACAAGATCTAAAACCCAAAAGACGTAGAATTACTGTAAAATCTAGAGCCCAATCACAACATTCAAGAGTATCTTGCTTTCTGCCGGTGTGAATAAATAATTAAATCTGGATTAAAATAAACCACAAGCGTAGGGGTATTACCTGAGAGGATCCCTGTCATGCAGATTTTGCGACAGTAATGGTACTTTGATGTTAACATGAGGCAGCACCTGTGACTTAAATTTAACCACTCTGCAGTACATTATATAGTCCACTAGGCGGAACATTGCGCCTAGAATCTCCATGTTGGCGAGATCATCGGTTTAATTTTGAAAAGTGGTAAGACATTTTTGCAGCTTCCAGATACTCCCCACAAAACGGAGGTGAACCTAGCGCCAGGGTACCTCATATAGCACCAGCAACATTACATCCTGGCGCTAATACACACGTTTAATTTGTTTTTAGTTATTATTCGTTGGCAACCATAGATGATGATAGATTCTCATTGGTTCTGGACTACTCACGTGACCCACCACACTCCTCCACATACACAAGAGAGAAGGGTCGTGTCTTGTGGGAAAGTGGTAAGTTTGGCGCTGCGCACTTACACGTGGCTGTCAGTTAAACCTTTGTTCAGTCAAAAAGGTATGTGGCAATAATACACTTAGCAGGTAACAATACATTATAAAATAATGTGTTCTCTCTTCATTTCACTGCGAAAGTTAATCTTAGCTAGTTTATATAATTGTTGATTCTCAAACATACTCACGCTTTGGTTAAGTGATATAATCATGAATTTATGTTAAAACCAAATCAGTTGTTGCAGCTAAGGTAAATCCATTAATAAAATTCAGTGTAGCTGAATTAATGAGCAGTTGTTTCGTTAATATGTCGAACGTTTCGGCTAATCAGGTATGCCCTTAGGTTTCTACACTAGCAATTTCTGAATATAATAATAATAATAATAATAATAATAATAATAATAATAAATAATAAAACTACATCTACCCTGATATAAAATACCCTCTTTTTAAATACATGCTTGTTTATGAATCTAAGAAAAAAAATTAAAATAATGTTACAGGCTGCTATGAGTCTTGCCATGGATGAGACAGAATGAGATGTTGCAGAATTTTCTTTTTACAAAATGTAATGCAGGTAAACATGATAACAAATATGGGTGTGGGTATATATGGGGTACATTTGTTAAAAAAAGAAGTACTGTAACACAAAGCACTCATTGGGGGGGGGGGGGGGGTTTGATAATTTTGCACCAGTTAGCTCTCTGGTGCTAAACTTTCAAAACAGTTTAGCACCGATTTTCAAAATGATTTGCACCCCTGAATTTAATCTCAATCTCAATCCTAATCTTAACAAATGGCCTAATAGAGTCCTGGAACACTAGTATATCAGAGGCTAACAAAATGGGATGTTGCAATGTTGGTTTGTGATGTGAAGGAGTGTCCTCCGAACGGCTAAATTAAATTCCTCAACCTCATTTTACTTGTGACCAAAGCTAAATTTGAACCCTTGACTGAAGTGAAAGGCTCATTTAAAAGTTGTGTAAGTCTACGTTTTATGCAAGAGATTATAAATACATTTTAGTATTTACTTACTTTAAATTGCAATGGTTTTTTGGGTCTTTTGTGGATTTAAAGCATCGTTTAAAATAATTAGACTTTGTTTATAATCTGTTCCAAAAGATCCATGATTAGTTCTTTAACAGTTTAGATACAATTAAATTATCATTTTGTTTTAATTTAATAATTAAAAACATGGTTAGAACAGAGACCTGGACTGCTATGGTGCCTAACCTTGTCTATAGTACTAAATACAAAGGTTTCAGAGATTTGTGTACTTTGAAACTGCATTTAATTGGGTGACACAAATTAAACATACCATTTATATATATATATATATATATATATATATATATATATATATATATATATATATATATATATATACACACACACACACACACACACACACACACACATATATATATATATATATATATATACACACACACACACACACACACACACACAGTGCGTGCCAATATAGATATTCAGAGAGATACCAGTTCATACCAGTATGTTCCGCATTAACAACACATTGCAGAAATGAACATGAGTGTCCACCTTCTCTTGTTTCTCTTTATTATCAAAAACAAACATATCATGTTGATGCAGATTTATTTAGTCAGTCTATTCAGATTTTAGGAGTGAGTGGTTGAAACAATAGGTCTCTGTATTTATGTGTATCTCACAAGGATTATTTTATCGTTCACTTTTCTGCTCACTCTCCGTACCAGATCTTGTTAGCTGTTCAGTTTGTTTATAATACCTAGAGTTAGTTTTAGCTGCAGGCACAATCTTTGAACTAAACAGGCATGCTGTTTCTACTACCTGCAGCTGTGATAAGTAATGAATGTTACCTTCAAGCTCCACTGTGCTTCCTGGAAGCAATCAAAATACCTAAATTGTGTTTCTTTTGATAGTGTATTAAGCTACTGTAAATGTGTTTGCTTCTTTTATCTGTAAACTAAAAGGAAACAAAAAGGGGTTGTCAACAAGTTGCTGTTGATAACACGGTCTAAACAATGGAATGCTAGTCCACAGATGAATATAGTCAACTAACAGCACTCAATTGCATTGCCACTAGTGAAAGAGTTTTCAGGGTATACAGAACTTTAAACACTAGATGGCCCTGTACATATTACATATAGGTTCTGCAGAGTGCATAACTCTCATTATTTATACAAACAGATTCATATTCAAATTGAAATGTCAGTTCTTGACTTTTGCGTTTTGCAATATTGCCTGAAAAGAATACATTTAAGATTAACCACAAAAAAAGAAACATTAGCAAATGTATCGTACAAATAAATAAATAAATTACATCCCAGAGATTTAAAAATTTTGGATGAATCTTTTAGTAAAACAATACCTTTAACTTGTGTCCTGAGCGTTCCCTGGTTGATAGCAGTTTGTGATACTCCCTGTTACAATGCAGGGTTTAAAACAACCACTTTCTCACCTGCTCAACATTCAACCACATAAATACATTATATACCAAACATCTGTACCAGCTTGGTGTACTTGCTGCTATAAGATAAATAATGGCCTTTCTTACATCATTATTATTTCTTTATTTAGAATCTTGCTGATGTACAGAAGGGTGGATATCAATTACTTTAACTAGCATGTTTTTGTTTATTAATTGTTAAAAACTACTAGCTTACTGTACATGTTAACAAAATGTTTTTTTGTTAATGGTTATGTGGTGTAGTGGCGATAGGTCAAGGCTGGTCAATGGCAGGAATAGCAAACCCAGACTCAGAACTGCAAGTTAAAAGCGATTTTCGCACACTTTTATTAGATACAATAAATAAAAAGGTTTAAACAAAAACTTACACCAAACAAACTCTAACACAAATAAACAAAACAGCACTCAAGCTAGTTATCCAGGTAAACCTGCTGGTCTCAGTCCATTTCTCTCAAGGGAGAAATGGTAATCAGAGTGGCTCAAGGTGCCTGGGGTAAGGAGAAGTTGGACGCGGTGTAAAATGATAAAGGGAAGGGGCGTGGTGGTGGTGGTGGTGGGGTACAGTGTGGGGAGAGGAAGGGGAGGGTAGAGACATTAGAGTGATGGAATCGCTCTCACAGAGCCAGAAGAGTTGCTGAAATCCTGCATGCTCTTACCTACACAGGAAACTGGGGGTGGGGTATCCAAGGTGGGGAGGGTGGGAAGAGAGTGGTTAAGACAGACTCACTCACACTGAGCCTGGGAATTAGCTATATACTGAAAGAGTGGGACTAATTTAGGTAGGGTGCGGGGGGAAGACAGAAAGAAAGATAATAAATTGGTTGTTGGACAGTGGTTCCAGGGCAGATAGTTATCAGTCCAGGTGGTAGAGAAACAGTTAGAAACAAAGGTGGGTGGTGGAGGACAAGGCAGGACAAGGTACGGACGAGCGCCGCTTGGAGGTGCTTGTCGTGCCGCTTGTCATGCCGCTATGCTGCGAGCTTCAGTGGAAATAACCTCCCAGCCACAGCCTGATGACTTAGTTACCTGCCCCGCCTCCAGCAGGTCAGAAGCTGCTGGGATGTGAGTCAGAGTTGTTTTGAATCAATCAAACAATTAAGCATTTCACTTAACCTGTAGCTGTGCAAAGACAGCCACAAAGCACATACATGCACCAATGTGCAGAGCCTATGCTCTGTCACGGGTTTGTTAACATTTGTCAAGTTTCATTCGCTAATCTTTGACTACCTTATGTAAGTGAGCTCAACTTCAATACCAATAGGGGTCTGTGAACAAACCAGTATTTAAAAACTATGATAAAGTACATTTCACTAATATGATCGACTAAGAACTATTATATTGAGTATAGGTCATGCACTCTTTACTTTCACACTTTACATGAACAAATCATGAAACACATATATTAACATTTTAGTAACTACTTATTAATAGTTAATAATCAAAACCAAGTGCAGCATGTTAGGTTCTGATGAGCTCAATAAAACTTTTCTATATTGCTGTCTCCAGTGTTGCATGTAAATTACTGATTTATTCATTGAGTGTGTCTATGAAATCTGTTCATTGTGTTTGTGTGTAACTTAATGTCTGGCTGGTTTAAACAGTGAAAAGATCCCAACAGTTTGAACTGGACAGGATTATTTGCAAAATAAATAACTCAGTACATTTACATTTAAATGTATGCCCTGTATGTGTTGTGCTTTTATGTGACATCCTTCCCTCTAGTATGAATCAAATTCCTTTCAGACATGTGAGTATGACTCATTCATGAAGGAATATGCTGTATCTAAAACCGGCTACATCTTGCACCCAGACTGGCACATGTTTTAAAATGCAAAATACATGTGATGCAGTGCATACTGCTAATATTATTTTATTTAATGGGTTAAATGTTAGCTTGAGATGTGAGACCAGACTGGAATACTAATACAAGTATAACACAAGGTTGTAATTAGGTCAAAGGAGATAATAACAGTCACTGAGTCATTGAGTCCTGTGAATTAATCCGCTTCCCATTTAGTTGCATGGAAATGGTTCATTTTACCTTTTGGTTTTTGTGGTGCGACCCTGAGCTGTATGATTTGAGCCTAGGAAATTATACTTGAGTTTTTTAGGTCAATTTAAATGTGGCACATTAAGCCTGTACTTAAATGGAAATTAACCATAGCTTCATAACCTGTTGTCTTTCTTCTCATTTGTATACCAGCAATCACAATACATAAAACAAACTGGCTTCCTTTAAAACATTTGTTAGGACCCTGTGTAAGTCTAGGAGTTATGTGGGAACAGGGCAGTTCTGCCTGATCAGAGGATTCCCCTCCAGATCTAGAGGTTTCACGTTTCTGCTCAGGGCAATCTTTCTGAAAACATTGTTTTCTATAAGATTTATTCATAGTGTGCAAGTCCTTCCTTTACAAAGATAGTGGATGCCCTGTGACATGACTGTTGGCAGCTACAACCACTGATTTATATATAATTATTCAGTTCATGGGCAGCTGGTATTAGGGCCCCTCCGCCCACAGAATCTGTGCTGCATAGAATTTGAGTGAGGGGCACAGGTGGTATATTCTGGAAAATGAAGAACAAACAACATTTACAGATTTGTTTTTACAATTTAGCCATGGTGTGCCAGTATATTATCACTAGGTTAATAATATAGGTTTAAGAATTATAAACTAGTGTATTGCTAATGCCTGTTGATTTATAATCTGTAGGGTGGTGTTGAATCTTGATTTGTGTTTGTTTAAAGTAAACTGCAATAAACAATTCATCACATCAATTGTGAACATAATTATTTAAGAACAAAAGACTGTAGGTTGCAGTTTCTGCAAAATGTGCTTTAGATTATGACAAGAACCACACCCAGTTATTTATTTATTTATTTATTTTTGTCTTGTGTTTACACACACACACAGAGTTATTTGTCTAAGTAGGGTAAACCTAATGAATTGTAATAGATGAGCAGTCTCTCTACCCCCCCCCCCCCCCCCCAAAAAAAAAAACAAAAAAAAAAACGCGTATTAACTCACTGCCTGAGGCATCTTCTGAAGGGCGAGGCCAGGGTACACCCATCTGAACATTACATCCCTCCCACATACTTCTTTCACTGGCTGTTTGTGTGAACCTCTTGAGCGCTTATTGGAGCACAAACCTATAATTAGGTTGGCAGTCGAAACTTTTTTTTCTCTTAAGTTAACACAAAATGTGTTCTGTTTGTGCAAAGTTCTTCGTTTCAGCGATTTGTCGGTGGAAAGCGTGCCAGTTGTGATTGTTCGTATAGGCATACAGTTTTTTTTTCTCGTTGCTTTATATGTTAGCGAAGAATTTATATATCTATATATAAATAAATAAATAAATATATATTTTTTTTTTAAACGGAACCGACATAGGGATATTTTAAGTTAACTGTACCGTTGTTTTAAATATTTTAGTTTGGAAGAGAGCGATGTTGTCCCTGAAGGTTGTCATTTTCGCAGGCCTGGCTTTTGCACTAGCGGCACAAGGTAAGAATTTGGATTTGTGATTGCATGCATTTATGTATTTTAGTTTTTAATCGTCTTTGAACAATGTCCTCTAAACAAAAGAAGAGGTGGTAAGGAGTTGTTCTTCACACACATGCACACACCCCCCCCCCCCCCCCCCCCCCCCCCCCCCCCCCCCTTAAAAATTTATTTGCCTTTCCCAAACATTAAAGCGTGATACCATATCTCAATTTGTTCTTTGCATTGAGGAATTCCATAAAAAGGCAGGGTTTGAATGTTTGTTAAAAGATAAACAAGATCTTGTTAGCAAAGCAAATCATTTTACATGTTGAAACTGTGTTGGAAAATATAATTTACAACCATATTGTGCAGCCCTGTTTTTTTTTTTTTTTTTTTTTTTACGTTTTGTTGTATCATCTCATTTGCTGCGTCACACCAATACAATATTTCTGTGTAGACGGCGGCTTCGGCTAATAATATTATTTTTTAACCTAAATACCCCTGAAACAATGGCTTGCTGTTTTTCTACTGTAGTGTCATTGGCCAGTTCACAAAGCGAACTGTTAATTTTGGGTTTATGAAACCTTTTTAGACGGCTGAAAAAGTCAGTTTCATGTTTAACAATCTTTGAAACTGGCACATTGTCTGTAAAGATACATTAAGGTCTCGATATGGTACATTTCAAAACGTTGTAAAATGAACAACCAGAAGCACGAATTTGTATCTAAAAATGGAATTAGATCTACCATTAATACAAATAAGTTAAGTCCACTAAAACAGCCCTGTAGATATCAGAACACAGGCGTGTAGGCTACTCTTACAGCAACATAATACAAACTGAAATGTTTTAAATGAGTAAAAGCAATTAGTATCCTTATAAAAAATAACTTTGTTTCTTCTGAAACTTGTTATGGGTTCAGTGGGAAGAAAGGAAACACTGCAAAAGATTTCTTTGGCACTTGAAAAGGCTGTTTATTGCGGAATTAGATTGGCATAAGTGCTGTTATCTTGGCTGTGGCCGCGAAAGAGCGGACCTGGTTGGAACTAGGCTGCATCAGCTACATAGACAGAGCACAGCAATACAGTTATTTACAATACAAATCCCACCCCCAGCAGTTAAATTCAGTACCAAAAAAATCCCATTCTTAAGTCCTGCGAGACCCGATGCTACACTGCCTGTAGACGCGGCGCGCTCTCTCTCGGGGGCTCTGTGGACGTTGGGCGCTCTCTCTCGGGGGCTCTGTGGACTGTGCGTGCTCTCTCTCGGGGGCTCTGTGGACTGTGCGCGCCCTCTCTCGGGGGGCTCTGTGGACGCGGCGCGCCCTCTCTCGGGGGCTCTGTGGACGCGGCGCGCCCTCTCTCGGGGGCTCTGTGGACGCGGCGCGCCCTCTCTCGGGGGCTCTGTGGACGCGGCGCGCCCTCTCTCGGGGGCTCTGTGGACGCGGCGCGCCCTCTCTCGGGGGCTCTGTGGACTCTGCGCGCTCTCTCTCGGGGGGGGGGGGGGGGGGGGGGGGGGGGGGGCTCTGGGTGGGCTGGGGGGGGGGGGGGGGGGGGGGGGGGCTCTGTGGACGCGGCGCGCTCTCTCTCGGGGGCTCTGTGGACGCGGCGCGCTCTCTCTCGGGGGCTCTGTGGACGCGGCACGCGCTCTCTCTCGGGGGCTCTGTGGACTCGGCGCGCGCTCTCTCTCGGGGGGGCTCTGAGGACGCGGCGCGCGCTCTCTCTCGGGGGGGCTCTGTGGACTCTGCGCTCTCTCTCGGGGGGCTCTATGGACGCGGTGCGCTGTCTCTCGGGGGCTCTGTGGACGCGGGGCGCTGTCTCTCGGGGGCTCTGTGGACTCTGCGCTCTCTCTCGGGGGACTCTGTAGACGCGGGGCGCTCTCTCTCAGGGGCTCTGTGGATGCAGCGTGCGCTCTCTCGGGGGGCTCTGTGGACGCGGCGCGCTCTCTCTCGGGGACTCTGGACGCGGTGCGCCCTCTCTCGGGGGGGCTCTATGGACGCGGGGCGCTGTCTCTCGGGGGCTCTGTGGACTCTGCGCTCTCTCTCGGGGGGGCTCTGTGGACGCGGCGCGCTCTCTCTCGGGGGCTCTGTGGATGCGGCGCGCTCTCTCTCGGGGGCTCTGTGGACTCTGCTGTCTCTCTCTCGGGGGGCTCTGTGGACGTGGGGCGCTCTCTCTCGGGGGCTCTGTGGACTCTGCGCTCTCTCTCTCGGGGGGCTCTGTGGATGCGGCGTGCTCTCTCTCGGGGGCTCTGTGGACGCGGGGCGCTGTCTCTCGGGGGCTCTATGGACACGGCGCGCTCTCTCTCTCTTGGAGACTGATAGTGCAGAGCAGCCTGTCCCTGGCGGCGTGGGACACTCACTGGCAGCAGTTGTGGGGCCGGGCTCTCTCTGCCAGTGGCAGCTCTCTTGGGCAGCAGCGGCGGCTCTCCTGTTTCCGTCACCAAAAGAAACAAATATGGTTCAAATTTCCATTATAAGGTTAAACTGGTTTTATATAAAGTGGACAATGTAAAAATGCACACAGTCTTGTGAATTTGACCTGTTGGTCCATCATGTAATACAGGAACTGGCATTTCAAATTTCCATTATAAGGTTAACGTACTATCTCATTTTGACTTCACATCTTGTTATTTTGACTTCCTATCTCATTATTTTGATTATAGTCAAAATAATGAGATAGTACGTCAACCTTATAATGGAAATTTCAATTTATTTATTTTTTTGTGGTGGCGGAATGGGTTTCCAAACATTTTTTTGTTTTAATAGGACATTTTTTGAGCAATTATTTGAAGTGTGGGAACAGTTTAGTTTTAAGTTACTTTTTTCTAATTTTTTTTAATTTAAGGAAGGGTACTGTGTACTTCCTTGGGCCCTGTGCATACTTGTTCATAAACAACGTAGCCTAAATAAAAAAAAAGTTACAGAAACATCATATTTGGAAATATCAAATGTATGTATTGTGTATTCTCATTAAAACAGTTTTGCCTATAGCTATATGCCCATGTTATAGGCTATTATATGCAACCAGAAGAACAGGCTACCTCAGGTAAAGTTGATAATGGTATTGAAATGTGTTTTCTTAAATTTTATAAGTTAAATAACGATAAAGGAACATGCATAAAGAAAATCATCGTGCCCATACTGCTCTATTCCATATTCACAGGTTGTAAAATACTAAATTTACTTTGCTAATTATTTGAAAAATAGTTGAATAGTTAGCAGTATGTCTGCTACAGAAAGCAGTTACTTTAAATATATTGAAATACAGATGCTTAATATTTTAGTTACGTAGTGTTTCTAAAGTATATTTAAATAAAATGTATAAATAAAGGACTAAAAAGCTTGCAGTCCAGTTTTGACACACTTAAATTAAGGTATAACTTTTTTGAAATTATTATTTCATTGACATTATTTTTCTTGCAATTGTATGCTAGATGTTTCTTGCTTTTTTTTCCCCCACCCCCGCCTAGACAAGCTTCCTTATGTTGCAGACCATATCATAGAGAAAGACAACTTGTTATTTTTTTGTTTAGTCAGTTAAAGTAATTGAAAAGTAACCGCTACTATCGTGGTAATTGGTGTATCGTGATAGTGAGCTCACAACTATTGTGGAAATTTACTATCGCTTCATCCCTAGTTGTACGCAGTGTCGTAACCAGAGCTGATATTCTACGAGGTTAAACTTAGCTTTCAAGTGATAGCTGGCAGTATTTGTGATAAGTGTGTGTATAAAATAATCAACCTCAAAATCTGTTACAAGGCAAACCAACAGAGTCTTTTGTACTTTACCAGAATTTTTACACGAGCATCGGCATTGATGATGCAAAATAACAACCCAGGACATGACCTCTGTGTTCTCCTAGCTAGTTACGGCCATTGTTGTAAGTACCAAAAGTAGCAAATTTAGTAAATTTTATATTTATTTAAAGGTAAGGTTGATCATATTCAATCTCATTAAGTCACGACCACAACAAAATTAAACTGGTTTTATATAAAGTGGACAATGTAAAAATGCACACAGTCTTGTGAATTTGACCTGTTGGTCCATCATGTAATACAGGAACTGGCCTTGCATACATTTTGTATTTCTTATTTGAAATGCGGCTGGAATACAATTAGATTAGGAAGTTCAGATGAGTAGACTTCTGACCATTACATTCCAGTGAAGAACTTGCTATTCAAGTACTTGCCCTGGGATCTCTCTCCACAGAATATATAATTCCTGATTTTTTTTTTTTTTTATGTATTTAAATATTTCTTGGATTGCTGCATGATCATTAATGGTACATTTATAGACTGTATTTCCTGAATATAAGTTGCCCAAACCGCTTACAAAGCAGCCAAGCTTAAATGACTGTTGTGTCATTTCATTGGCATGTGGAAGCTAGCAGTCAGTTGGTGTCTCCCATCAGCAGTGCTGACCAAGCGTGCTACTGTAGTTGCAATGGTAGTGGTGGGGGTTTGGAATTCAAATTTGGGTATATTTAGCTGAGAAAGAAGCCAGTAGATAAACCAAGACTGTTGTGATTATTATACCATGTACACAGGCTTGGTTGTGCTTGTGTACAAACATTAGGCATTTACCATTCTGCTGGTGTGAAGGGTAAAGACTGAAACTATAATAAGAATGTATATGAAAAGTTTACAGGTTTGAGCCAGATACCATTATTTTGTTTAACTGGACAATAAGAAGTGTGAATTTGATACTGGCACCATTTATTTATGCTATAAGAGTTGTTGTCAGTGTTCAAGACTTTCATCAGATGTGACTGAGGGAATTATTATAGGCTAATGTTAAAAACATATAGAAATCAAGCGGAGATCCACCATGTTGACATTTCTTTAATTTTAACCCACTTCTCAGTGCTGTACAGCCTATAAATATTATGCACAATGCAGATCAAAATAGTTTGTTTTGTGTAAAACGGTTAATGTGCCAGAAATGCCACCATACTGTGTATTTGAAATGTGTTTAGTTTATAGTAATTTTCAGTCCTCTTAATCGTTCCCACAGCTTCAGCTCCTCACTGTTTTAAAGTTTTGTTATTTTGTTGCCTGGCAGTCTGGTAGTTTGCTGCTGACTGGAAAGTATGATGCATGCAGGGCTGAAACCATTTAAAGACGCATGAGCCAAAGAGTGGGGATCTCATGACTCCACCCTTTACAATGATTCACTAACTTTACAGTGATACACCAGCTAAATTGTGGTGTGTACCTCTAGTACAAAGATAAGAGAAAGTAATACTTAATAGCTTAGTTACCCATCTGACAAAACAATTTTAGGATCCACGATTTAACAGTGGACAAATGTTCACGTTACAGCTTGTTCTATTGTAGGATGCAGAGAATCACAGGAAACATGAACTGACGATTGCACAATAAATCAAATAGGAAATTGTTCACTTTTTTGTATTGCTGGAACAGTATCCCACATTTTAGCATGCACTATGTTCTGTAATAATCTAAAATTAACTGCTCAAGTAATGAATAACCTACTGTATTTAAGCATGATATGCTGTCCTGAGTTTCACTGGTTAGGAAATGACTAAACTGCAAAATGTACATTATTCTTTTTAATCCAGACCCTGGTAGCCTGAATGGGCCTGAGTCTGATCAGCTGTGTAGTGGCAAGTATGGAAATTGATTATCCATGCAGGTGAATTTAAAATTTTTACTGCTATCATGTGGAAGAATTCTGTTTTGTGTACTATAAAACTTTTAAATAATCGCCCCAGTGTCATTAAAGATTGTGTCAGTGGGTAATAATAGTTTGTATTGTATTAGTAATAAAAACAGTAATTCACTAGACAGCCTTGTAAATATCTGAACACAAGTATGTATTAAGGTAGGATGGAGCACAATAAAAAACAAACATGGTTTTAAAATTAATAAAAGCAATAAGTATCATCTTTATTTACACACATTATATTTATTCAACCGATTCTGGGGAACAAGGTTCTAGGACTATAATCATAGGTCATTAAAGGGGCATATCTGATGCCTACTGCATGTAAACGTATATAGGAAATACGTAAAGGTCTGTGTGCCAAGAAGGGTTATATTGCTGATTTTTAACATTCAAAATCAAGAGTGCTACTTTTTCTCAAGAATGCATCTGTAGGTAGATGGCATCCTTGGCTGCATTTCAAAGTAATATAACCACCTCCTTGTACTGGGTGTGCGGCAGTAAAGAGGTTTGACAAATTATGGCAAATTAATAAATATGTGTTGGTTTCAGGGGATAGAATCTTTTCACAACTTAGGGCTGCTCAATGCTGGGGGCAGTTCGGTGTCAAAGTGGAAACAAATGTTTGTCACTTGCATCTGTATGTCGCCTTTTCAGTCCCCTGTAAAACGACTCCAAACAATGTGTTGCGTGATGAAATGTAAACCTTTTTCTTTTTAAGAACGTTATTTGAACACCTTTTTAATATTTGTGTTCTCTTAAGATGTTCTAGAAGTGTGTTGTTGAAGAAAGACATCCTGTACCCATAGTGCCGAAGCTTAGAATGACGTTTTAAACTAATAGGTTTTTAAAATAGTTTTTCCTCATTCGCTGAATTTACGGTTAAGCACCATTTACTGTAGTTGAACCTCCAATATTCCCATTTATAGACTATAGGTAAAGAGATTTGAACAGTTAACAGATGTAGGTCAGCTGTCCTTGTCAATTTGGAGATAGTTATGTTTCTAGTTGGTGGGCCCTGTGAAGTGGTAACGCTAAATCAACATACTTTTCAGTGATGAAAACAGTGGGTTCGTTTACAGGTTTTACTACAAGCCATTTTAGGTACAGTACACCTTGGCAAACACATTGGACAAACAAAAAAGGCCCAAGTATGACTGAAGCTCACACTAAAGACTGGAATGGCTCAAACCACAACAATCAGGATGTAGGCCTAACCGGGGTACCACCAACCTAGAGCATAATCTTCTCAGAAGTGTCAAACTGCAACTTTTCTCTTCTACAAACGCAGGGTTTTTCGAAGAAAGCCAACGACGTCGTGACCCACCACAATTATGTTTGCACCGGCTACTTTTGTGAAATAACTTTTAGGTATTCGGTCCATTTTGTTGTGGTATTGTACTTGAAAGCGCTGTATAGTACATAACAGCTCTACATATGCACCAAAAAAAAAGTGTATTCCCTTTGTTGTGATATCGTACAAATAAGTACCCAGGTGCTTGTCTGAGATAGTGGGGGTTCATGTATAGAGTCTCTGTGCCTGTAAGAAGAAAGATATACAGATGCTTAAGTGCACAGAGATGCTGTATAGTAACACCAGCAGAATACATGCAGCAGTTGTGATGGTGACCAAACGTGTGCAAGTACATGTGTGTTTTTAAAAAAAAAAAAAAAAAAAAAAAAAAAAAAAAAAAAAAAGCTTCAACTGAACAGTTGCATTTATATAAATTTTAGAAATTTAGAACAAGAATAGAGAAAACTAAAAATACTTGCGCATTAACAAAATGACCTGAAAACTTAACACAGAGAATCATTAAGGGCTGTAATGCAGCAGAAAGCTCAATATCTAAATAAAACATGAAGTTAAAAGGTTACCATACAGTTTTTTGTCAACTCCAGTAAACCTACGTTATCTTTAGCCAGTCAAATCGTAGAGTGCCTAAAAAAAAAGTTTTGAGTCCCACAAATTAATTATTTTTGTCTGTTCATCTTCTATAGCTGCCGCAACATTGTTTACCATTGGAAGTTAAAGAATGATTTAATCGCAGTCCCCAGTAAAATGATGAGCTGATAACGCTTGCAAAAGAAGCAAGCATGGTAACTTAAACCACAATAACAAAGTAATGTAATGTGAGTTTTGTACTAAACTAGGGTCAGCTGTTGCAGGGAAAACAAATTTGATTTCTCAAACTGACCAAAAAGGTGAAAACAGAATGCATAGAAATACTGCTGATAAAGCTAAATATTGAGAATTAAAAATGAAATGCACTGCAGCTTACTTGACTGCAGCAAAAATGTACTGCCGTTCACTAAATTTAGATCTCATTGGGTTAATGAAATATATGGCAATGTACTTGCTGTGTTGCGTTTTAATATCAAAAATAGCAGAATGAACACGCTGCAACTTTAAACCTTGTTTTTACAGAGAAATAAACTGTGTAATGTAATCGTAAGAGCTGTCTGATGCAGTACATGCTGTTAGATCACGACCTCTCTAATGCATTCCCCATATCACAACTACACAATTAAAGGTGCAGTCACCATACCACATACATTTTCAGGCAGTCTTGTATTAGTTTGATGCTCCAAAAATACATTTCTTGTTGATCTTGCCTTGCTGTGAGCAGTGCTGAAACTCCTTCATTACACCAATGGAGTACTTAGTTAGGCACTACAAGCAGACCACTACTAGTCTAGCACATGCTTAAACCATTCAAAATTATGCCAGGATGCACCATTTTAATCCCTTTTTCGAAAATGGTGGGACACACCCCCTCCCACAATCTCCACCATTGTCTCTGAGCGTCACGATGAGATCGTTGCCCCCTACTACCTTGTAAGTGCCACATACCTTCAAGGAATTGAAAACCCTACAAACCTCCTGCTGTCTTTGCTTGACAACACATCTAGGATGTCTTTTGCTATGCAGGTAGTTTTCCTTCCTTACATAAGCAACCCGTTCCTGTGAAATTGTTTCACTATACCCTTTCTTAATTCATCTCTAACCTTACTAAGCATATGTTTTCTTGTTTTTCTGCCCGGAGGAGTGTACAGGACTTTTAGAGGATGTACTGTAGTAAGTGTGTGAATGTTTGTTAGAAATGCAATGTGATTGTAAATTTAACAGGTGCTTACTGTTTCTGGATGTTAGTCCACCTTGCCATGCAATACAAAACAATTGTCAACCTCTGCTTATGAGCCCACACAGGACCCATGTACAGTACCTCTACCACACATTGTGAAAACAGCTTCTGCTTGAACTGAGAAAGCATGATATGGTGTGCATGTCTAGCATGGAGGAAGCTGGGCACTAACTGGCTACCACAAATGCTGCAAGCGAGTGCCTTAACCACAGCATCAAAGCGCCAGGCTCCTTTTTACAAGAAGCTTTTAATAATTGACTGCCAGAGCTCCAATTTTACATAAGGTAGCCCTGCATGGCCGTGTGTTTTTGAGGAAGTCTGAATGTGGTCTGCAATATTTAATATTAGTAAAATCTGCTTTCAGCTTGCTTTGTGTGCTGGTGTCTGCTAAACCCATTGCTGTTGAAGTCTGGATTTTAAACAAAGCAGTTATAAAGGATCTAAACAAGTGTAAAGATTCACAAACGGTATAGGAGAATTAAGAAGATATTGCAAAGTGCAATGCCAAATGACAAGTTGTGTGGCATGTAAATATTTAACAGACATTTTCTGAAATGTATTGTTGAAGACTAAAGATTGTTGTACTGCACCACCTGTTTTTAATACTGACATTTGTATTGTAACCCTGTCTTTGAAAGGAACATTGTAGTACCACTGGCCTGGTGCACCCCCCCCCCCCCCCCCCCCCCCCCTCCCCCCCCCCCCCCCCCCCCCAAGACTCATGTTTTGCATCAGTGGGGAATGGCATTGTTGTAAGCCAGAATATTTGTCTGACTCACCAGTTTCTGCTTTAGATCAGACTTGTTTTTGCATTTCACAATTAGGTTGTGTTTCCTGGGAAATGATGAAATCAAGAAATTGATAGATAGATTAAAATGGTGAATCATGGGTGATGGTTTTCAATCTGTAGACGACAGACGACATGCTTGACTTTTGTGACCTTTTTTTTTTTTTTTTTTTCTTTGGACTGTAACTTGATTGAGACCTTAGGTGCCCTTCCACTTTTTTTTTTTTATTTCTTTTTTTAATATACACACTATTATATGTTTTGCTATGATTTTGCCTTTTTTAAAATGTCATTTAAAAAAAAAAACAAAAAAAAATTATTTTAGAGTTATTCAGAAGACACCAGAAGTCCAACATTGATAGAAGAGAAAAATGAAACGCACCCTACATGAACGCTGGTTTGACCCATAGTCTGCACTGCACTGTTTACAACATTGGGGCAGTTTGGAGACTACAAAACATTAATTAAATATAGGCTGGGTAGTTTGGTTTAGTTTGTTTTTATTCTCTATTAAATTATATTTATTTTTAAATATGGAAATTGGTAGGTTCATGTTGCTACAGGGTTTAAGTTCAACACCTAAATAAAACGTTCCTGTTCAGCACTATTATTCTGAAGCAGTGGTATTTCAAAATAATAAAAGCATGTTTTACTTTAGTGAAATAGGGCTAGAATGCTTTTTTTTTTTTTTAACTAAAAACTTGTTTGTTGAAATACATTTTCAGCTTTCATATTGAAACTTGTTGTGCAGGTGACGATTCATTCAATCAGACCAATTAGGAATTTTAAGATGTCAAGTAAGCTTATTTGTGTATCAAACAATAGTTGCAGTCCTCTTTTCTCAGCCAGTGTCATCTAACAAGTCTGCCCCTTGTTAAAGATATAAAATAATGTACCTGATCCATAGCAAGTGTAAAACTTGCCTCACTATTTAGTGTGTGTAATATATATATATATATTATATATATATATAATATATATATATATATATATATATATATATATATATATATATATATATATATATATATATATATATAATAAAAAACTAGCAAGAGATGACTAGCAGCAGTTACATTGTTGTTCCAAGTTATTTTATTATTGGCAAACTTTGCTGCTGACTAAGGGGACCATATTTAGAAGCAAGCACAAAGGCAGAGACGTATATTTCTTCGAGAAATAAGACCATTTTAAGGGTATATAAAACAAGAAACAACTCTTGACTGGGCCTTCCTGCAACTAAGTTTATACTGTTGAACTTGGTTTCTTCTTTTGCTTTTTGGTTGCTCTTGCCACAATATAGATGTACATCTCCTCTTAAACCCCAATGAATTACAAAAAGCCTTCGCTTTCCATTTCCAACAAAACCCTTCAAACAGTTACGACTATATTGGTAATGCAAAAAAAATACATGTAGTGAGGGAATTGCTCTTGAGTGACAAAAGTTCATAGTTGGTTTTCCACCCAAATGGTTTATTTTAGTCTTGTCCACACTGGGTTTTTTTCATAACTTAATGCATTTCAACTCTCATCCCCAGTGGATATTAGTCCATCAAATGTACCTTGTTAGCCTCTGCTTGAGTCTCAGAACTGAGAAGGCAGAGGATGTTCAGACCAGGAATGTGGGAAGGAAGCATTGGGCTACAGTATACGTAGTAAAATTTTGACATTGCATATCCTTACTGTATATTGATTTGATATGGTACTTGAATACAAGTGTCCTAAGAATCAGTTGGTCAGGACAGTTTAGTTCCAGCAGGTAATAAGTCTTACACAGTCTTCATTATCATCTGCAGTTGCTGTATCCTGTTTTTTGTGTGACTGGCAGGGTTTGAAACAATGCTAAGTTGACTCATACAGGAAACTATTGGTTTTGAGTTACCCACCAAATATGTAAAGACAGAACATGCCCAATAAAAAGAAACTGACACAAAGAACCGGGGTGGAGGTGAAATGATGTGGTGGCTGAATACTCCATTCAATGGACAATGCCTAATTTTTCACTATCAATATATTGTTCTCCAAAAAAGCTGATGCAGCAATTCATCGACATTATGAAAGGGTAGAAAAAATACATGTGGAGCTGTGCATTACTGTGTAGCATTGCTTGTAAAACTAGTGCATATTAAATTGATTACATCAGTTTATGCATATAGTAGTTAAAAATAAATAAATAAAATCTATACAGAGAAACAAGCAGTCTAGAGAAAAAAAAGTTCTCACTGTCCACAGCAGTTTAGTAACAAGAGTGTTGTCCATGGCTTTTGAATTGTGTTAGGAACGCGAGTGTCTACATTTTGTTTTAATTTAATGACTGGCACTTGCTTACAATCTGCCCAGCATTACTGACTACCTGCTCACTAGGGACTGACATTGCCAGGATGCTTAATACTTCTGACCACAGATAAAACTTTTTGAACAATTTTGGTGTTATGCAGGTTTTGTAGGGTGCCATCTCATTAAATGGTCATGTAAATTAGTGTTGTTACTGGAGTATCCCAAACATTACTTTCTGTCATTTAGAAAATAATTGACAAACATCAGAAAGGCATTGTAGCTCGGTCGATACAGTATTTGTAATTCTAGCACAACACTCTTAACTTGTTCTGTTACTTTGAAGATTCCTGCACAAATTCCCCTCAGTAAACCCTTATAGGGGGTGGGGTAGGGGGGAGAAGGTGAGCTCAGTCACATGCAGATTGAGTGAATCAGACCTGAGGGGAGCAGAGAAGCACTGCGCTTTAGTGCAAAAAATAATTGCCGACTCCAGAGTAATAAAATACTTTCCACTGCTTAAACCCTTTACACAAAAAAGATGCATAGGCTTGACTATCGATAGTTGTCAAACAATAGAATCGATTAAATTGATGCATCACCTCCAGTCTTAATGAACAACAAGCTTTCTAACGCTGTTACTGTAATTAACCTTTTGACGTGGTGAACTGATATAGGCTATGACAGATTCAACTTTTCTGCCATAAATGGAAAGCTTTCCAATTATGAAAAAAATGTAGTATTTGGATAAAATAGACTTGCACTATTTTTCTAGGAAATCCATTACAGTAAATTGAAGTCTGTCTTGCCCTGCCATTTTGTTCAAGGGAGATTAGTGCGGGTGTGATGTTGGATAATGGATGCAGATACCAGAAAACATGTTTCTGTTTAAGTGTGTGTGGAGGGGATAGAATTAGATTTCTAATGATGGTCAGGAATTTCTTTATTACGGCATAATCCTAAAGTAGTGGCTCAAAGCTGTATCTGTGGACACTTTTTGCCTGCAATGACAGTTAATGTTTAACCTTGAATTCTGCAACAGAAATTAAAGCCGGTACAATTGGTTGCTAGTGCAATCTTTTCTAAATATTTTTTTTGCTGGATTAGCAGACTACAGTGTATATATAGTGTTCCGTTCCGGATTTTACCGGAAAATTACAGGATTATTATTATTTTTTTTTTCTTTTAACTGGACGTCGGTTTTTACTGATTTATATCTGATTTTCTCTAATATTTTCCTGCTACCATTTTCTAGGAAATGCACAATATTTTGATTTTAAAATGCAGTTTTATTTTGATTCCGACGTTGTAATAAACAGCAGACTTTTAGATGTCAGAGGATCAAATAATGTTAAAACGTGGTTCTCTGTCACTTCACAAACACATTTCAGTATCACCTGATTGTTGGCCAATCAAAGTCAGATTATTGTGGTAATTGCTGGACGTAGTAACTACTAGCTTGATCAAAAACTAAATTGAAATACTGACAAATATATTTTTAGTGGTTGAGGAATGGAGAGAAAACGTAAAGCAGTTTATGAATATTCAAAAAGTTTTGAAATATGCAAAAAGCAAAAATAGCAGGAATGGGTTAGATGAGGCAGAGGATGCATAGCGCTGCATTGAGGTGCATGATCACGCTGACAATAAGAGTACATACTAAAAAATAAGCGGCACATTAAACTAAAACAAGAAAGTGAACAGAGACAAACAAACCGTTTATGCGGCTTTTACACACCCTTTAATAAAGAGAGCGCAGAATAACTGTGTTAATGAGTTTGTCAGAATCAGAAACCAGAACTGCTCCTCATCATAGTCCACATGTAAAGTATCTTTTTCTGAGATTTTTTGCCTCGATTTTTACCAATGTTTCAATATAAACAAATTTTGTACTGATTTTTATCCCTATTTTTAATATGTAAAATAAACTCCGAAAAATTCCTGGAATTTTTTTAAAAGAGAAAAAACGAAAACGCAGAACAGTAAATATATTCTACTGTAGCTCTGCATTACAAGCAACTAATGTGGTTTTGAAATCTTCTAAAATGTGACCGGTACTTTAAGGCAAGTTTTTTGAGAAGCTGCCACCGCCACCATGGTAGTGAATTTATATTTGCAGTTAGATACATTACCCCGTATGCTAAATGAGTTGACGATGCCGTGATATGTATTATTGTCTTATTTCCACATTTCTTTGTTTGTTTTTTTTTCCCCATTACTGGTGTCCAGTAAAAACAACCACACTATTTTAGCCTCTGGACATACAGTACTCCTGTGTATGAAAATTCCTATTTCTAGTTCTTCATTCTTACAAGCTGCTTTTTTTTTTTTTTTTTCAGATCTAGATCTTTTTGATGCTCTTGATGATGCAGGTATGTATTAACATATGAGTCCTAAATACAGTAGGACAAACCCTTTACTAAAAAATGTTGGTTGAAGATTATTTTGTTTTTAGGCAGAATACATTTATGTATTTGATAATTGGTCAGCACAGTTTATCGTAAGAGGTGCTTTGTTATAACATCATACCTAAGCACAGGTATGATACTACAATTGTGTTTGTGGTTCATGTCCCAACAGTTAAGGTAATGGACATAGATGATGCATCATGGTCAAGTATTGGTTTCAAATGCGATGTACTTGCTTTCTCTTTCAGTCGCCACAAAACCTCCAGTCAAACCTACAGCTGCAAAGCCAAAAGAGCCTTCAAATGGTAAATTTAAAATATTTTAAGTTACTTTTCAATGGCTGCTGTTTTCATCATTCACATTGTATTCCATGGTCAAAAAACCCTACACCTCTTTTGGGGAATTTTATTGTATTTATGTGCAGTATAAACAAGCATTATAGTTCAAGCCTTCCAATACTGTAAATAAAATAAGCTTGTCGAGTGTTACTGGATGTGGGATGAGAAACAACAAAAAAGCCACTACATTGTGACTTCTAAAGCACTAAAAAATCAATTCCCTTAACTTTTTAATCAATTGCAACACATCATTGATCAAAATTGCAGTTAACAGTATTCTGTTAGTCTTCGCAGTGGCAACAAATTACTTGAATTGAAGTCGCTGTCAGTCAATTAAATCGCAACAATTACCGTAAAAAACGTATGTGTTGCTTTTTCTAGCCATTTTTGGTGGGGGCCCTAAAAAGGAGGGGGAGCGACTAATACACTGGTGTGTCTAATGTTAAACTACTGTACTAGTCCCACAATGGGATTACCACAGCCATGGTTATGGCTAACGCAAACTTAACTGTCAACAACCAGGATTGTCATGTTGCTAGGTAGAAACACAAAACCATGTTCTAACTTTAAAAGTTTTAAATCATTATCGCAGAACCCTTGGTCATTTTATGTTAAATGCAAACTTTTAGACTCTTGACGAACCGCCTCTTGACCCAGATGCGTTTTAAGTGAGGGGGGGTGGGGGGTCTTAATACAGTAGCTGTTTATGAATTTCCTTATTCCCACCCTCCCGAACCATTGATTTGTCAACATTCAGACTGAACCCGCCCCTGGGATCAATAACAGTTATGGTTAGAAAGCCAAGTAAACTTGTGAAGACTTCTGTTCATTGTAACTGCAAGCAACATTGATTAGGGCTTCTGTTTTTCATGTTTTATTAATTGTATTTTTCGGTGTTTATTCTTAGCTGTTTGAGTTTATGTAATTAGTTTTTTTTTTTTTTGGGGGGGGGGGCGGGCGTTTCCAGCGCCCCGCCCACATACTGTAGAAGTTGGTTACTGTATACTGTATTTTTGGTTACTTTCCAAAATTCTTGCGTATTTTTATTTTTTTTTGTTTCTGTCAAAATATGTATAGTAGTAACTTGACAGTACTTGCACATTTAAGTTGTACTACCTTTCCTTTGGTGTCTTC
The DNA here is from genome assembly GCF_017654505.1 of Polyodon spathula. Classification (NCBI taxonomy): domain Eukaryota; kingdom Metazoa; phylum Chordata; class Actinopteri; order Acipenseriformes; family Polyodontidae; genus Polyodon; species Polyodon spathula. Next base: position 17,492,785 of record NC_054548.1, on the reverse strand, counting down.
CACAACGAAATCCTTATGGTCACGGGCACATTCTTCTGGGGTTTTTTTTGTATGTAGGCATTTTTGTACATTTTGCCACAACTGTTTTAAATCCTCTGTATCTTAACTGCAATATAGCTTTCAATCCCGCTAACAAGTCTCCGTCCTGATTTGTAATCTTGTTTTAAATCTCGTGTGGAGTCTCCAATAGAAATGTAGGAGTGTGCTGTCACTCAGTAGTTGGGGCGGGTTTAAGGTATTCAGAACGAATCAATGACAGATGCAAGTCAGGAAGGTGGGACATTGCCCAGTAGCACTGGGAAATGCATTTATTGTTTTGTAGTTGGTTTTATTTTTTAATGGGAAAAGGGTAAAGTCAACATGAATTGATTTAACCATTTCCGCAGTTTTTCTGGTGTTTTATTAGCTGTCCACAAATTTCTTTTTTTTTTTTTTTTTTTTTTTTGTATCGAGTGGGGGGAGCGGTTTATCGGGTTTTATTGGTTAAACCAAAAATCAGAAGCCCTAATTATAATGCAGGTGTCTTTGAGACTGGATAAAGTAGGAGTCAGAAAACAAAGTGCCACACAACAGGTTTGAAATTGAGAGTTGTTGAATTTGCCGAAAAGTGTGGCAATCACAAAGCTGAAGAGAGTACGTGACTGGAGACGAAACAAAGACAAATTAAATATGGCAAAAGAGAACAGGTTAATACAGATGTGATGCAGGATGTTTAACTTGATTTTACTTACAGGTACACTGTTTACTTTAAATCCTTTCAAGTGCAATTTGTCAGTGGTTTATACTGCTACTACTGGAATTTTCAGTGCGTGTTATCTGTATGTTGGTGTATTTTGACATTGCACTTAAATTTTACTTTAACCAGTTATTGTGAAAAAACAGATTAATAAAGAAGTTCCTAAAATGTTGAAGTCTCAAAACGGGGGGAGTGACTTCGTCAGTGCGACCTGTACAACGAGTTTCATGGTGTGTCTCCTTTGCAATTGGGGAATTTGATTTTTAAAAAGGAATTGAAAAACAGGAATTGACCCAACCCTGCTATCGAGTGTTGTATTTTAAACCATTTTCTTTCTTTTCTAGAACTGGACCTTGGGGATGCCCTTGGTGGTGGAGGTAACGTACTAGATTTCTAAACTAGCCCTCTGTATGGTGAATGTAAAAACTGTAGGGTAATTTTGTGTATTTTGATTTTTATTTTTCTGTTTATTTTTGTATACATAGAAACACATCCGCAGCCTACAAAGCCAACTGCCAAGCCTCTCCCACGTGACAAAGGCAACTCGGGTAATGTACTGCTCTGCTTTAGTCAAGTCCTTCTTATTAAACACCATCAGTATAGAAGGAAAGGTCTCTAGCGACCACTCCCTGTAGAGATTTTCCCAAAGGTCCTGTATATAAAAAGCTGTTAGTATTGCAGCAGGAGCTCATTCAGAGGTGTGTTTTGAGGTTAAGAAAATGGTTCATATCATTGTTCTTGTCCTGAGGGGCTACTGTGTCTTGTGTAAGAAGATTGTTTTCTAAAAGTGAAACTACAATGAAATATTTTCATACCAAGTGTCACATTTGTTCATTTAAAAACCATTTTGTTGACTACAGGTAACCGTGGTGCTTTTTTGTTCAAGTATCACGATAGAAAATCTCTATTTATAGGGAAGCCTCTGGAGTCAATGATGTACTGTTTAGTAGTTTGACCTTTACAATTAAATGTATGTTGAATTAAATTAATTTCTTTAATTTTATAGACTTCGACTTGTCTGATGCTGTTGGTGGAGGAGGTAAACATGATGTGCACTGAGCAATTAACACATACAATATGATATTTGAGCAAGGTTGATATGCACCATTTAATACATAACATTAGCAGCTGTTCAAGTTATGAATGTCCATTGCATTGGAATTGCATTCCTGGTACAATTACATACTGTTGATCTGTAAATCATCAAAAGAATGTAGACCCAGAACTGTGAAGGGGTGGTCAGCTGAAGGTGCCTGTGTGCATTAATGTCACACATTTAGAGCTTTGCATGCACTTAAAGCCTTAAACAAAAAAAACCTTACTAACTTGTATTATAGTTGCATCTAGTTGTCGGTAGATTCCACATGCTTGCATAGTGCTGATGGTAATGACTTGATTTTAGGTTTTTTTAAATTTTTTATTTAATACATGGTCTAGAATGGATGACATAAGTGTTACCAAATTACTTTGTTTCTTTTTGTCAGATTCCCAGCCAAAAGATCCAGACCGAAAGCCTGTGCCAGGTGGCACCAATACATATTCAGGTAAATGGTTTACAGTAAAACCAGTAGATTTATTTATGTATTTTAAATAAACCTGTAAAAGACAGTGTTGGACATTGAGACATTTGATGTGCGTTTTTGTCTCTTCACAACAAAGCTCATCCCTATCAATAAGGATATAGTGAAGACTCGAGGTTGGTCAATGAATTCCCCTTTGTTGATTTTGTTACAGCCTATATTTTGAAGTTAATACAACACATGGTCTCAGATGTACAGCAACAGCCAATACAGCATTCCTCCTGGACTTCTCTTATTCTGCTACTTTTACTGTTGTACTAGTGTCCTTGAAGACCCAGACCAGTTATTAAACTGATGCAGATCATAATGCCCTACTTTATCTAGGGAACTGCTTTTCTGGATGAGATGGAAATTTATCACAAGTTAGTTGCATACAGTGGATTTAATTGATTGTGATTTTTTAACTTTTTTATTGTTACTGATGTTCCTGCTGGTGGATAATAGGAGGTATATGCACATCTGTGTATCTAGAGAGGTGTTGTCCAATCACTTCTTAGCCACAGGTGTGGCTACGGTGACATTTGTTTTAGCCACATGCACTAATTTTAGTGGAAAACACTTACACAAGTGCGTATACTTACACAAGTTACAACAAACCTTATTAACAGGGCCAACACAAGTTAGTGGTGAAATCAATAAAACAATGTTTACATGTATATTTACTTAACAAACATCTACCACCATTCAGTGTGAAACTTTGCATTTCTCTTTTCACCAAAGTTTGGAATTCTGGCATGACGCTTCTGAATTTGCGTCCAGCAGTTGTGAGCAGTACTTTGACTTCATTAGAGTGATTGCTGATATTGTTGACTTGCCCAACTAAGTTGAACCAAACATGGAACACAGCTTTGCTGTGGCAATTCTCAAAACCTGATATTCATCTTCAGTCGGGACATTTGACCACATTTTCAGCACAAAGGTACTCTGGCATGTGTCCACTTTGCAGCGTCAGCAGGTCCACGAGAACAATGTTGTATGGAAAGGGGAGCTGTCAATCAGTCAGCTCGCCCAATCTGAATCACTGCTCCAGGCTAGCAAACGAAACAAGGCCACACAATAACTAGCTGCTCCAAAGTGTTGAAATCTGGCATTTTCACCTGTTAAGGATTTTTTTATAGACGCGACTTGGTACAGATACACTATATGAATGAGTATTTATCACATGCCTGACAAGTGTTTGATACACTTTTTTTTTTTTTTTTACTAATCAGAAATGCAATTCGCACACCTGGATTCCCAATTCACTGCAAGTGGCTAACATATTGTACAACCCTGATCAGGAGAACCACTTTAAACTTTGTATAGAAGTACTATATGCAGCCATGGGGGGAGAGAATGTTACTCAACAGTTATGCATTCTAGCATATACAGGTGTTTGTGTGTGCAAGTAAATAACAAATGGCATTTGAAATGTAAGTTTACTTCACTGCAGTTTTGTTGTATTTAGCTATGTATTGCAGTTGGCTTAATTTATGAAACACTTGGTCTAGCTGTCTCCTATTCAGATTTAATGCAATATTTGTTACAGGTGGGAACTTTGGTCTGGATGACCTGAAAGATTCTGTTGATGGTGGTTACAAGCCAGATGACAACCAAGGAGGAAGTGCAGGTATGATGTGGGCTTTACTTCTGATGCCTCAGGTTGCACGTGGTCAAAATGTATCGACTGGTCTAGCAGCAGTCTGAAACCAAGCTTGGTCCGACTAGGGTTCTGTGGAACAGCTGCTAATGCTGTAGTTTGGTCTACACAATACTAATATGCATGTTGCAGAAAGTTTTATAGAGTGTTCTTCGTATTGCTGACAAACCTCTTAGTTTACAGTATGTATGTAATTAACTATTTCACTCTTGTGACACAGATGAAGACTATATATATATATATATATATATATATATATATATATATATATATATATATATATATTTATATAGAGCTTAACAGCTTTAATGGAAATGAGACTATATGTCAAATTACCTTTACTCTGATATATATGAGAAACATGGCAACACAGAGTATCAAGTTGTTCATTTATTTTTTAATTCATCAGAGTAAAGGTAATTTGACATCTTGCATGCAAACAAAGCAGCATGGAATTAACAGTCCTAGAATATTGGTATCCCCTCTGTGCTGTTGGGTGTGCTTTTGTTTGTTTGTTTGTTTTGTTTTAATAATGTATTTTGTTTATTTTAATTTAAGGTGGCTCTTCAGATACCAACACAGGTGGAGAAGTTCAAGGTAACTGAATTCTTATATGTTTTTTTAAATAACCTCTCCTAGACCCGTTTTTTTTCCTTGGCCTTTTTAAAAACTACTGTTGCATTTTTTTGTCATACCTTTATCTGGAAAAATGCTGGGACTTCAAATTTGAATTTAAACATGTGCTTTTAAGTGATATAAAACGTGATGTAAATTTGAGAGAACAAAACTAAATTGTTCTTGCATTCTGAACTAATATGAGGATTTTTTAAAATTTATTATAGTCCATCCTATAGAATTGTGTTCTGTTTTAAAAACGTGTTTAATTTTTCTATTTGTTTTAAATTGAGCTTTGATTTAAGTAGAGGACGAAACATTACTTAGGCATAAGGATTTGGATTTAAAGGTGTACGTGTAATTCTTACCATTGAATAAAACTGCTAGACAAAGTAAAAGCTGTAAATACTGCATTGTTTTCATCCATCAGAAGGACAGCAAAAGCCCTGAACACGCTGCCGGATACGAGTAATAGCAATGTGATTTTCTTTAGTTGAATTGGGCAGTGTATTGTGCTTTGCTATGCGATTTTTACAGGATCGTCCAATCGATTTTCAGTCTGTTCGCAAAGTTTTAAACACGTTTACTATTTGCATCGTCTAGTGTGTTATATACCCAGTTTCAAGTCTCGATGTCGGCAACCAATGAGTTCACCTGCACTGGGTATATGACTGGAGATGTGTGTCCGCTCTCACTCTCTCCCTATTTTTCTTTATCTCTGAGAATACACAAGTCAAATCGTATGCTGTTTTCACATTGCCTTCTAGCCAAAATTACAGATATTAGTACAACCATACCATTTTATATTCATCATATTGCTGCTGTACTCACAAATTGCGAGTCCTTTTCCTGTGATTACACCGTGTAACACCTTTTTTTTTTTTTTTTGGTTCCTGGGTAGTAAGTGTTATTTCCTAATTGCTTATGCCTCAAAAGTATAGGAAATGGCTGTTATTCCCCACAAACTTTGCTTTTGTGACCAGGACAGTGATATTTTGAAATGTACCTATTTTCCAGAACATTCCAGATAGATTCAGTGCTGAGTAAACTTGGAGTAACTTCTAGAACTTTCCAGTAATATAAATAGTAGTATAAATACAGGGGCCTTAAGCCCACCAGTTCAGTTTAGTTCCAGCGGCCTAAGTGGATACATATCTGCATTTTTCTGAGATGGCATCAAGAGGCTTCAAGCATCCGACAGACGCATTTTGCTATGTCTGCGGCCAATTTATCAAGACAAGAGCGAAAAAGTACTCCGTGGAAGCATCTGCTAAGATGTGTGAGGCCTACAAGGCATATTTCTGCATGCCTGTCGGGGATCAAGACAAACCCTGGGCACCTCATTTCACCTGCGAGCACTGCAAAAAACTCTGGAAGGTAAGATGGACAATTGTTGCTCGGAATTTTATGTTATAAAATTTGTTAATTTTTAAAATTGTAAAAGTTTTTAATTTTAAAATGTTTTACAATTTTCAGTGTTATTGGAAAAAATATATCCTATATGAAAAATGTTGCGAGAATCTCTTACACATTAGTCATGGGTGAAATAAATGTATTTTTGTAGGATGGTACAGAGGGGAAAAGAGAGCCATGAAGTTCACTATCCCAAGAATTTGGCGGGAACCCACTGACCACTCAAGCAACTGCTACTTCTGCATGGTGGACCCTTCCAAACGTCGGACTGGCAAGAATGCACCTGCTATCACGTATCCGGACCTTCCTTCATCCATCGCCCCGGTGCCACACTGCCATGAGCTCCCCGTACCCACTCCTCCGGAGAGAGAGCAGCCATCTTTAGAAGAGAGCAGCAAGTCAGAGAGCGAGGAAGACGTTGTAGATCCAGATGACAATTTCAGAGGTGGAGCTGAGGAGAGAAACCCATACTACCCCAACCAAAAAGACCTCAACGACTTGATTAGAGATCTTGGTCTCACCAAGTCCAATGCCGAGCTTTTGACGTCTAGGCTCAAGCAGTGGAACTTGTTGGATGAAAGTGTGCAAGTCGCAGATCAGAGGAAGCGTCACCAACCTTTTTCCAGCTTCTTCACCCGTCAAGATGGGCTCTGCTTCTGCCACAATGTGACCAGTCTGTTCGAGGCAATCTGAATCGCCTGTAACCAGAATGAGTGGCGCCTCTTCATTGACAGCTCATCCAGGAGCCTCAAAGCCGTGCTGTTCCATAATGGTAACAAGTACCTGTCTCTTCCCCTGGCTGACTCGGTGCACCTCAAAGAGGATTACAACAGTATCAGGACCTTGCTGGACTCCTTGAAGTATGATGAGTACGGCTGGGAGGTCATAGACTTCAAAATGGTGGCATTCCTGATGGGTCTCCAAGGCGGTTTTACCAAGTTTCCCTGCTATCTTTGCCTTTGGGACAGCAGGGACACCAAGGCGCACTACCACAGGCAGGACTGGCCACAGCGGACCGAGTTCTGTGTGGGGAGGAACAACGTCAAGTGGGAGCCACTGGTGGACCCCCGGAAGATGCTGATGCCACCACTGCGCATCAAATTGGGCCTTATGAAACAATTTGTCAGAGCTCTAGATAAGGAGTCAGCAGCCTTCAAGTACCTTCAAGACTTCTTCCCTAAGCTGTCTGAGGCAAAGGTCAAAGCCGGTGTCTTCGTCGGACCACAGATAAAGAAGATCCTTGAGTGCAATGAATTCCCCAAGAAGCTCACTATAAGGAGAAAGTGGCTTGGAACAGCTTTGTCGCAGTGGTTCGGGGCTTCCTGGGCAATCACAAGGCCGAAAACTATGTAGAGCTGGTTGAAACTCTGGTGAAGAACTACGGCACAATAGGCTGTAGGATGTCCCTCAAAGTCCATATCCTTGATGCTCATCTTGATAAATTCAAGGAGAACATGGGAGCTTACGCGGAGGAGCAAGGTGAGCGCTTCCACCAGGATATACTGGACTTTGAACGCCGCTACCAAGGACAGTATAACGACAACATGATGGGAGACTACATTTGGGGGTTGATTCGTGAAAGTGATTTACAGTATAATCGTAAATCTCAAAACTACTCACTTCTAAATCTTTTGTAGTCATTTTTGTATTACTTTAGTATAAATACATGTTAATTTGGATTCATATGTTGCTTTTTTCTGACTATGTGAACGAAAAGACACAAATTTGCCCGTTTTCTCATTGGAAATAGGTAAATTTCAAAATATCACTCCTGGTCACAAAAGCAAAGTTTGTGGGGAATAATAGCCATTTTCTGTACTTTTGAGGCATAAGCAATTAGAAAATAACACTTACTACCCAGGAACCAAAAAAAATAAATAAATAATAATTGTTACACGGTGTCATTTTCACCGTCACTTTCACTATTATCCATCTCCTCCAAAACTTCAAAAAGACTGAATCGACTTCTTTTGGGGTACTTTGGAACACTGCTCGTCATTTCGTACGATTTTATAATTTTTACAAATTGAAAAATGATCAGAAAACTGTAAAACCTTGATCCTAAGTCCGTAATATTGCGCTCTCGCTTGCAAATATGTGTCTTGTTTACATACGCATATCGATTACTCTTCAATGGATTAGGCTACAGACAAAGTCAAGGTATGATTGGGCAGCTTGTGACCTCCCCTACAATGTGATCAGTGAGATTTCACCATCAACAGAGGCATGTAGACCAGAGCAGCAAAAAGCAGAAAAAGTTGTTTTTTGAACCGTGAGATACTAGACACATTTCGAAGGGAATATCTCAGCGGTGAAATGGCGAATTCGAAAAATTCCTTCGCTGTTTGATTGGTAGGAAAACAACGTTTCTGATATTGTCAGGTTTTATTTTGCTGTTTTGCTTTTGCAATAATATTAGATCTTTTAAATATAATGTGAAATTGCAATACCATGTTCTGCGGAACAGGGGGGAGTAAGAGGTTAATGTATTTTGAGTGAGTTGTACAGTACAATAAATGTATCTTAGTAAAATGTTTTTCCCCCTGAAAGACTTTGTCCATTTATTTTATTTGTTTATATATATATTTAACTCCTGGTTCCATTAAAGGAGTATATGGTTGTTATATATATATACACACGTGTGTGTGTGTTTGCTAAGCTTGATATAGGATAAGTTGTGTTAACATATATATTGTTAAAGACAAAACTGACTCCAACTTTAACTCCTTTACCATAGTTGTACTTGACTGGGGAAGAGCATCTGATTTCTAGGTGTTGCAACTCCAAATACTTGTGTCATCAAATGGCATGCCTTGACTATTGAAATTTCCAGCAGTCTTTTTTGAAGTACAGAACACCCTCATTTGCCTAAATAAAAATCCAAACCCTTTTGAGGTAGTGATACAGTGAGTCAAATAGGACTCCAATGAAATAACTATTACAACATTGCCCAAGTTGTTAACTTATTTTTTTTGTTCTACTTTTTGAAGTGCAGTATTTGACGGCACTCTTTTCTTTACCTAGAGGCTGGATCGGGCCAACTTGCTGGCATTATTAGTGCTGTGGGAGTGGCTATACTTGGGGCTGCATCAGGCTTCTTCGCTTACCAGAAGAAAAAGCTGTGCTTCAAAATACAAGGAGGTAAGTATGAGATGAGAGCTCTGCAAAAAAGCTTCTCTACATACTGATGAAGTGGTTTTAGATACCTGGATTTTTGTAAGCTTGAGGGGCTGCTTTTTGTTTTTGGAACAAAATAACAAGTTGCATGTGAATTATCTTCTAGATATAACTTGGAGCTTCACTCATGCACGTAACGGTGATCTTGTCAGGAAACAGTCCTGTGGTCAGACAGGGTTTGCATGCAACCCATTTAGAATCTACATTTGAGTATTGAGCTCAATAAAATATACAAAAAAATTGGTCGTCTATTCCTAAGAGTGCCTTAACCAATGTACAAAAGGGGTGCGAGATGCATTTGTGCAGTTAATCTAACCAGTTCAAATAACTTCTAGAGCTGTATTTACTACATAGTAAATCGTTGCTACAGGCTAGTTCTCTAACATAAGCAGTTTGTTAGAAAAAAAAAATGGTGCAAACTTAGAACGATAGTAAATGCATTATGATTTTGTTAATTATCTTGACTTGTCTTTCAACAGAAACAGCATATCCTTTTACACATGCAAAAAAATTAACAAATGTCATTCCTTTTTCAGGTGGTGCAGAGAATGTAAATCAGACCAACCAAGATGGAAATCAGTCTGACCCTCAGCGTAAGAATCTGTTGCTAATTTGACTGCCAAACACATTTTTTGTTTCCAAAACGTTCACATGCAGTACAAGTAGTTCACAGATTCTGTTTCAAAAGGCATTAAAACTGTTTTACCTAAAGTAATTCAAGGTGAATCCAGTTCCTCAGTTTGTGTTTTTTGGGGGGTAAAGAACATTGTGATGAGGTTGTGTAAGCTTTAAATGGTGTAGGACTGTGTTTCACTGCAAAACAATTGCTTATTTCACGGTCTAAAATAGGCATTTAAAGATATTTTAAACATATTGGACAAACCCCCACAGCAATCGCAAACAGTTGTGGACCGTTAGTGCACCAGAATCGGGAACACCCGTGGGCAAACAATTTGCTCACCTATGTGATTTAGCAACCGTGTTTGGGCCCACCTGCAAGTCAGCGTTGGCGCTGGACATGGTCTGAACTTTAGAGGAGTGTCCTCATTTACATACAAATGTAGCGTGTAACAGTGTTGGCATTTGTTTCAATTGACATGTGAAAACCAAGTCTAAACTATGCGCAAATTAAATGGTTGACCTATAAATATGGCACCAAAACAGAATAGGCACCTCCTACATAAATCGCAAGGGGACCTATTCTGTGCAACATTCAACTAGTGTGTGATGCAAACAGCTACATCACAAATGTGTATGCAGACTATCCTGACTGTGCTCATGATGGTAATATGCTATACACCGGGGCATCAATTTAAGGAAATGATCCATCTTGATAATCACATTGTTTATTAATTACTAAAAACAAAACAAAATAAATCTAATTTAGGCCTATCCCACAGCCTGACCTGACTAAACCTCACTTCCTAAGCCATGATTTGTTTGTATTTCCATAAGTTTTTACCCACAGAAACACCTGCCTTTGTACAGTACTTTGTCTTCGCAAGGTTAAGGATACGGCACAAGCTTGCAAATCGGGCAGACTTGATAAGATCATAGGAGGTAGTCTTGCTAGCAGTATGTTTTGCTAGGAAGCTGGACAGTTAAGTGATGGAGAGGTTGATGTGCCTTACAAGAATGTTCTAGTTTGGATTTGTTTTTAACTTTTCTTGTCTTTTTTTTTTCAGTTTTTAGCAATCTGCTGAAACAATCACCATAACCCTTTTATGCAAACATCTACATGAAGAATGAAGCCATTGTAGTGGTGCCTGCTGTACATCAAATACCTTTCTGAATCATCTGTATTTGTTCAGTTCGCTAAACACATTGTGTGAATTTGCTTTGTTAATTTAAGATTTTGTAAGGTTGTTATTTTGAGGGCAAAAACTAAATTCCATCCTGGCTTGTCGAGGGGGTAGGGAGGGATTTAAGGTCTTTTGCACAAGAAGTATTTTGTTTGTTTTAAAGTCATTCAATAACTAAGCTGTGCTTTAAATGGCTTTATAAACTATGCTTTGCAGTAATGCACTATTTGATTTTTTTATGTGCTGTACACAAAGATTGCAGACAGAAATTTGCAGTGCAAAATGCTATGGACTTCCTCTGACATGAAGTAGGTTTAAAGTTAAACTCAAGGATTGAACTGATTCTGCTAATTGTTACTTGGCTAATTATTTAAGTTAAATTTAGTGCATCTGCCCTGCTTTAATTGAACCATCTAGTGTACAAGGTTGCATAAATTACAGTTTTAGGCTGAAATTTGGTTATATTCATTTGTATATTTGTTCATTAGTCAAATCCTTAATAACAGGAAACACTAGTCCAAATATGTGTCTGGTGCATTTTGTCATGAGGACTCTTAAGCATGCAAGTTTTCTATAGATTCTGACAAACTTGTTGTTTAGTAATGCATTAAGTGTAAGATTGATGCGACTGTAATGCTCAGTCCATAGAATCTGTATGTCTAGTTAACTGTGCAATACAAAATGGCCTTCCATTCTTTTAATATTGAATTATTTGTATACATTAGTTGCTTTCATTTTATTATACTGGAAAGACTTAAATGCTTTTTTTTTTTTATATATATATATATATATATGTAAAGTGCTTGCACAGATTACACTCTACGTGAGGAGTAATTTAAAATCTGCACACAGCAGACAGAACAGGGACAAGTGTTGTGTATATCCATTTTTAAAACCAGATTGGCTAAATGTGTGGATTTTTTTTCTGTGCTACTAGACTTGCATTTTATATGGTTTTAAAATGCACAAGTGCCTTGTATACACGTTTTCCTTTGTGTTGAATGCAGTATTATATATGCCTAATTTTGTGTTTTGCTGTTAACACCCCAAGGCCATACATAAAATTGACAAGAACGGGTTATTCCTAATCTGATAAATATGCCTGAATTTGAGCACAGTTGTAATGTTGTAATCCTTAAATGTGGTAAAAAAAAAAAAAATTACAAAAAATCTCCAAAAACTGTTTGTTTTATCTGGAATCTTACACTATTTTGTTGACTTAAATAAAGTTGTGCCTTTTTTGTAGTCCTGTCTTTTGACTTGTTTTACAATTAACTTCCCCTGGGTTTTTAAAAACTTACTTTAATGTAAGTGTGCATACTAGAGTTATAAATATACAGTGCCTATAGAAAGTCTACACCCTCTTTCAAAATTGTCACCTTTTTGTTGCCTTATTGCCTGTAATTAAAATGCATTCAACAGTGTTTTTATTTTATTTTTTTTTTAATGTGTCTACACATCCTACCCCACAACTTCCAAGTGAAAAAAGTATTCTAGAAATTTGTATAAAATTAATAAAAACTTAAATCTTGGTTATCCAAGCTTAGTTGGTTAAGTGTCCACCCCCCTAAAATCACAGTGGCCTCCACCTGTGTTTAAATTGTAGTGATTCACATGACTTCATGATAAATTTAGCAGTTCCTGTAGGTTCCCTCTGGGTAGTGCATTTCAAAACAGACTCAACCTTGAGCACCAAGGTGCTTTCAAAAGAACTCCAAGACAAAGTTGTTGAAAGGCACAGATCAGGGGATGGGTATAAAAAAAAGAAATATACAAAAGGCCTTGAATATCCCTTAGACATCATGGGCAAGACAATTAAGAAGTGGAAGGTGTATGGCACCACCAAGACCCTGCCTAGATCAGGCCGTCCCTCCAAACTGGATGACCGAGCAAGAGGAAGACTAATCAGCTACCAAGAGGCCAATGGCAACTTTGCAAGAGCTACATGCTTTTATGGCCAAGACTGGTCAAAGTGTGCAGTGACAACAATATCCAAAGCACTCCACAAATCTAGCCTATAAGGTAGGGTGGCAAGAAGGAAGCTGTTGCTCAAGAAAGCCCACCTTGAATCCCGTTTGAAGTATGCAAAAAAACACTTGGCAGATTCTGTAGCCGTGTGGCAAAGGGTTTTGTTGACTGACGAAACTAAAATGGAACTTTTTGGCCTAAATGCAAAGCGTTGTTTGGTGCAATCCCAACACAGCGCATCACCCAAAGAACACCATCCCCACTGTGAAGCATGGTGGTGACAGCATCATGTTATGGGGACGTTTCTCATTGGCAGGGACTGGGGCACTTGTCAGGATAGAAGGGAATATTAATGGAGCCAAGTACAGAGAAGTCCTTGAGGAAAACCTGCTGCCCTCTGAGAAAGCTGAAACTGGGACGGAAGTTCACCTTTCAGCAACAACCCAAAGCACACAGCCAAAGCTACACTGGAGTGGTTAAGGAACGAAAAGGTACATGTTCTTTAGTGGCCCAGTCAGAGCTAAATCCAATCGAAAATTTGTAGCATGACTTGAAGATTGCTGTCCATCAACGCTCCCCAAAAAACTTGACATTTGTAAAGAACAATGGTCAAATATTGCCAAATCTAGGTGTGCAAAGTTGGTAGAGACCTATCCCAACAGACTCACAACTATAATTGCTGTCAAAGGTGCTTCACCAAGTATTAACTCGGGGTGGAGCCTTATCCAATTATGATCTTTCAGTTTTGTATTTTTAAAGTTACATTTTTTTTTTCTCAAAAAAATCCTAATTTAAATGCATGAAACTGAGGCACTGACACAACAAAATGTGAAAAAAAGTTCAAGGGGGTGTAACCTTCCATAGGCACTGTATGTATTCATCCATATTTAGATTGAAATGAAAGGCAAGGTATTTCCAACAGGTTCTGAAGATGCATACAGTACTTTATTCTAAATGCTAGAATCACTGTCTACTTATTCTAGCAGTTATGTTTTAACATGAGGTTACATTAAGCCTGAAGCAACGTTACAGGTTGGGGTTGCCTTGCCTGAAGACATCGTTCAATTCTTGAAATGAGTCTTACTGTGAAATTGGGCTTTATCATTTATGCTATATTACTGTATGTCAGTTTGCATATTTCATTCTTCTTTTGCAAGTAATGTATTGAAGCCATTAAACTTAACTGAGTATAATAGAATTCATTTGGGTGGCACATTAGCTACATTATCTCAGTTTAGTATAGAAAACAATGTAGGTTTTAAGATGTAGTCAACACCCCATTTTGGGAACACCAGTTTTAAAATGTATTTTTACCTTATTGGCTTCCAAATAAAGTTTTGATGAACACACTATAATTAATTGTAAACTACCTAATTGAAACATGTTTTTACTTTATATATATATATATATATATATATATATATATATATATATATATATATATATACAGCTCTGGAAAAAATTAAGAGACCACCGCAAATTTTTCTTAAATCAGCATGTCTACATGTATGGCATCCATTCTATTCCAGTGTCTGTTGAATTCCAGCACAGGCACACCTCATTCTACTGAATGAGGTACTGATTAGGGGTTCACCTGAACCAAATCTTATTTAACGAAGAAAAGTATAAAAACCACTCCTGTGGTCATCACTATCCTATTGCAATAGGACCAGCTGGATGGCAAAACAGTACTAGTAGCACCTCAAAAGTAATTGGAATCAAAAAATAACTATTGACCATGCCCAAAGAGTTGAAAAGGAAAGTTTTGAGTGAGCAAAAGAAGGGTTCAATTCTGGCTTTACTGGCAGAGGGATACAGTGAGTGTCGGGATGCTTCCATCCTTAAAATTTCAAAGACGGCGGTTCATAAGAACAAGGTCAAGCAGCACACATTGGGGACAACAAAGCTACAGACCGGCAGAGGGCGAAAACGACTCTCCACTGACCGGGATGACCACCAACTCATTCGAATGTCACTCAGCAACCGTAGGATGACATCAAGTGACCTACAAAAAGAATAGCAAACGGCAGCTGGGGTGAAGTGCACGGCGAGGACGGTTCGAAACAGGCTCCTAAGGGCAGGGCTGAAGTCGTGCAAAGCTAGAAAAAAGCCCTTTATCAATGAGAAGCAAAGAAGAGCCAGGCTGAGGTTTGCAAAAGACCATAAGGATTGGACCGTAGAGGACTGGAGTAAGGTCATCTTCTCTGATGAGTCCAATTTTCAGCTCTGCTCAACACCTGGTCATCTAATGGTTAGACGGAGACCTGGAGAGGCCTACAAGCCACAGTGTCTCGCACCCACTGTGAAATGTGGTGGAGGATCGGTGATGATCTGGCGGTGCTTCACCAAGGCTGGAATTGAGCAGATTTGTCTTTGTGAAGGACGCATGAATCGAGCGAAGTACAAGGTTGTCCTGGAAGAAAACTTGCTTCCTTCTGCTCTGACAATGTTCCCCAACTCTGAGGATTGGTTTTTCCAGCAGGACATTGCTCCATGCCACACAGCCAGGTCAATCAAGGTGTAGATGGAGGACCACCAAGACCCTGTCATGGCCAGCCCAATCTCCAGACCTGAACCCCATTGAAAACCTCTGGAATGTGATCAAGAGGAAGATGGAAGGTCACAAGCCATCAAACAAAGCCGAGCTGCTTGAATTTTTGCGCCAGGAGTGGCATAAAGTCACCCAACATGCCAAGATGCATGAAAGCTGTGATTGAAAATCAGGGTTATTCCACCAAATATTGATTTCTGAACTGTTCCTAAGTTAAAACATTAGTATTGTTTTGTTTAAAAATGAACACGAACTTATTTTCTTTGCATTATTCGAGGTCTGACAACACTGCATCTTTTTTGTTATTTTGACCAGTTGTCATTTTCTGCAAATAAATGCTCTAAATGACAATATTTTTATTTGGAATTTGGGAGAAGTGTTGTCAGTAGTTTATAGAATAAAACAAAAATGTTCATTTTACCCAAACACATACCTTTAAATAGTAAAACCAGAGAAACTGATAATTTTGCAGTGATCTCTTAATTTTTTCCAGAGCTGTGTGTGTGTGTGTGTGTGTGTATATATATATATATATATATATATATATATATATATATATATATATATATATATATATATATATATATGTACCTTGGGACTAAACTGTATACTATGCCTAAAATAAATCTTTGTGGGATTTGCCACATGAATCTCACACTGCCTAATAGTCAATGTAATACCCTTATGCTAGATACCGGCCAGTACTGATAGTTCACTGGTTTGCATTTAGTAGTGTCCGACGAAAAGCTGCAGAGATGGGTGGGATCTGTTCGTGTTTTACAGCCTATAATAATTGAGAAAGAGTTATTGATGTTTACCTTAAAAACTCAAAGGTTATAAACACAAAGGCAAGGACAGATTGAAAGGTTTAGGATTTCTAGGATTGCACTGTAGCGTAGGTCATAGTTTTATCGTGTCTCTTGAATCTTGAATATCTACACCAGGGAATAATTAACTGGTACGTTACAGTACAGGTTTAGTACACCGTTTAACTAGCCCTCACAGCCGAAATAAAACCAGATTTTAAACTCAAGAAGTGAATAGTAAAATATTCAATTAAACAAACGTCTTAGTTGTATTAGGAGTCGGGACTCATGTAAGGAAAAATAAATATAATGTCCTTGTGTGGCTTGTGGCTAAAGGGAAAACGTTTTGTTTGACATCTGTTTGCCTTTACAAGAGATTATCTAGTCTGGCCGTTTTCTGTTCTTTGGGCCTGACAGGAGGACATACAATACACCGAGTGGAACTAAGGAGGATATTATCATTATCATTAGATACGTCTAAATCTCTATTTTATTATGCCAGGTAGGTGTTTCTTTATTTGCTCTAATTCTCTAGCATGGAAACGGTTAGGTTCAAATACAAACAGTGAACCGGGGACTTTGCTTCTATTCTACAACACGTTAGATACAGGGAAACATTACTGTGTAACTGATAAAAAAAATAAAAAAAAGTATGAATTATGGAAAGCCTAGCCTTGGATAGCTTTTGTGGTGCTCTGTATAGGGAATAAACACGATGCTATTATTTGTGTTGCAGGACACGTGCTCTGATCTACTTGTCTTTTTAAAATTATTTATTTATTTATTTTTAGTTCAACGTCAGTAATTATTATTGCTGTTTTAGTTTGTTAGAATCAAGGTCACACACAGTGAGGTGTTCCCTTACGGTTTTTTTTTTTTATTTATTTATTTATTTATTTATTTTTTGAGCGGGTCGAGAATTTAAACACAGGAAACGTTTAACTTTCGTGTCGTTTTTCTTTTTCTCACTTGTATCCATTTGTTTTTTAAATGCTCAGATTACTACATAAATTATCCTGTAGTGTTGTGTATCAAAAGCTGACCCGTGTTAATTAAAGAAAGTTAAACGTTGTCATACTGAAAGTCGTATGCTGTCAGATTTTGGTACAGGTGTAATCAATTGCGACCTGATGGGTGTTTTCCTATTGTCAAACAGAGGTACATTTACCGTTATACAATCAATTTCTCCTAAAAAGAAAAAAAGTGAACAGGAACAAGACAAAATGAGAAGTCCACAGCAAAGCTGCACAAGTAAACAAATGTACAAGACCTAATGCATATGATAAATATTCACATACTATTTTCCTAATGGTGGAAAAATATGATAAATGACATTAAAAATGACGTAAAAGACTGGCAAGTATGATAAATTAAATTTTTATAAAGATGTAAAAGACCAAAAACAGCATAATGTACCAGAGATGAATTGCCACTGCTTTCTTAGTGGAGTTAAATGAGTTTGGTGAAATGTGTTTGGTGATCTCAGCATTACCCACATCACAAAACCACACAATTTGGCACAATTATCAGTCCCTTCATGATAGAAGGCATTACTGTCATGAGGTGACTGTACAGCTATGGCCAAATGTTTTACATCACCCTATAGAATTAATTCATTTACTAGCTTCAAGTTGAGTGAAAGCTGCTGAATAATGTTACGTTACTATTGAATTGAATATACTTAACAAAAAACTGACAACAACTGAAAAAAATTAACATTTTGAAATCTAACATGAAGTACTGTAATACTATTATGGCTCCCGGTAGACTTTTGTGAAATTATTTTGTAGTTTCTTTGATTACATGTTATTAAATACAATATCTAAATTATGTTCATATGTTTTGTTTTGTTTTTAAATTGTGCCTCAGTCCTAAAATTCTAATTGGCCAGAGATGTAGTCAAGGAATTTACTCTGCAACCAAGCTTAGGCATTCTACAAAAGGGCCAGGCTTGTACATGTGCACTGTCAATTCAAACATATTGCGAATGAGTTCATAAGAACCTGGCTGGGACACAAACATGTGTCACTCCTGAGATCCATTTTAAAAAACCCTGAATAAATATGCTAATTGCATTTTCCATGAGTCCATTCCTTAAGAAGGCCATCATCATAAATGTAATTAGTTTAAGGCATGTCGACAGCCACTGTGGAATTTCTATTGCAAATCTCAATGGTTATATATAAGAAGATTATGCTTTCAAGCCATCTGTGAACAAGTGGAGAAAACATGTTTTAAATTTTATGTAGCAGGGGCTTTTAAGTTGAATAATTTCTGTGCTTTCAAAGAGGAACAAGCTAAGGCCTTAACTGCAGGTTTTACGTCGGTTGGGGGCCACTCAGACATGAATATTTATTTTATTGTACATACATTGCAGGAAAATCAGCTTGATTGAACTGTAAGTAGCTTAGTCAAGTAGACCTGTGATTTCTTCAGGGGTTGACAGTTATGCAGAGATGCAATGTGAATATGAATTAACCTCTTTCACACTCCTTCAGTTTCCATATAGCAGTTTAGATTAACTTTTGGTACATGATAGAGCAGCTCTTTCCTTCATGTTAGTTTTCTTATATTAAAAGTCCCCCTGTTTTCCTTTGCTTTTCAATAAACTTCAGTCAAGACTTAACAGACCAGGAGACCCAAATTGTAAAACGGGCAAGAAGTTGCTATACAGTGTAAATCTCAATCACATTGTTTTCTAATATACAATAGTTTTGTAGAGCTTTAACTTTGCCTGGTTCTATATGAAAGGCACTTAAATTGAGGTGCTCATGAATGATATGCTGCTTTGCAATCAGTTAACTGTTGCCCAGCCCTCCAACTGTCCCAACA
This sequence comes from Polyodon spathula, assembly GCF_017654505.1. Lineage (NCBI taxonomy): Eukaryota > Metazoa > Chordata > Actinopteri > Acipenseriformes > Polyodontidae > Polyodon > Polyodon spathula. Next base: position 17,473,666 of record NC_054548.1, on the reverse strand, counting down.
ATAGTCAGGCATGCAATGACAAGAGCAGAAAAAATATGTCATCAATTTCATCTGACATAAAAAAAATTATTAAAAATTCATACTATTTATACATTTTACTTAGTTTTCTGTCAGTCCACAAAATAACACACGATGGCAGAAATCATTCTAGATTAATCGTGCATGTATTAATTTTAGTGCCTTTAAAGGGACAATTTAAAAATGTAATGTCTCATGCATTGAAAAAATATAGTTTTACTACATATATGAGAAGGACGGTATACAATCATCTCAATTAAATCCTCATGGATTGCCTCAGCCAATCATGTTGTGAGCTGCCATTACTTCACTAGTAGATGTTATCTAAAGGTAACAAAAACAGAAAAAAATATAATAAAGCAAAGTAAAAGACTCTGAAGTACTGGATAGTAAAGCATTCTAAAAAACAAATCATGGTGAAGCAAGATAAAAACACAATATAAACATGATTAAAGCATAATAAACTGCAACATTATTATGAAAATTGACTGTAGTAAACTTTTGTTAGGGATGCAGCTTATTCATCCTGGTGTTTGTGTTTGCAGTTACAGATCAAGCGTTTGTGACTCTTGCAACCAGTGATGTGTACTTTCAGGGAGCCCTGGTTCTTGGCCATTCACTCCGACATCACAGGACTTCCCGGCAGCTGGTCATTTTAACAACACCCCAGGTCTCCAGCTTCATGAGGTAAGATCATTCAGAAATTCTGTAAACCACAGCAAGGGATGGAAACCAAAAAAATATAAGATCTGTTTTAAGACGCCAATCTACTTGTTTACTGAAACCTGAAGAGGGTGTATGTCATGACCCCTTATAAATACTTCTTGCACTGAGTTACTCTTTTAGTCTGCTGGCTATAATTTTTGCTTTGCAGCTATCGGATATGATCTCTAACTTCCTGCCTACTAAATAACTTGAAAAGACGTAGCAAGGATTGTGTTCCAACTCTGTTGTCACTTCCCATCCAACTAATAACCCTGTCCCACACTTCACAGTATTCTGACAGTGTAGGAGTCATACTTTTATTTATACCAGCATTTTTACTTCTCCCAAGAGCTAAAAATAGGTTGATGAGAGTAATGTACAGGAGGGCTGAAAAGTGACATAAAGATCCCAGAACAGTGGCAACAAGTTTCTCAATTATATACTGCATTTGAACTGACCATACTACATTTTATAGTGTGCATTCCACAGTTAGTCTGTAGGGCATAGCTATAATTCACTGTGCATATTTCAATATCAAATGCCCGCACCATAAAAGCCCTAAATGTTTAAAAGGGTTGCTCCTAATCCCAGTGCAAAAACCCAATCATCATAGCTTTATCAACTGAAAGTGTTGTATGTAGTTTAAAGTCATCAGTGATGTGTGTTAGGGTTCATGTGTACCACGTTATAAATGTGTACCTTTCTTGGTCAAAGACAGGGAGAAAGAAGGGTCTTGCTCAACAGTTCTTTTCAACCGTCTATTTTTAGAATTGGCCTTCAGTGTAGCAAAGTGACAAATCCAGTTGGTCTCCTGGCACGTGTCCTAGTTCACTGCTGTTCGTGGCTGTAAATGCAGAGTCTCACTTTAATGTAATTTGCCTTCTCTCTGGGGCTCTTCACATGACACCAACACATTTATTTTATTTTAAAATCTATTTTGTTTGCTACATCAATACAAATTGAGGCAACTCAATGTAATCCAATGCATTGATACAGACTGATTTACATTGATATACACTACCACAGCCTGGTACGTTGATGTCTGTTTGTGTCATGCACTTAATGCATCTTTCTTTAAACATCAAATCCTATTACAGCAAAATTAGCGCTAATCAAGGTCTGTGAAATCAGACATATATCAGGGTTTGGAAGGCTTTCGATCTTAAGATGCATTCACACTGGTTCTGTTTATGGGGTTTAGTCCTCACTCAGTACGGTTCTGTATGTTTGGTGTGAAGTTTTAACAACAAAGTCTGCTTGGGAAACAAACCGTACCACCTAAAGAGGTGGTCTCAGTCCGTTTGACAGACGCACCATATCTGGTTCTCTTGCTAAACCTCAGTGTGAAAAACTGCTGGACATGGTCATTTTGCACATAGGAAACAAACTATACAAGGTAACCTGACTCAGAAATAAACATTTTGTGCGTAGTTATATATAACTTACTGCAATCTCAATTGTGTTTCTTTACACATTCCTCCTTTGATTCTTTTTGTTTCTTAACTTTAAGTATTTTAAAGTGGACATTATTATTATTATTATTATTATTATTATTATTATTATTATTATTATTATTATTATTATTATCACATTGTTGTTGTTAAGCACTACATAATCACCATCTTCATTATTATTATTATTATTATTATTATTATTATTATTATTATTATTAAAATCTGTGTTATTATGGGCAGATCACCACGTACATAATATTGTTATTTACTTTTATTAAGTTTTTCCTTTTAAAACAGTCAGATGAATTTGACAGAAAATGCTTTATGAATACGGCTCATAATCTTCAAAACTATGTATAAGCTTGGTAACTTTGGTATGTGTCACATAGAATACAATCGTATTACTGTTTTTATTTTCTAACGTTAGAATAGTAGGACCTCCATAATATTTTTGTTTGGTGAATCTCCACAAAATTTCGCTGTATGCCTATATAAATTCCCCCTTCTTGTCACGGATTTGTGCCACAGAATAATTTAGTGAACAAAATGTTACTTATCATAAAAAAATAAATAAATAAATAAATTAAAAAAAAAAAAAAAACCCTTAAAATTAAATCACATGTTTAAGTTGTGTGAATGCGTGCACATTTTTCGTTTAAATTCTGGATATGTAGACTGTTCCGTTTTATTTTTGCTTATTATTAAACCTATTTTAACACAACTAGTATAATCAAAAAGACAATCCGTCGGTGATGCTCAATGCACCACCTGCAAGCCACCCAGGCATTGTCTCTTCTGGATGTCTTCCTAGTCGTTCATTTTGCAATCATATAATAATGGATACTACTGCGCCTCATAACTTCGTCGTCGACGATTGGCTTGTTTTGAGGCGTATGTTGACGTGTGCCAAGGGTGCTAACCTTGCTTCTGATTGGTCAGTTTCAATCCAGTGCGCGATAAAAATAAAACAAATAAATAAAAATATGCTCTATTGGAGCGACGCGGAATTTTCTCAAAGCGACGTCGCTCGCTGCTGGTGTGGATATGCCCATTTGACTGCCTTGGCATAGTAATGATTCTCCCACGTCCAGTGTGAATGCAGCTTTTAAAAAATCGTCCCGTTTTTTTTTTTCTTGAAGTACAAAACTGCATCAGTGTGCTCTACAAGTTAATAGCAGAGTAATGTATTAGGTTGTGTTCCCGGCATTCAAAAATAAAATAAACAATTATATGGATTTTGTTCTAATCATTCTGACTGTGTGTATACCATATGTTTAAATGGTAATCGCTATTTTTTTTTTTTAACTTGCCTTTTTGTACATTTAACATGTGTAGACTAGGTGACAATATATAAAACAAAGAGTTGTTCTGATCTGCAAAACAATCACCCAGTGTTTCATTTTGTAATACATTTTATAATAATACACACATTTTTTTGTCAGCACCTGTAGTAGCACTTGTATCAGTTCTGAAACAGCTTACTACACAAACTTCTAGAACCTACCATCCAGAATGAGTATATCATATATATCATACTGGAGAAGTCCTTCAGTATGTCAATCTGGAGTGAATTACTCAATCATTCCCCTAGGAGAACATATCTTCCAATATGATTCCATTCATGTTGTAAGAGTTTCAGGTTCCTGTTCTGTGGAGGCCAGGACGTTCATTGAATTGAATTGTTAAGGTGATAAGCTGATGCTCAACAATTTATAATAAGGAAACAAAGTGTTAATTCTTTTGCCTCTTGTGGAAGACTAACAGTATGCTTTAATCACTCCATTACCCTCTTCTCTAACATAGCTTTTAGCTTGGAAAGTCACCTTGTCAGTTGCCATGGTGCTGGATACATTTCACTCACCAGACCGTTGACTAATTTCATTTAGGGCCTTGCACTTTCTCCTCCTGGGGTTTGGGTTTGAACCTGCCTCGGGTCACAAGTAAAATGATTTTGGTGGTCTCAGCTTTTCTCCCAGTGAACATGAATTCACATTACAAAAAAAAAGCCACACACTTCAGAATAATCCCAGACACAAAACGTTCTGTTTATGAGAGGTCCAGGACTGAATGGCATTTTCAAGTCAGGGTTGAGGTGTACTCATAGAGCTGTGAATGAAAGCTCTCCCCTTTCACGGGCACTACTGTAAATTCACAAGCATCACATTTGAAAAAAAAAAAAAAAAAAAAAAAAAAAGCATGCTCATGTGACTTGGTAAATTTAAATTCCACATTACACCGAAACCCTAGAAAGTCATCAGAAAAATATACTTTTTGTCACCCCTGCTTGGGCAAGATTAAAACTCAGATTTTCAGGGTTCTTGGCTTTTTTAAATCAACTGTTTATTCGACCAGAAAATTTTGCTAGAGGAAATGATGCAGTGTCGAAAGGGAGATATGTGAAAGACCTTGTACGTTAGGTAGATAAATGTGCTGTCTCATCTAATCATTGAAGAGGTTGTGTTAAGGTTTCACGGTTGCAACCTGCTTAGATATATAACCTATGCAGTTATTTTGCTGAGAGTAAATCTGAGTTGAAGATAAAGCAGTGGAATGTGGTATGTTTGAGTAGTCAATACTGTATTGCACGACATTTCCTTGTCTGCTTTCTCTCTCATCTATATATCGTCAGGGTGGTCCTCAGGTGCGTGTTTGATGAGGTCATTGAGGTGAAGGGGATAGACAGCAGAGACGCTGCACACCTGGCCCTGATGAAGCGTCCTGAGCTTGGTATAACCTTCACCAAACTCCATTGCTGGGCGCTAATCAAGTACACCAAATGTGTCTTTCTAGATGCCGACACCCTGGTGAGTGGACTGAATTAGTTAAATGCCAACAACAATATCAGTAACATACATACCCCACCACAGCTGTAAATTCAAAACTAGAGCTATCAGTAATCAGTATGATGAAAATACTGATGATGAAGACAGGACAGCTCAGCATGACAAATAAAAACAGCTTTCACATGATTTTGAATCTTTTTTTGTGATGCTGTTTTTGGTTTCACAGTAAGCCTTGTATTAATATAGTTATAGATTTGTCTTAAAATATGGTTATATGAATAGAGTTTAATGCCTACCCAGGCCCACTTGAGAATGTGCAAATATTAAGATAGACTTGAGTCAGAAAGAGCTAATGGTCATTTTAAAGTAAACATTTCACATCAAAAGTCATGGAACAATTTTCAACTGAGAATTTTTTACAGAGGTAAATAGTATTTACCTGGAACAACAGTGTTTCTGAGTCCAGAAAATGATGATCAGTAGACTTCTTTTCATCCTATTTATATTGCTAGATAAAATATCCAAACAATAGGTTATATAAGCCACAAATTAGCAGTCAGTACCTTTCCCTGGGCACAACACATGGAAGCAGCCTCTGGTGGCTCACTTGACCTCATAGCCTAGTAGTCGACAAGTCTCACCAAATTAGATAGGGTTTACCTCATTTCTTATTTTCTTAATTTGTTATAAGTTGAATAAACTAAATGTTGCCTGTCATAAAACCACACTATCCATTGTATAATACATCCATTATACTGCATTATCTAAATTATTAAAGCCCAACTAAATCATTTACACCAGTGGTACTAAATTATTGGCCTCAAGATCCAATCCAGTCCAGGTTTTTACTCCAAGCAGGATCTAAAAGAGTTAATTGAAGCTGCTAAGATGTATTTAACTAATTAACTAATTTAGGACCTGCTTGGAATAAAGACCTGGACTGGAACAGATCTTGAGGGCCAGAATTGAGTACAACTGATTTATATAGCCAGGGAAAAAACAAAACAAAACAAAACGTAAATTAGTAATGTATTGAAATATGCATAACTTAAGCAATCAATCATAAAGGCAAACCCCCCCCCCCCCCAAAAAAAAAAAAAAAAAAAAAAACAGTTGTCAAAATATGTATCTCTAAGACTAAGAAAACATCTGTTACTCAAAGTTATTGAGAGCACTGTACAATGTTAGTGTTTCCATTCTTTCTGGTCAGGTAGCAGCATGGTGCACCCCGATAAGTCAGTAAATGCTCCTATTCATTATGTCACTCTAGAGTTCCCCCGAGCTAACTTTTGCAGACAGTAGCTGCTCAGGTTGCTAGGCAGCAGTTTGCCTGGAGCCACATGCAGCCGTGTCACCTGGGCTGAATAAACTCAATGGCCTTTTTTATTTTTTTGTGAAATGTCTAGTGCAGGGTTTATTGTATAAATTAAACACCAAGAACCGTAGTGTTCAGTTGTCATATTATGCACTGTTCCAAAATCCGCTGTGGGAAAATGAGAAAGAGACAGGGTTCGCAATTTCAACAATTTATTTAGGCTATATAACTCAAACAAACACAAAACACACTATTTACATTTGTCTAAAACTCTTTTACATGAGTAGTCTTATAGTTTAAGAAGGTATGCATAGAGCAAATTTATATTCATAAGGTGGCCATTTTGGTTTAAAAATTTTCAAAGAGTACAGTATAGTAAGCTGTGAAGTAACTTTGTTGAGGGACACAGCCAATTTGCTTTAACCCCGATGGCAGCAGCTTTTACAGAATGTATACTGTAAAAGAGCATTGAGCCAAGGGCTGGAATGGAGACCCTGCTCTGCTCAGATATTCACAGATATGTTTTTGCTGGGATCATTATTTCATGTAGGGAAATGTTGTGCTTTTGTCACTGTTCTTCAATGGCCGTACATTTTTCCTCTAGGTGCTGTGTAATGTGGATGAATTGTTTGATAGGGAAGAGATCTCAGCAGCTCCTGATCCTGGTTGGCCAGACTGCTTTAACACTGGGGTATTTGTATTCCGGCCTTCTTTGCAAACATACAACAGATTATTTCAGTTTGCAGTGGAGCATGGCAGCTTTGATGGTAAGTCATGAATGACGTTTATAACACAAAACCATACGGTTTAAATACAGCAAATGGTTGCTACCTTGCTTACAGAATCAAAGTCTGCAAGAATCCTGGAATGAAGTGTAACAATGCTGCATTCTAATGAGATTTTATATGTTTTTTTTGCCAGGAAATTGCTGGTTTATATGAACGGAAGTATTTTTTTGTTTTTTACAATCAAACAAACAGAAGCCAGCATTGTCAGCACTCAGAGTCGAGTAGTCAGCATTTAAATTGAAGTATATGCACTCCACCAGCTGCTTACTGACTACAATATGAAAGGAACTGTGCTGAGAGAAATACAAAGGTCAAGGCTATCTATTTTTTTTTATTTAGAATCATCGGGCAATCTCAAATCAAGAGTCAGCAAAACTAGAGCAAGAGAAATACATCTGCTTTGTTCTTTATGCTGTGGTAACCACTGGAATAATTGTTTAGTAAATTGAAAATATGAGTCCTTGAAGAAGAAACTATATACAGTATATTATTATATACATTGTGTTTTTATTTAAGGAGGAGACCAGGGCCTCTTAAATTCTTTCTTCAGTGACTGGGCAGTACACGATATTGACAAACACTTACCTTTCATCTACAATCTGAGCAGCAGTATTGTATACACCTACCTACCAGCTTTTAGGCGGTAAGTATGCTTCACATCTGTGATTTGTTCAATATTTTAAGTGTAGATTTTCTTAATTCTGTGTTAAATAATACAATCATTATATTATGTATTGTTTGATTTTTAGCTGTCCATTTAATATTGATAATGATAGTAGAACAGTATACAGTGGTGATCTTTTATCTCAGTAGAAGTCAATGAGGTATATTATTCGCGATTCCTATTCTGTTTTCCTTTCTGTGATGTTGCGTATGTTCTAGTATTTTATTGGCATCCTTTGCTTTCTGGACCTCTCAAGGTCACAGCTTTATTTTGAATAAATGTCACATGCTTCACACTTGAATTAATCAAGTTAATTAGCTGATTTAACCCTTCTGCACTCTTTGTCATGTCTGCAATAGCCAGTAATGATTTGCCAGTGTTCTTAAAGGAAGTCTGTTAGAAAAAGATAAAGAAGACGTTTGCCAGTGCAGTTCTTCATTTACCACTAAGCGCCAAATTCAATTCACTTTTTAGATGGAGGGAGACAATTTTAACAAAATAAGAAACAATGCTTCTCTCTCTGCATTGGAAGCAATTATAATTTCCCTATCATTTCTTGATAAATATGAATTGATTGTTCTTTAAGTGCTCTCTACCCAGAGAACTGAAACAGTCAGGGTAGGGTAGTAAACTACTGTTATATATTGTATTTGTTTCCTAGTTGTTATACTATGTTTTGATTTCTCCACTGTATCCTATGCTTTCTAGATTAAAAGAGCTGCTCTCTCTGTATGGCTAGTAGCACACTTGGCTAACTATCCCAAGGTTACTGAAAAGCAAACTAAACTAAAGTTGCGGAGTCCACACACATGTTAGAGGTATTACACTGCTAAGACAAAAAAGTAATCCAGGACATAGTTTCCGTGTATGTATCCATGACTGTAGAGAAAGCTAGTGTGTTCTAATCATCTATCTTGTCCTGTATATAGTATAAAAACTTGCTCTAGCACAAATATTCAAGCCAAGATACATCTGCTAGTAATCATGTTCACTTGCTGGAAAACCAAAGGCTTGTGTTTCTCAGGTTTACACAGCATAGAGGAATGAACATCAATACCTGGACCACGTACTCCACAACAATTGGAAGGCCCCAATTATGCACATGCCTACAGTGATCAAACCTCAACTGGTGTTGTCACTGAGGAGTTTCTAACAATGTAGCTTTGTATTATTTTTTTAAATGGTGCACCATGCAAAAACAATTACACAGAATGACCATTTTTGTATTAATAATGTTTTCCGTCACTTTATTATTTTTAGTTTTGGTCATGAAGCAAAAATAGTTCATTTCCTTGGTCCAGTAAAGCCTTGGCATTATAAGTATAACCCACAGACCAGGAGTGTTTTTCAAGAGCTTGGATCTCCATCAGGACATCACCACATCCATTTTTTGAACCTCTGGTGGGATCTGTACAATACCCAAATCCTTCCCTTAGTGATGAAACATAACGACACCTGGGGATCCAGAGACCTCCAGCAGCATAAGGTAATGATCTTCAAATGATATCAATTAGGGATTGCTACTATACACCACCATGTTTATGTAGGGACCACTTTTATACATTGTGTCAGTTAGACAGAGAAAGCATGTAAATGAAATGTTCTTTTCATTATCAGCGCATTTGTGGGGCAATGCCTACAAATAACATATTGTCGTTTGTTTTATTAATTTCAAGTGCTTTACCAGGAAACTCTGTTTGACATTTGGAAGTGTTTATTAAATCATGCTTGTTTTAGGGTCCTGGTTTACTTCTAAATGCTGCTTTCACACACAGAACCTTTGTGTGTCAACCCCATGAAGCACTGTGAACTGTGAAAAATGTTTTCTGTCACTCTTCATGTATAAATGTCATCTAGTACAGATTAGGAGAAGTTCTGGATGCTCAAACTGCACAATTGCATTGCTGTCAAACATAAAAAGCATTGTGCTGTTGTGTCCAATGAACAGTAAACTTAAACTATAATTCATATCACATATATCTTGTTATTTTTTAGCATCAAGTAGGACGTGTTGAAGTCACAGTGAAACCTGCTTCTAAAGATTTAGACAAGTCATCTGCACAACAGCTAGAGTCATCTAAACGTGAGATACCAGCAATGGAAACTGTAAGGATTTTACATGTTTACAACTTTTCATTTTGGAAACAATGTAATGCAAAAATATACACATAACCCTTTAATTCCAGAGGTGCTACATTATCATTTCTGAGAACAACTTTCTGGTAGGAGAAAGAAAAACATTTTCATTGTTGAATGTTTGTTTTTAAATATGATATCTGGTGTTAAAACTAACAAGGTTAGGTAATGCATGCATGCCTTGGCAGACTCATCTTGATGTAAGGTACTGCCATCTGGTGAAAGTAGAGTACATGTGACACCTTGTGTAGAGTACCATCGGTTTGTGTTACGTGGTGAGGTTTATTGATGGTAAAATTTGAATGTCTACAGCAGCAGGTACCAAAGGGTTACATTACCATTTTGTGTTATTGTGTCTAACCAAGTGGATTGCAAGGACAGTTCTGATGGTCCGCTGTGTAATCCATTTAGAGAGAATGGTGCATTTGATCTGTTTTCACAAAGATGTGTAGGAATGTGCTGCACAGACAGTGTAGGAAACAATGTTCTGCTGATATATTATATAAACCTGGTATACAATCTTAAGCAAATGAATAGTGCTGTACCAATTCACGTTTATATGATGGATATACAAGTTCTCCCATTGCAAGCAACTGCTCTACCACTTCTATAGGGAACTTGATATGTAACATTATATAGTTTTTAATTCTGTAGATTTACCATATATAGAACAGTTTTGTATTAGCTTAATTTTGTAGAACATCAGATTGAAGTTGGCCAAGGGTCTAATTCCAATCATATTACTATGCCGTATTTGTAGCTAATGAAACACCCTTCACATTAGTGTTGGATCAGATTCTCAAAGCTTTTCAGTCCTAAACTGATATTAGCAATATTGGGGATGCCCTTCAGCTGGCCTACTATTCAGGGTTGTCTGGCAGCCATCTTGCAGGTCTTGTTTGTAATGATATCTCCAAAATAGCGAAATTGATTACCTTCAATCTTAAGGGGTGATTACATATACAAGATAGCTAATTGTATTCAGGGTTAGATTGGCTAGAAACATAATTGTAATCCTTGTCTGATTTTACAATATCATTATATCTGCTCAGTGTCAGCCAACTCTACCTTCATATTGCGTGAACGTCGGCCGTTTCTTACAGTGAAAAACACTGAGCACTGCTGTTTTAACGCATGTTAAATTTAATTAAAACTAAATGATTTTGATTCCAGAATCAATACATCACTCTTTTATGATAGTCAGTCAGCTCAGGCCTTTTGGTTCATTTAAATAACCTTGCTTTAAAAAAAAAAAAAAAAAAAAAAAACCCAGACAAGTACAATTATTTGTATTTAACACAACAGGGTAATCCAAGCAGTGTTGTTTTATTTTAACATATTTACAGTGGCCTTCCTTAATATCATTGTAGTCTGGAGCTGTAGTTAAATGACTGCTATTTGCCTTGACCATACTGCTGTTTGTTTAGATTAAAATATCCCAGTGCCTGATAATTTCATGAGTGAATTAATATACATGCATTTCTATTTTAACTCCCTTTTTAATCATATTGTTTGAATTTATTAATGTATTTATATATTCTGTGAAGATATATTCTGTACACAAAGCACATTTTCTTGGTGCTTACATGTGCAATAAGTTAATGACTGATTATATAATATTGAGAAAATGCTGTACATTTAGTAGCAACATTTAAGGGTTGTTTCTGCATATGGATATACTGCAAAAATGTAACTGATTGACTTTAATTCAACAGTTTGAACATAAAAAGGAACCTCACAGTTCAGATTCCAATCCTCCTGAGCCAGAAATTTTTCTGCAATCACCGCCCAGACCTGCCAAAGTATTTAAGGAAGAAATGGTACATAGAAATAATCTTGCATTGCTTTAAAGTAACATTGTCATGACTTATGACCCTTAATTACAATATGCCTGAATACAATATTCTAATCCACATGCCGCTTGAAATAATTATAACACATCTTGTTAATATGTCTGTAATTCAGTTGCTGCATATCTGTGGAAACATTTTAGTATTTGTAATTGATGTGAATTAATTCAAGATCTGTATTTCACTCCTTTTCTTGATTGAAAAATGCTTTTGAAGTGTTTTGTCTGTTACCCCTTTAAAAAAAATAGTTTAGTTTCTTACAGCACAAAACTCGATTCTATTAGATTTTTTTGCCAATCAAAACAACTTTTGTCAGTTTTAATGGACAAAATAAGATCTCCTGCTGTAACACACTATGAATTGTATGTGTTGGAGCTTTTTAAAAACATTCCTAAGCCTTCATGTTAAATGGTTGCTTTTGACTCAGCAGTTGATAGATATCGAGGAGTCCTCCTGTTCAGATGACAGAGTTCCGGAACCTTCACCTCAACCTAGTCCTGATGTAGAACTGGTACATTAACATTATTTGCTTCATTTTGAACTAACATGTGTGATTAATAACATATATTTTACATTTTGGCATCAATCATCTAATTTTTCTAACGCATGTATGGTATATATCAAATAGCTGTTGTTGTGCTGGATGATTTCTGAAAATGAGATGCTAGAAATTAATATACCATAATTGAAAACATATTTCTGAATTAATTGTGATATAAAACTTGTACATACTGTTATCATTTCCATGTGTTAGCTTTTTCTAGGTCAGAATTCATATTTTAACTTTAACTTTACATTTTTAAACCTGGACTCTGCATATTCTAGGAAATTAATCATCAGACACATATTAAATAAATGCAGTTGTAAATTCAGATTTAATTTAAATTGAACTACGTATATTCCTTCCCTGCATGTTGTTCTGAATAATGTTAAAGCTAATGTCTGCGTCGAACAAGCGTTCCCTCATAGAGCTAATGCAAAGGCCTTCATGGACTTCCCAGCAGACTTGACTTATCAGGGTACTTCATTGTCTGACATGCTTATTGCCACAGACAATTAATTTGAAGTGTTTTCCTCTTTGGATCCCTTCAGTGATGATGAGCATTGACATACAGGTAACTTCATGAATTGAATGGTCATTATAGCCTGCTAAATCACACTGTATCACAGATGCTGGAAAAATATGGACATGAATGTAGAATCCAATCTTCTTGAAAGTGCTAATTACCGCTGTTTCTGGGTCTGTGATATATATATATATGTATATATATAAACACAGATATTTGTTTCTATGGGCTACTTATTAACTGTATTGTTTTCAGTGCCATTGCTTTAGGTGTTCTGATTGTGGTATAATGTACTGTGACAATGTCAATATACAAAAGTGCTTGTTGTGCCTGTCTAATGCAGTCTTCAGGTGTTCCGTACACAAAAACAAATACAAGGTTTGGTTCAGGAACAAAAGGTTTATTTATTTATTTATTTATTTTTAAACCTAATAAACAAACAAAAGGCTGTCTCAAGGGCCATAAAGTACACATTATAAATGTTACCAATAAACTTATACAACACAGGCTTTCACTCATACTTTTACACCACCCAGGCTTTCACGTCTTATCCTCTCTTACCATATAAGCCTCCAATCTCACACACACACACACACACACATGCACCCCCATGCTCTGTCACATACATAAGATGGCTGGCTGTCTCTTTCTGGCTCGGGAGAGGCTGCCCACAAGTCTATGGAAGAAAGAAAAGAAGTAAACAGCAATAATAAGTTCACCATTTCCTAAGCAAGTAAGAGATCAAATATACAATTGTAATTAAACTTTTGGCAGTTTTTAAAAAAGATTTTACCACGGGGAACCTACAGAATGGAGTATTTTATCACTGGTATCGTGTTTTTAATGTGTCTAGTATATAAGTTTTGGAACGCATTAAAACACAATCCTAAGCATTCTTGTTAAATGGTTGCTTTTGACTCAGCAGTTGATAAATATCGAGGAATCCCCCAGTTTTGATGACAGCGTTCCAGAGTCTGAGATCCAGATGCCTTCACCACAACCCAGTCCTGATGTGGAACAGGTACGTCTTGCTTCATGTTAAACTAACACGTGGGAACAATGGTATATAATATAAATATGTGGCATTAATCATCTTATCTGACTCTAACATTGTATGTACCAATTAGCTGTGAGTGTGTTCTATGACTTGAAAGGCAATGCAAAATGGTGTTTTTGAGAAAATAACTTATTAGAAGTCTGTTGATTTGTTCCTTTGACTGCCTTTGAAACTTATCCCTTCAATTCTGAAGATGAATTGATGAAAATAATTGTAATTCAAAATGTGTATAAATGATTACTTTATTGTAAAAACTTTATTTACAATCAAATAACCATGTCTATATTAAAAAAAAAAAAAAATGAGTCTACCTATTCTAGGAAGAATAATAGACGTATTATACATAAGTAAAATACTGCTGTTCTGGAAAAGTCCAGATTTCTTTCTTTCTTTCTTTCTTTAATTAACTTGTGAGCTTTAATTGTACCGTATCTTGACCACCAGAGCAGCTTCACTAATAGCAAATGGGCTGCAGCATCTATGTTAGTTTAGATTCTAAAATGAATCCTCACTCTTCTGCAGGTTTGTACAGAGTCATGGTAAAACACGTAGAAATACTAAAAAGAAACTTAAATTCAATGATGGTGTTTCAACAAGGTCTTTTCAATGTCTTCCATTTGGTTTCTTTTAGTAACCCTACTAAATGTAGCACTATTCAGTGTTCAATAGTTAATGATAACATTTTAGAAAAAAAACAAAAAAAAAAACATATTCCAGATGTGTTTGTGGGTATGCAGTTAATGTAAGAAAAAATACTAGTGTTTGTGCCACTGTACAGTATAACTGCAGTATGACCGTGTGTAATCTCATCTTGCCCAGCATTTTACTTTCTGGTTTGAGGCTGCTCTCTACTGGATGAAGGGAAACATACAATGCAACAGGAGTCTGGTTTGGTAGTAAAGTTTTAAGATTGCAGTATTATGTCATACTGAAGCAGGTGGTTTATTGATTTAAAAAAAAAAAAAAAATGAGTTCTTGTTTATTTTGTTTTTACAGCTAGATCTTACCGCCTCTGTGTCTGAGCTCTCAATTGGTACCGAAGCAGAGCCATATGACCCAGAGGGAAGGCAAAAGTGGGAGCAAGGACACATGGACTACATGGGAAAAGACTCTTTTGAAAACATTAAGAAGAAATTGGATAGATTTCTTGAATAGCCTGTTTTCAGTATACCTAATGCATGGGAAACTGGACAACAGAAGAACTAACCCTTAGAGTCTGATATGAGTTTCTGGCTTAACATTGTTTTCTTTTTCTAGAGACTTGGATAGAATTAAGATTTGATTTTCCCTTTTAGAAAAGCATTAGAATTAATTGTCATTACAGTATTTGACAAGCCATGATCACTGTCTTTATTAACAACATTACTGATTTCCCTCGGGTTTGAACTGCAGCTTGTGAAGATTCCAGGAAGCAGCAGCGACTTTTTATTAATAACCTGTATATTTCAAACTAAAATAAAAGTACAATAAAAAATGACATTCAACAGAAGAACATGGGTGTTGTGCTAATACTGTTATTCTTATTGTGAGGTAAAACAACACAGATTTTAGCAACAATATGTCATTTTTTTCTTTTTACACTGTGTTTTGGTGTACTGACAATGTGATGCAAAATACTTTATATGAAATGGCGGTGCCTTTTAAAAGTGCCTCTTATGAAAACAAATGTCTGGAGATGCCTGGTGCAACCTGTTGTGCAGCCATTTATGCTGGGCAGTGACTTTTATAAACCTAATGTGATGGTTAATTTTTTATATATATAGTGTTATTAATCAATTTATACACCATCACCACCAAGAAGATGTTTGCATTTTTAATATTTACATTCAATTTCCAAACTAAGTATAATAGGAAATTCACCTTTTGGTAAACGAAGCACCGGTGTAGTGATATTTTCAGGTACATGTTAAAAAGTGGTAGACCTACGCAACGAACGGCGTTTGCTCAGGAATGTGCAAAGAACTTCCACTGAAAAAGCAGGGAAAACGCGTCCATTCAAATCCCGTCTTTTACGTATTTTTAATTTATTCTATTTTCCAGCCTTTTACATTTTTTTTTTAAATGTAATCATATTTTACCATCATTAACAACATAGTATGCACATATTTATCATATACAATACATTGGGTCTTGTAAATTTGTTTACTTGTGCACATTGCGGTGACCTCATTTTGTCTTGTTCGTCATGAATTGTTTTTTTTTTTTCTTTTAAGAGCAATTTGTTGTCTGTTTCCAGTTTAAGTTTGCAACAAAAATATGTATAATTAACTTTAGCATTTGCATTACATTTTGCTACAAACCTTATGGCCATAATTGATTGCAAGGTCCTGTAGCAAAATCTGACAACGTACACTTTCTGATATTATACGCGAGTCAGGTTTTGGTCCACATAAACACATTCTGACGATGTAACGTTTGCTGGCCTACACCGGTAACCGATGTGCAAGTCTAAAGCTCACGAGTTAAGACTGTACTAAAATCTATTTTGCGTTTAATTTGAAACAGATTGTTGTTGGGCTTCTTCATCCTACACATGCTTATGAACAACACACTGAAATGAAGATGAAAACAATATACACTTGTACCACGCAACTCTGTATCAGCCAACAGTTTCACTTTTATGTTACATTTTGCACAAGAGGTACATTACGGCAATTAAAAAGCAATACTGCTGCTTAACTTCCGTTCAGTGTTGTTTTTTCACTCCATTATTATTATTATTATTATTATTATTATTATTATTATTATTATTATTATTATTTAATGCAGAAATGTATGCAGCTGTGTTGTTTGGCTTTTTTTCCAATTGACTTTTTTGCCACATGTCAAAAAAAATAAATAAAAAGGTTCTGTGATGCAACCAGATGACCTTATCCAGTCGGAGTTCAGATTCATTGTAAAGAGTACATTTTGGGGGAGGGGGCAAAGCTGATTGGATGTTACAAAACGTGTTTCAAAGAACATTTCCTGATACTAATACAGTCATTGTATAACAAGCGGTAGCTTCTTGGAAGTCAAAGGTAAGCTATGCTTATAGAAATAGTATTTAGAATAAAGTATGGGGGCGAAAGTGCAACATATAGCTATTTTAAATGTACAGTAGGTTTTTGGTGACGTGTCGCCCCCCCCATGAATTAACACAGATACAGTTTTTTAAAATTTTATTATGTTAACTTCTGCTTTATCTCAGGCAAACTCAACAGTAAATAAGTACAATTATTTTAAAATAAGCAACACAAAAACACAGTAACATTTAATGTATAATCATAGGCTTGTGAAGTTACATTCTTCTTGGTACTGCAGTGGTTTAGAAGGCTTTTATTTTTGTCGATTTAACTACGGTATATCTTTTTGTATGCATATCAGCAACGTTTTACAGTACGGTACAATAACTTTTTTTTTTTTTTCTTCTTTTTTTTTCTGTAGGTTAACGTTCCAGATGTTCAACAATAGACCGATAACATGGGGTGCTTCATAAATCAAAGGTAATCGTCATGGATATAACCTTTCAGGGGCTTCATGCATTACTGTTCACCAGATTTACATTTATAGTCCATGCAAATTATAACCGACAGTAGTTTACTGGTCTGATCTAACCACAGTCTGCAGTTTTGAGTTGAGTAATTGTGAATAGGACCGATTGCTGCCTATTTGTTGATATTTCTTTTTTATGTCTATTTTAGTATGTACTGTAGGCAACTTTCTGTATGTGAGCATACACAATTATATTACAGCTATGCAGTCTTTCATTAGCAGTTAAAACGTATTACAGGATAAACATGTTTACAGTTGTAATAAAATCAGGTACAGGTGTCCTTGAAAAGTGTATTTCTTACTGCCAGAAGACTGAAACACATTCAGACAGTTATCAGTGAAGTAGCATCTAACAGATCTGTTAAAGCATATGAAAGAGTTTAATACAAGACCAAAACTGGTGGAAAGCAAATTAGGTGGTCTTTTGCCATGCAACACAACACACTTACATTTCTGTTTCTGTTTAGATTTTAAAAAGCCAGAAAATCTGAATTTATTGTCAACACTGTACAATATTCAAATTAGAAAATATAAAACACTAGCAATGGCTTTTTTCTCTCCATTTGAACCCATTTTCTGCAAATACTGTATGGGGTCAGGAATGCAAAATATTTTATAACCGTAAAGGCATTTCCCAATACAGAATTATTTCTCCTGTAAAATGCTGATGTAGTTCTTAATTCAGGGAACATGCTTGTTCTTTTTGTACTGCAGATCCTGGATGTTTGCAGTATTGTTGCTGCACTGCAGTATAGAATATTTGAGAGCAAGTGATCATACTGATCCAAGGCCCAATTTTATCTTGATGATGGTAGATGATCTGGGTATTGGTGATATTGGATGTTACGGCAACAACACTGTGAGGTATTTCAATTAATTTATCATTATCAAGTCATAGAAACGCTGAAGTACTTAAAAAATAGATGGTGAGTAAGTAGATTCAAGAAAATGCACAGAGTCCTTTTCTTCAATCAGTTGCCAGGTTTATTGAAATATGCAGGGAGTCTGGTCCCAGGTACAGGACATACAGAACTCAAAATTACAATGTTTGCGTGAAATTAAATACCCTTCTGTATAGATGGTCCACCTCCCCTTTCTCTGACATTAACCAATGGTCAAGGTAATTTAATTTATTGTGTGAGTGTTAATGTGTGTGTGTCTGTGTGTGTGGTCTAGTGTGACAACCTCTGAACTCAGTGCATTCTTCACACTCCTGGAGACAAAAGGTCCATACATCTGCCTTTTGTTATCTCCTTGCGACCCCCTTTGATGCCACTGGGATTATCTCTTTTGATCTCTCTGAAGGCTAGAGCCTGTTCCCTTCTAGTCCACAGCATTGTTATCTCATTAGCTTGCAGTCATTGTTGGGCAGTTTGTAGACGCATCGTCTCTATCAATGGTTAGCAGTACATGCAATTTGAACCAAACAGTCTGCTATCTGCAATATTAGTCTCTTTTCAGAAAAGAACACCAGTATAGCTCTGCTAGTCCACATGCGTAGCAAACCCCTAATCAATTCTCAATCCATGTTTTCCAACAAACGCGTTCAGGACAGAGACAGGAGAGAGACAGTGTTGCACCCTGTACAATGTTCACTGTCCTTTGCCTCAAGCGGTTTGTGGAAGCAGAAATTCAGTTCAACACATTCCCATGTGTCGACATCTTGAAAATAACTAGTGATTTTGGTTACTGCATATAGTGCTATATGTATATTTTAGTTTGTTTGCATTTATTCTCAAACAAACCACAATTCTTACTTCAAGCAGAATAAAACATACTAATATATTTTTTTTTTGTTGTAGAACTCCCAATATTGACAGGCTAGCCCAGGAGGGAGTGAAGCTGACCCAGCACATCGCTGCAGGTCCGTTGTGCACCCCCAGCAGAGCTGCCTTCATGACAGGCAGATACCCCATTCGATCAGGTCTGTATCCACGAGAATACATTGATAATGCAAAGGTAAAGCTGTGGTAGATTCTGATTTTGGAAATTTTAAAAGGTGTGACGTTTCTGAATTCTCACCGCATACAGTTACACCTGAAAAAGAAGTAAGAATCCAATTGCATAGCAGTTTAAGCCGTTTAACAATTCGCTTCATTTAGCTTGTTGCTGTCCCTATACTTCTTGGAGTATTTGAGTAATTGAAGCAAAACTTCACAATAAAACCTGAAATGGATAAAACTACAATGCTAATCCGATAGAAGTACTTGGTGTGTTCTCTGTATTCATTTCTTTTGCAAAAAGGTTTCAGGGGCTCTACAGAAATGTTCTCTCCTAATGACTCGGACACCTGACAAAGCAATGTTTGCCAGGCAAGCGGATCAATTAATTTACATGAGCGCTGATGTTAGGTGCTTAGGGTTATTTTGACATTAGCTCTATTGAAAGGGTGACGACATTTCAGATGTCGATAGGCCAGTTTACATGTGTGTTTTTTTTTTTTTCACGTGAAGTGGCCATGCGTGTGCATGTATGCAGTATTCTGCCTTTGCTTTATGCTATTTGTTAAAACACAGTACAGAAAGCTCAAATCCTGAATTGAAGCTGAACATTTATTCAAAGTCAATCTGACACGAATTGCAAAGTACACCAAATCTTAATCCAACATGCAAGAATCCCAAACTGAGCTTTTATTCCAAATCAACCCGACATTAAGTTTGACATGAAGTTCATCAGATCCTCAAGTTTTTTTGTTGTTTTATTTTTCTTTAATCAATTTTGATGAACAAGCCAAAAAGTGCTTTTTGATAACCTATATTCACGACAGAGATATGCCTGCGTTAGTCCTTTTTTCAAACGATCAATATAGTTTCCAGCTTTGTTGCAACATAAAATGATTTTTGTTTTGGATGTACTGTTACACAGCATGCGCTTTTTATTAAGACAAAACTGTTGACTTCACTGCGGAGCTGGCATCCTGAGCGTACAGACTGGGATGTTGACAATGTATGTTTATATGATCTTTTTTTTTTGGAGTGGGGGTCCAGGTTCCATGTTCGTTATAATGAAGGGCGTTATAACAAGGGTGTACTGTATTACTAAAAATGTTTGATAACCTGCATCGTGGGCTTTTGAATTCAGATGGTTACAGCTACTGTACAGTACTTCAGAATGCACTTGCAAATAGCTTTCCAAACAACTGTCAAAACAACGTTATTGTAAAGTACTACTGAGTACTGTTTAAATGTGTATAACTGTACTTCCATGCAATTTCTCCTAGTTATGTCTTAGCAAAACCCGTGTCCACGCTCCACTTACGTCTGTTGGAGCGATGACGAGACTCTGTGTTGATATCCATAATAATAAGGGACGAGGATATGATGAGGCAGCTTGATACAATGCACAACACAAATTGTTTAACCCACTCTAAGGAAATTGAGAGGCTTTACATGTAAACCCAAAAAGGTACCACGCTCACGTCTATTTCACGAGGCAGAAAGGTATCAAGAAAAAGCAAACACTCCTGTAAATTAACCCAATGGGATCATTGGTTGGGTTCTCTGTCAGGGTGCCTGTCATGGATAGGGTTGCTACTTTCCACTTAATGTCTTAAATATGTGCAGGGCTCACTTAGGGTCCAATTTCCTGTAATGCAAGAAGTACATTTTTTGCTGTGGCATGGAAAATTATCATAGTGAAAAATGTCACTGTATTGTTTTAGCTTTGTTTTCATTTTTCCTCTAAGTTCTCAAATGTGGTGTATTTTAGGCATGGGCAGCACTGGGAGGGTTCAGGTTATTCTGTGGACTGGGGCTTCTGGTGGACTTCCTCCAAATGAAACAACCTTTGCGACTATACTACAGAAACACAATTACTCAACTGGGATTGTAGGTATGGTATTTTTGAAAATTCTCATCATAAAGTAGGTATACACAGTTTCAAGGTTTCTTTAAGATATAGTAGTCTGGATGAATGTTTGTTTTGTAAACATCTTGAATGCTCATTACTACATACAGAGACTGTACTGTATTATAGCTATATACATAAAAAAATACTTTTGAATTAGAACAGTCTAGTTGCCACTTAAAATTCAACGACAACAAAACACTAATCTCACTATTAGCCCCCCCCCCCAGCATTTCATTTTTAAAAATTTTGCTAAACATAATTTCTGTCTGTCCTATTCAATCCCGTTTTTAAACCCAAGGTGTGTGACCCCAGTCTGAAATATTCATGATGAAACTGTGTTAACATCTGGACACAATAATATGTGTGTATTTTTGTGTGTGTTTGGGGGGGGGGTTACAGGAAAATGGCACCTGGGAGTGAACTGTGACAGTCGAAATGATAACTGCCATCATCCTGTTAACCACGGCTTTGATTACTTCTATGGACTGCCTTTCACCCTCTTCAATGATTGCAAACCAGGCGAAGGGACAGATATTCTGGCAGACATGCAAGCTGTCTTCAGACAAGCCTCACAAGTGCTGGGCCTGGCCCTGCTTACACTGCTCATTGCACGGCTCACTGGCTTCTTTCTTGTCAGCTGGAAGCTCATAGTGCTGCTCACTATTACTGTACTTGTGGGTATCTGCTCATGGTATGTACCCTTTGCACTTGTCCAGACCTGGAACTGTATTATCATGAGAAACCAAGACGTCATTGAGCAGCCTCTGACCCTGGAAACTCTCTCACAAAGACTTTTGAAAGAGGCAGAGTACTTCATAGAAAGGTATTTTATATCATATTTTAATGTGCTCCATCTAAAACCAGGATCTATGAAATTACGAGATGATGTTCTTGTGTCCTATGACAGGGTTATGTCGCGTTGTTATTGAATATGTAAAGCAGGTACATCAGAAAAAGGGTCAGGAATAGGGTCGGTTTATGTTATACAATAAACCACCCACTCGATATATCGCGGGTGTCGGGGTCCAATATACGTCCTCTGCGCAACCTGCTTTTTCTAATTTTCTGTATGAAAAGCAGCACACCATTTTAATTTGTACAGCGGAAGGTAATTGCTTTCATCAACTTCAGTCTCCAAATAACTTCATGAGTCTTGCTGTCCTTTCTTAAATGCACAAACCCGCTGCAATGAAATAATCCATTCCCAACATGCTTGTTGCTAGGGAGCTGGCGTCACTGCACTGTGGCTTCTGCTAGTGCATTGCTGCCACATGTGACAGCTAAAATAAAAACCGCTTCAGCAAGTACATATTTAATTGCTTTGTGTTATTGTGCAATATGTGTGTATATGATGACAGTAGGATATTAATGTTTTGATTTTAATTGTTTTGTATTTTGTTGTTTGTGGTGTGCAGTACAAAATAAAAAACAGTAATTCTAAGTGCCTATGTATATTGCATCTAAGGCATACGCAGTTAGACAGTAAAAATGGGGAGCCAATTCCAGGACCGCAATATATCCGAATCCGCAGTATAGCGAGGGGCGATATAACGAGGGGTGGGTGTATTTCTGTCATGAAAAAAAAAAATGTACACACAACTGAAACTTGTGTAGGCAGACAGCTGGAATAAGGTGCATATTAAACTCACCTCAAAAAAGTATTTTCTGTAGAGCAGTTAGCAAAGAAAGTCTATGGGGTCAGTTAGCTTGTTTAATATACCTAAAATTAAGTTTGGCTGTTTGTATTGCAGAAACCAGCAAAGACCATTTTTTCTGTTTATTTCATTTGCTCATGTCCACACTCCGTTGTTTAAATCTAAGGACTTTATGGGTAAAAGCCAGCATGGCTTGTATGGGGACAATGTGGAAGAGGTGGACTGGATGGTAGGTAAGTGGCAACATGTTTTTATTGAACCTGCTTTTATGAATGTTTTCAGCTACAGGTTACAACTAGTAACATTAAAGACTAGTTTAACACAGTTAGGCTGCATCTATTAGGTGTATTTTCCAAACAGTAGTTATGTAGACTTGGTGTTTTGTTTCTGTTAAAATCTTCTTGGAAACCAGTTGGACAAAACATTTGTTAACTTGGCTGGATATTCCTAATAGTGTATTTGTTATCACATCCTTAGTGTCAGATCTATTCTCTGCTATATTGGGTCTGTCAGTATAGGGAACTGAACATTTTACAATAACAAATGTACTTATTTGGAAGTATAAATAAATAAATAAAGGCATGGGTTAATTTTTTTTAGATTATTGAACTATTCCAATGGTGTATTCAAACAGCCTCATGACAAACTACTGTTATTTTCTGATAATGTTTTTTTTTTTTTTTAAGTTAATTTAAAAGCTTAATAATCTTACCTTTTTTTTTTTTTTTTTACCTCGATGTTGTATAATATGAACAGGCAGAATAACAAATGTGGTTGAAAGGTTGGGCCTGTCAAACAAGACAATGATGTATTTTACATCTGACCACGGAGGCCATCTTGAGGATTCGGACTCCAGTGGACAGAAGGGGGGCTGGAACGGGATCTATAAGGGTAAGAATTCAGCCTCTTCAAGACTAGAGCTAAGCCAATGAAATTCGTAAAAAAGCAGTACTGTGAAAACTAGGAATTTTTTTATTTATTTATTTTTTAAATCTTGCCACTGTTCTCAAAATGACATGTCCTGATATTACTCTGCTTAAGAGACAGGTAAAGGAGAGCAGAAAAGATGTTTCTCGCTTTGTCTCCCCAGTTATTCCAATCTATTGATCGCCTTAATAGATTGCTCTTAGTCTGTTCTGGGTTTTTATAGACCAGGTGAGAACTCTGTAAGAAACCAAAAAAAGTCACCTTTTATTTCCAGTTTTTTTTCAAGAAATACCTATGAAGCTTATAAGGTATAAGGTATGAGAAAGCTGACACCAAAACCCAATTCTACAACCTTGTTGGTTATTTTGTTTATTTTCAATTTTTCCATTAGGTGGAAAAGGTATGGGAGGCTGGGAAGGTGGTATCCGGGTTCCTGGTATTTTCAGATGGCCTGGAACACTGTCCCCCGGCAGTGTGATTGATGAACCCACCAGTCTTATGGATGTGTTCCCAACACTAGTGAATCTGGCTGGAGGAGAATTGCCAAAAGACAGGTAAAGGAGAACCGAAAGGATGTTTCTCGCATAATAATTTGTCTCCCCAGTTATTCTAGCCGAAGGGCAACACTGGTCTAAAAAAAACAAAACAAAAAAAAGTGTATCTATTTACATTTATTATACTGTCTAATGTATTGATGGCCTTAACAGATTGCGCTAAGTCTGTACTGGGTTTTTATAGACCAGGTGAGAACGCTGTGAGAAACCAAAAAAATGTTAGATTCCAAAGGCTTTCTATTCATCAGCTCGCCAGCAGGGGACTCCGCTGTGCTGTGTGTTAGTCCTACATTTAAGATACCTTTAAGCGTAAGCTAGTTAACCCTTTATTTGCCATTTATTGACAAATATTTTAGTCTGTTGTTATTGTTTTAAATATTACGACACAGTTTGAAACACACTAGTCTGGCACCCAGTCCTGGGTCTCAGAACTACCCTCAATGTGTGTTATTTAAAAGATCAGAAGGTTAGGTAATCAGATAATTTATCACCTGTGGGCATTTTTAGATTTTCCCAGTATGGGTTATGCTAGGGATCATGAGGGCAAACCGAAGGACCCCAGGTTGTCTGATGCATATTTCTGCAAGCGAACAGGTGCTGTTTTGTGTCATACACTCCATCTGATTTCACGCATTCATTGTGCAAGAATGTTGTAAAAGTGGTTACAGCAATTCCAGTAGGTCGGTAGTGCAGCAGATTCCAGTTTGAAGCTTTTGTTACTGAAAACACTACTTCAGATTATAAGCAGTGTATTTCAGCTTTAATGGTCTCATTAAAACATATGGATCGTATCACAAACTGATTCTTAAACACCCATGGGCTCCTACCTTTTCTTGCTCAAAAATGTTTTATAATGTATGAAGAATTTTTCCACCCACAACATTTTCCAAACCTAACCTTTTAGAGAAGGAATGCTGTGGATGCATGGGCATTTTATTTCTTGGTAGAAGTTCTTGGTACATAGCAAACCTTAATAAAACATAGTGAAAGCATAAGTAAGCAAAATTAAGAATAGCAAGGTATGGTAAATCATATTAATAAACATGGCAAAGCTATGGTAAAAACATAGTGTAACCATGGGAAAGCATGGTAAAACGGCAAAAATGCCATGCAAAAATGTTGTGGTAAACTTTTATAAGGGATATCTTCATATATGATCACATGTAATAACTTCTAAAGGGCTTTATACCTGCATTTATATATATATATATATATATATATATATATATATATATATATATATATATATATATATATATATATATATATATATATATATATATATATTTTATGTCAGTGTTTGTTTGCTTTTTTAATTTAAAACTATGGGCCATATTTTGAAGTATGTGCAAAGGCACATTTTCAGAAAGGAATAATAAATGTAATATTCTAAAATCAGTAAACTACTTAGTTTCAGGAATGAACAGATACATGCTTTTTTCTTGCTAGATATGTTTAATAAGTTTCGCTGACTTTGCGATACAACATAGGAGCCAAAGTACAGTATAAATAAATAAACAAATAAATAAATAAATGCCCATCACCTATCAATATGTTTTGTATTTTTTCTGCTACATTTTCTCAGCTGTAATGCCTACTATTTAAGCCATTAAAAAAAATTCAAGCTAATATTTTCTTTCACTGATGCCTACATTGTTCTGAAGCAGTGTCATCATGTGGGATTCACATGTTGCCCATTTCTGTTTTAAAAACGCTGTTCTTGTTTTTAAGGGAAACTAAATATTGCAGTTGAAGTACAGTGTGAGTTTCAAATTGTATATTTTTTTTCTAAAGGATTATTGATGGCCATGACCTAATGCCTCTGATGGTGGGTCAAGTCCTGCGCTCAGAGCACGAGTTTATGTTTCATTATTGTGGAATTTATTTAAATGCAGTTCGATGGCACCCACACAATAGTAAGTACCGTACCATTTAAAAATGTGTTTTCCATCATTATAATGTAGCATTTGGGGAGGTGGAGAGACTCTTATGATCAAATGTTGCCTGTGTTTTGTTGAACATTAATAGCAGAGTGTGTTAGCATATTTAGTATTATTTTTATAAATTCTTATAAATGGGTCTGTAGTTGAAAATGTACTATACGTTGTCATTTGATATTTCTATTAAGATAATGGCCTATATTTTCCATTGCAGGCTTGGCACAGTAGCGATTTGCAATCTCTATCTCCCACTAAGCTATATTTGCCACATTGAAATGTTTGACTGGGGGGTGTAGGGTAGCAGGTTCACTAGCCCCTAATGTCTTGGGAGTCTTAAACCAACTTGCAGAGGAGGTCACACCCTTTGTAAACTCATTAGAGCCAGACTTACTTTACTTTATTTTTCTGTATCTACAGGTGATGCTATCTATAAGGCTCATTTTTTCACTCCGAATTTCAGCCCGGAAGGAGCGGGCGGCTGCTATACAATTCATATTTGCCGGTGCGATGAAGGGTTTGTCACTCATCACAACCCCCCTTTACTTTTCGACCTTTCAAAGGACCCCTCGGAAAGTACACCCCTGTCCTCTGATGAAGAGCCACTGTTCTTCGAAATCATGCAGAGGATACAGGGGGCTGTGAAAGAACACAAGGAAACGCTGACACAAGTACCGCACCAGCTTTCCTGGAATAATATCCTGTGGAAACCGTGGCTGCAGCCTTGTTGTGGGACCTTCCCTTTCTGCTCGTGTATTGAAAAAAACACAACCATATAAATATCAGCATAGGTGGCAGGTAACGGAGAACAACTGGAATATTTGTAAACATGGATAGAATGAATTCTAATTAAAACACATTGATTTGCAATTATAGCTATTGGTCCTTTTCTGAGAAATTTGTTTTTTTACAAAATGTATTGTGTTACTGTAGCATTAAGAACTCCGAGTCTCACTGGACCAAATGTGTTGCCTTTTAAATGAATTGAGAATACATGTGTCATCAATCAAACGGCTACCTCTGGCAAGATGTTTGGTATTTATTTTATGATTTTGATTTGAACGCTGAGGATTGATTGCTCGTCGTTCTTGTTATTGACGAAAACTCCTCAAAGGTAAATTAGAAAAAGAGACGTAGGACTGCAAGTAGTTTGTAATAGCCTTGTTTGATACTACAGCTTGCTGAATTGCCCTCATATTCTTTTAGTCCTGTTTGTTGGCAATATAAATCAGCAGATGGTGCGGTTTGTCCAATAAATCTTGCATTTTAAGACATGTTCAGGTGTGTTTAGTTTTTAGTGTCATGTCTTGGTCTTTACAGTTGTGCTGAAGTACTCACTATGCACATGTTGACTGGGATTTTGATTGTTTTCCTATACCTTGGTAAGTGATTCATAATAAGCAATAAATGTTCTGCTATACGTTTAAAGCCTGTTGGCTGAACACAAAAACAGCAGTTTGTCAAGTGTACTGTACACATATGGTCTAATAGATTTAGTTCAGTGATAAATCACCCCTCTGTGTTCCATTGAAATGTTGAGAAATTATACAGTTTTCAGCTTGAAGTAATTCAGTGCAAAGAAAGTCTGTAGTCTAAACCTCTACTGGATGTGTTTAAAAATCAGAATATACTGTAGGCTCATTTTAGATTTTTTTGAACATATTGGCTAGAAATACAATAAGATGTTTTTCTTTTTCTTTCTAAATGCCCTCATTTCTTTTGACATAGATACTTTTCAAACGGAACGTTAAGTCTGACACCATTGCTTAAGATCATCTAGACAAAGCCCCTTCTGTCACTGTCTGCCTACACTTAATTCCTTGAATCCTGAAAAGAAACAATTTACAGTCACTGTTAAAAACATCACTGAAAGTCATCAGCCAGCATGCATGGCAACACCACACTTCCTCCCTCTGCCTAATGACTTAAACATTTCATGAAGTTGGAGGGAATGTAGTTTCTGCATTAGAGGCAAACACTGCTTTCATTCTTTCTTGGGAGACTTGTCAGGTAATATGCAAAAAAAAAATAAAAATAAAAGTCTTGATCCAAGTTTATATAGCAGGGCCTCTCAAGTATCCCATACAGGGGTTGACTATCAAATCCATTATATTAATTTTGAATTACAGTTTTTTTTAAATTCTAGTTATTTGAATACTGTATGTGCTGTTTTATTTAGAATCATGATACATGTACACTGCTAAAACTTTCAGTAACATTTGAAAATTCCTTAGTCTACAAATGTGTGTTTCGTGTTTGAGAGTTGTGTGCAACTGTTCAGCAACAATAATGGGGAAGCAGCAGGATCTCAGTGACCTCACAGGGGTATGATAGTAGTTGCCTGTTCAACCATCTTGTCCCACAACCAAGTTGCTGCATTGGCCATTGTGTCCATCGTGACAGTCTCCTGGGTATTCACATCGATCCAACATGTGTTACAGTGGCCCAAATTACAGAAAGCTTCAACACTGGACAAGACGCATGTTTGTCAATATAGTAAAATCTTGTAGGAAAGTATTTGATTGGCAAAAAACGTTGGACGATTGTTATCCTTTATGGTACAAAATGCAAAGAAAAGTGTTAAGGATCAATGTCACTGTTAACATTTAAAATGCTAACTTTTTAGTTTTCTTGATTTCCCAATCATAAGTGACAAGCAGAACCTTTTTTTATGAATTGCGGGATTCTCAAATGATCTTGGGGGAACTCCCTTGTAGAACATGAAGTAAGACTTTGTCACCACAAGAGGGCAGTACAATACTGAAATGCTTTTCAGAATTGGTTCAGTTGCATTTGACATCTGGCACATTTGTTCTTTTTCTGTTCCTTCTTTTTCAAAGAGCCAAGAAAACACACACATAGACTATGTGGGCAGATGCTTTATATTTGTTTCCCATGCTTGCTATATACCACTGTTCAGCATGACCATGCCAGACTGGGGTTTTTGTATTTAGAAAGCTTAGTAGAATAATTATGACAGAGAAAACTCCCTTTGGGCTAGCTAAAGAAGGAATGTTTCTGGGACTGTGGTAAAAACATCAAAATGGATGACGAATAGACATGATCCCTCAAATCAAATTAGAATTTAGTTACTGCTGTTGCTGAACGAGAAACCATTTTATTCTTTTTTATTGTGCAGAATATCGTTTTATATTTCTAGAATTAATGTACAATGTTATAGCTTTTTTAAAATATAAAATAGTTGTTAGAATAGTGGATATTATATACTACTTCAAGAGTTGGATAGATTAGTTATTTATTAGTTAGTTATGTTGTACATTAAACTTTTTTATTAATTTATTTTCATTAGACTTCTAAATACAGTGCTACCCTGTTATAGTGCAGTTGTTGGGGTAAAGCGGTTGTCTTTGTCCATTAGTCATCCATGCAATGTAGATTCTGAAACATGTACATTGCTTTGCAGAAGTATTCACCCCCCCTGCAAAGTTTTCACATTTTGTTGGCAATTGAACATACTCCACAACGCTTTCAAATTAGACTTTACATGTAGGATCTACACAAACTACTCCACATTGATAAAGTTAAGAAATGCATGTACAATATAATTAAGTAAGATTTACAGAGAAAAACAGGTTCATCTCAGTTGCATAAGTATTCAACCCCTTTGCTACTGCAGCCCTAAATTAGCTCAGGTGCAAATGATTTGTTTGAAAGGTCACAAAATTAGTGAAATGGTTTCAGCCTGTGTGTACTTAAAGTGGTTTAACTTGTAGATAATTTCCCTCAGGTATATAAAGACTTTCAAGCTGCAACTCACATAGTGATCCATCAAAGCAACCATGAAGACCAAAGAGCTTTTGAAACAAGTCAGGGATAAAAAGGTAGGTAGAGGCAAAGAGCAGAAAGGTACAAGAAATTTTTTCAAAGGCGCTGATTATCACTCTCAGCACAGTGAAATCCATCATTAAGAAGTGGAAGATGCATCATACTACCCAGACACTACCCAGATCAGGTCACTCTCCCAAACTGAGCAACCAGGCAAGAAGGAAACTGGTTGGGGATGTCACTCTGAAGCCAACAGTAACCTTGAGAAATCTGAAAAGCTCTGCGTCCGAGATGGGAGTCAGTGTTCACACATCAACAATAAGCTGGTCCCTACATAAAGCTGGCCGGGTGGTAAGAAAGAAGCCATTAGTCAAAAAGCCTCATCTTAAAGCACATATGGAGTTTGCAAAAAAGCATGCAGATGATACTGCAAACATGTGGAAAAAGGTTTTGTGGTCAGACGAGACAAAAAATTGAACTTTCCAGTCTAAATTCCAAGCGTTGCGTCTGGCGCAAGCCCAACACTGCACATCACCCAGTCAACAACATCCCAACTGTCAAGTGTGGTGGCAGCATCATCTTATGGGGATGCTTCTCTTCAACAGGGACTGGAAAGATTGTCAGGATAAGTACAGGCAAATCCTAAAGAAAAACCTGTTTGAGTCAGCCAAGACACTGAAACTGGGGAGGAAATTCGCATTTCAGCAGGACAATGACCCGAAGCACAAAGCCAAAACCACACTGGAGTGGTTGAACAAGAAAATAATTAATGCTCTTGAGTGGCCCAGTCAAAGTCCTGACATGAATCCAATCGAAAATTTATGGTGAGACTTGTAGATTGCAGTTCATCGACGATCCCCAACAAACTTATCAGAACTGGAGCAATTTTCCTGTGAAGAATGGGCAACAATGTTACCATCCTTCTGTGCAAAGCTAGTAAAGACCTATCCAAAAAGACTCATAGCAGTAATACTACAAAAGGTGCTTCTACCAAGTACTGACTTAAGGGGCTGAATACTTATGCAACCAGTAAATTTCATTTTGTACATTTTCTTTGCAAGTTTTGCTTACATTTAACCTCCTCCTCATATAAAAGTGTTCAGTTTAACCACTACAGCTTTGAATAAAAAAAGGTTTGTTTGAAAAACTGTATAGAAATTATTTGTAATTCAACAAAATGTGAACATTTTGAGGGGGGTGAATACTTCTACAAACCACTGTATATATGTGTGTGTATATATAATATCTAGATGTTTCTGAAGACAAGTCCTTCACAGCAGTTTTCCTTTTTCAAATGATATAATAATAATAATAATAATAATAATAATAATAATAATAATAATAATAATAATAATAAACCTTTATTTATATAGCGCAATTCATGTAGAACACAATTCAAAGTGCTTTACATACAGAAAAAAATACAACAATACAATAATAAGCAGTAAGAAAAGAGTACAATTATTAAAAACTGAAGTAACAATAAAATTCAGAATAAAACATAAAAATGTTAAGGAAAAGCTATATTAAAAAGGTATGTTTTTAATCAAGATTTGAAGATTACAATTGAAGGTGAATCTCTGATAAAAGGGGGTAAGGAGTTTCAGAGTGTGGAGGCATTAAAACAGAAAGCAGCCTCTCCCATCCTTTTACCATTCACCATCGGAATACATAAAAGGCCAGCATTTGCAGATCTCAGAGTGCATTCAGGCTGATAAGGAATTAGCATATCATTTAGATATTGTAGAGCTAGTCCATTCAGTGCTTTAAAAACTAGTAATAGAATTTTAAAATCAATTCTGTAATGCACAGGAAGCCAATGCAATGATGCCAACTCAGACGTAATGTGATGAATGTTTTTGTTCTAGTTAGCATTCTAGCGGCAGCATTTTGCACTAGCTGTAGGCGTGATATAGCATGACTTGTAAGTCCAGAAAATAAGGCGTTACAGTAATCTAACCTAGAAAAAATAAAAGCATGTACTAATTTCTTTGCATCATCCAAGGACAAGAATGAACTAACTTTTGCAATGTTTCTTAAATGATAGAAGGACACTCTAGTAATGTATTTTACATGTGGTTCAAAGGAAAGTGCAGAATCAAAAATAACCACCAGGTTTTTCACTTCAGATTTTACATTTGTTTTTAGCATACCTAGATCAATATTTGTCAAGTCCATCTGGTGATTAGAGCCTAAGAGTAAGACTTCTGTCTTATCGGAATTTAACTGCAAGAAAATCTGAGACATCTAGCTTCTAATATCAGCTAGGCATTTGAAAAAGGCATTGATAGTTGTTGTGTCACCTGGTTTAACAGATATATAAATCTGTGTGTCATCTGCATAGCTGTGGAAATTCACCCCATGTTTACGAATAACATCCCTGTGTGGCAGCATGTATAAAGAAAATAACATGGGACCAAGAATGGAGCCCTGCGGAACACCACATGTAATATTAGCTAGTACAGGTGTAGATTCTCCGAAGGCAACAAAATACTGTCTATTCATTAAATAGGATATGAACCAGTTTAGGACACTACCAGAAAGGCCCACCCATTCTCTAAGATGATTAATTAAAATCTTGTGATCCACAGTATCAAAAGCAGCACTCAGATCTAAAAGGATCAGTAATGATAAACATATAGAGTCTGTACTTATACGTAGGTCATTTACCACTTTGACAAGTGCAGTCTCAGTGCTATGGTTAGTGCGAAATCCTGGTTGAAATTTCTCGAAGATGTTATTATTTCCAAGGAAACTATTAATTTGTTTAAAAACTACATTTTCTAGTACCTTTGATAAAAAAGGAAGTTTTGAAATAGGTGTAAAATTACTTAGAACTGAACTATCCAGATACGATTTCTTAAGTAAAGGTCTCACTAAGGCTGTTTTTAAAGAAGAAGGAAACCTTCCCGATAAAGTGCTATTAACTATATCAAGGACATCATTGGACAGCTTACTAAACACCTCCTTCAAGAGACTGGTTGGTATAGGATCCAAAAGACATGTAGAGGATTTAATGTGCATAACTATTTTATTTAAGTCTTGTAAGTTAATCAGAGAAAAATAATGTAATTCTGTAATTCTATATGATCTTCACCTACTTATTTCTGGGCTACCTTCCAGCACTGATCTACACAAATAATTGATCTCCCCTGCCACAGCCTCCTGTGAAGAGGAAACCTTAAATTAAAAGCTGGCATGGAAATTTAGATTATGTTGCCATATTTTTTTAGATAGCAATAGTGGTAATGGAAAGCAGAAACCCTGGAAAAAATAACAGAATAAATAGGAGGAGCTGACATGAAAATTATGGAACAAAGTAGACAAGGCAAACACCTAGAAACACCTAGCACCACACTGTGAGCGATGTGAGGCATCCAGAAAAGAGCTGATACTACATGAGAAAGTGAACACAGTTTTTAAATTGTTCTGTATGGATAGAGGACCATATTTACCAAAAGCTTATTACTAGTGTGAAACTTGAACCCTTTTTATGAAAGGAAAGTGCAATAATGCTAGGACTCTGAAGTCCTATTGTAGTCAGTTTACTTTGCATACTGGGGTAAATACATTGTGCATGTTTCCTATATTTCCTATTATGATTACTACAGGATTCATAGTTTTACTACAGGAGTCTTATAGCAAAATACTACAGAAAATGAATTCTGAAAAAAATCTCCCAAAATCTTGATCGTCACTAAGTACAGGTTTTTAAAGGTGATTTGGCTGGCTAAATTGCTTATGAAATCTCACAAGTAATAAGGTAAGCAAGAATATTGTGTTGTGATGTTTTCATGAATGATAAGGTTTTTTTTAAGGATCAGTTGAAAATCTGTCTGCTGGCTATTAATGTCGTCTACGAGCATAATCATGTGTACACACTTCTTTTCAGTGTTAGGCAAACACCCTTCATTAATTAGTAGGAAAAGGGTGTCTGTCAAAGGTATTTAAATTGATCATTTACATGCATGTACAATATTCTTTGGAGGGAAAAGCTCAGTTTGTAACTTTACTTGGAACAATCCTACATTCCATAAGCCAGTTCATTTTTTTCATTGTGGTTGCATGATATTGCTGTTTGGAAATAAGAGTTCCTGCCCTTTTAGTAGGTAGGAACAGTTTATCTGCTTTGTAACAAATTACATCTATGAATAACAGAATATAACCACACTACAGCCAGCTGTGGAATATGTTTTCCATTGTATATATGGAGCTTGAATGAATGCCGTGGGAATCCTGGGTTGAATGTTAAATGTTAACATTGAATGTTAATGGTTGAATGTTAATCAAGCTTATTTGGAAACATCTACAACTGGTGCACTGCATATTAGAAAATAACTTCTTGAACTCATGAAAATAGTTGGATTATTGTGCTTTTATTCAAAAGATGAGTTTCCACTAATCAGAGTCCCAGAGTCTGGGCTTATGAAATAATGGGGTTTATTCACAGATGGGCATTTACTTTTTATACTAGCACACCTGTAATATACAAGGTAAAATTGAAATGTTCAAATTTGAAATAGAAAAAATAAGAATGTTATTTACATATGGTTGTCATTTTAAAAACACATTTCAACAAGGCACTTCTAAATCCCAGGCGCAGGTGCAGGACAATAAGATCAGTTCCTCCTACTCAAAACAAGTCACAGCAAATGAGTGTTAGAAATGCTTATGGACTCCACAGTAAGCATTGTTATATACTGTTAAAAACTTGGCTTCATATGCACACCGTTGAGATGTAGGAATAATTAATGGTTAGAAAAAATTACTGGACACTGGCTCTCGTCTTCCTTGACTCTTATAGCATTTCATTTAGAAACAAAATTTGGCATAATCTCTTTGTATTGTCCTTAAAAAAAAAAAAACCCAAAGAGAACTAGAAGCATAACTATAGTCAATGTATCAATATAAACAACTTCTAGAATGTACGTCTAGGTACACAAGTCACTTTAAAACTGTGAGGCAAGCCTGGCCTATTCCTTCTACAATTATTCATGGTTTATCAAGTTCAGTGATTCTGATTGTGCAAAGTCATACAAGTTAAAGCACATCAAAGGATTCTTGTGTTGTCATGGTACTAGAGAGATTGGATGTATTGGCTGCTATTAATCTATGTGTGCTGTAAAGAGACATGGGCATTGTATAGAAAATGTCCTTTATCACGAGTCAATTACCTTTATAAGAACACAATATAGACCCACTGAACCAACTTATCGTTTGACTTTTTTTGTAATGTGTGAAACGAATAGCCCATGCCAATGGCCGCAGTAAGAGGACATGAGTGCTTCCCCTCAAAGCTCTGCAAACACACCTCAATCCTGAATTGATGGTATTGCAGATACTGGTTTTGTGATGCGGGTGCTAAATTCAGACCACCAAATACATTTAACTTTTGACCTGAGTCAGATTCATAAGAGCAAGTTTACCCTCTCTTGGAGGGTGCACCTTAGGTTCCAAGGGTCTGCATGTGGGCCACAGGTCATATTAACAGGAACACTGACCGTTTGTAGCTGTGGTTGCAGGGTCCAGCATGAAAGAACCCCATTTTTTATTTTGTATAGTTTGTGACAAATTCATTGGACATAAATTAGCTTTTGCCATTGACGGCTTTACTTTCCCAGGCCTTGAAATGATCTTGAAGCTGAACAAACCAACATTTGTACACCTCTCTCTGACTGCTATGTTACACATTTAAAACACTGGCTTCTTCATGTGTCTGAATTCATGTATTTTTCATGCTGTAAATACTGTTGTGTTTAAAAAATGTTTGATGTTTGTTTGAAGTATGTAAGGATTAAAGAAATGTGAAGGAGTAAAGGCTAATTCTAGTTTGTATGGAGTAGATGGTGAATTTTCAGGCCAACATTAATTTGCTTGGACCATATATGTATCTTAACCCACAGGTGGATTAAATAGTGTTATATTCTTCACTGTGCTTTATCATCATGTCACACTTTACATTTATTCCAGACAGCTGGAAAACCTCTTATCCAAGTGTGATGAAACTTGGCATTAACATTACATACATAACCCTAATACCTAATTTTCTTACAGTAGGGTCACACGCATCATACACGTCAACATGACATGACCATCATGACAGTAAAAATAGACATAATGAAGCGTTCTTCCCTTTGTATAAGTTAGTGATCAGCAGATGTGTCAGCCACACGAAGAGCAGAGTGTGTGGTTTTCACTAACTCTACTGTGCAGAGTGGATTTTTTTTTTCTATGGGTAAATATCGGAATCGGGACATTTACTACGAAATCGGGACTGTCCTGACCACATATGAAATGTTGGCATGTATGTACAGTGTGTGTGTGCGTGATTAGATGTCGTTAAAAGTTTGCATACCCCAATGTGTTGAAATATACATATGTTGGGGATTTAAACTGTTCAGGACAACTTTGTTGTCAACATATACCTGTTCTTTAAGTGCAACTGAGAAATTACTGCAAGCTTTACTTAATAAAAGTCAGAAATCTACCAGTCCAATTCAGTTGTATAACTTTATAGATCATGATTTTATCACTTTCTAATTCCAATTCAAGAAAGAACAAGTACTAATCTTTTTTTTTTTTTGTAACATAATTACAATTTATATCCAGAGGTGCCACAATTATCCCCTGGAGGAGTTGGTAGGAGCTGTAAAAATCCCAGACACAGACCTTTTAGATAAGAATTGTTCTTGTGGGACTTGTTAACTAACCTGCATTGCTGGGGATTGGTTTCAATCCTGCCTTCATTATGTTTAACCAACCAATTAGCATTACATTAATGTCTTTATTTAACAAGGTTAGAAACCTAAGTCTTATTTCCAATGGTGATCTGACCAAGAAGGCCAGATACAGTGGCTTTCAAAAGTATTCACCCCCCCTTGGAGTTTTCCACAATTGTGTTACAATATGGAATCATAATGGATTTAATTAGGAGTTTTTGCCACTGATCAACACAAAAAAGTACATAATGTCAAAGTGAAAAATAAAAAATCTACAAATTGTTCTAAATTAATTACAAACACAAAACAGAAAATAATTGAATTCATAAGTATTCACCCCCTTGAGTCAATGTTTGGTAGAGGCACCTTTGGCAGCAATTACAGCCATGAGTCTATTTGGATAAGTCTCTACCAGCTTTGCACATCTGGACACTGCAATTTTTGCCCATTCTTCTTTGCAAAATTGCTCAAGCTCTGTCAAGTTGGATGGGGACCTTTGGTGAACAGCAATTTTGAACTCTTTCCACATATTCTCAATTGGATAGAGGTCCGGGCTTTGACTGGGCCACTCCAGGACATTGACCTCTTTGTTTTTAAGCCACTCCAGTGTGGCTTTGGTTATATGTTTGGGGTCATTGTCCTGCTGGAAGATGAATCTTCTTCTAAATCCCAGGTCTCTTGCAGACTTCAGTCAGTTTTCCTTCAGGATTTCTCTGTACTTTGCTGCATCCATTTTGCCCTCTATCTTCACAAGCTTTCCAGGCCCTGACACAGAGAAGCATCCCCATAGCATGATGCTACCACCACCATGTTTCATGGTAGGGATGGTGTTCTCAGGATGATGTGCGGTGTTAGGCTTGTGCCAAACATAACGCTTAGCAGAGGCCAAAAAGCTCTATTTCGGTCTCATCAGGCTATAGAATCTTCTTCCACTTGGTCTCAGAGTCTCCCACATGCCTTCTGGCAAACTCTAGCCGAGATTTGATGAGAGTTTTTTTAAACAATGGCTTTCTTTTTAGCACTCTCCCATAACGGCCAGTTTTGTGAAGCACCCGGGCTATTGCTGCCGTATGCACAGTGTCTCCCAGCTCAGCCGTGGAAGACTGTAACTCCTTTGGAGTTGCCATAGGCCTCTTGGTGGCCTCCCTGATTAGTGACCTTCTCGTCTGGATACTCAGTTTTTAAGGACAGCCTGTTCTAGACAGATTCACAGTTGTGCCATATTCTCTCCATTTCTTAATAATGGACTTTACTGTGCTCCAGGGGATATTCAATGTTCCTTCGTCTTCAGGATGTAGTTTTTGTTAGGAAATGTACTAACCAACTGTGGGACCTCCCAGAAACAGGTGTATTTAACCTGAAATCATGTTAAACACCTTAATTGCACACAGGTGGACTCCATTCAACTAATTATGTGACTTGGTTGCACTAGAGCTTATTTAGATGTGTCATAGCAAAGGGGGTGAATACTTATGCAATCAATTATTTTCTGCTTTGTATTTGTAATTAATTTAGAACAATTTGTAAATTTTATTTTTCACTTTGACATTATGGACGTTTTTTGTGTTGATCAGTGGCAAAAACTCCTGATTAAATCCATTTTGATTCCATGTTATAACACAATAAAATGTGGACAAGTCCAAGGGGGGGGGGGGGGTGAATACTTTTGAGAGCCACTGTAGTTGCAACAACTCATTTCCAACTGTGCGCCAAATACATATTAACAAATGACACACACAGATATAATAGTTAGCCTTGCACACAAGAAATCCAGAAATGATTCATAGATGGCTGTGTGGTGTAGTGGTTAAAGAAAAATGCATATAACCAGAAGGTTCTTGGTTCAAATCCCCCCTCAGCTACTGACTCACGGTGTTATCCTATGCAAGTCACTTAACCCCCTTGTGCTCTGTCTTTTAAGTGAGACATTGTTGTAAGTGACTCTGCAGCTGATGCATAGTTCACATGCCCTAGTCTCGTATCTTGTAAAGTGCTTTGTGATGGTGGTCTGCTATGAAAGGCGCTAAATAAAAAATATATTAATTATTATCAATGTGAATGTAATCTTTTCTCACCTGCAAAATGTTGTACACCAGTGTGGACTGAATCAATTTACGCTTCAGTGAAAGGGCAGGTAGTGCACAGGCTTTCTTTAGCTTGTGATCAAGCTGGTTGTTAATGCTGCACACACAATAGAACATCATACAGCCCTCATTCAGTCTCACAAGCGAATATTTTTACTCACCGCACGTAACAATTAACCTCGCAGAGAGTATTACAATTATATTCTGAATACTGAGATTTCAAGTAGTGTCATGTAAACAGGGTATTCGAATTACAGAATTCTCGATACCAGTTTTCAGAACAACACAATTATGATATCAATTGTATTCTGGAGTAGAAGTTCTTGTAGACATTGAGGTAAAACTATAAGAAACCAAGTCAAATAGAGAAATGTTTTGGCTAGCGTAGCAATTACTGCACTAAAGAAGGTTTGTCGAACCTAATTAGTTTTTTTATATTTTTACCTGGAAATTCTGATTGAACATTTTGAAGTTATGGATCATACAGACACTACATTCATAACACTATGTTTGTACTATGCAAGCGTTGACAGAAATTTATAAATATAGAAGCGGAGCAACATGTACAGAATTTTTTTTTCTTCACACAGTCTGTGATGTATCACCCTCTTGTTGGCACAGTGCTTCTCATACTTCCTTGACGAATTTAACAGCAGTCCTTTTAAGAGGCCAACATTCCACATCCTGATTTAGACACTAATGCTTCCGATACCTGAACACAAAATGTCTAGAATAGGTCATGCATATCGGGACAGTGACATTTTATAAACATCATTCATACAAATACCAAGCTGTCTTCTGTTTCTTTATGCTGGAACTATTGGCTACTATGTTATAGTTCACTTCACTTTATCTAAATTGTCTGCTGAATTTCT
Organism: Polyodon spathula; assembly: GCF_017654505.1. Lineage (NCBI taxonomy): Eukaryota > Metazoa > Chordata > Actinopteri > Acipenseriformes > Polyodontidae > Polyodon > Polyodon spathula. The sequence goes on along the minus strand of NC_054548.1, from coordinate 17,433,909 downwards.
GCTTTCCAATAATACTTATAAAAGCCGTCTATTTTGAAGGCATCCCAACTCCCACATGCAGATTTCCCTCTATTCTGTGCACCAGGCCTGCCTCACCAACCAAGCAGTCCATTGTCAATAAAGTAATACTTTTATTTAACCAAGTTAGAAAGGTTTCAAAATACAATCTTAATTTTAATGATGATTTACCAAGAAGGTTCAAAAGATGCAGTGTGCAATTGTCACCGTAAGTTACTTGTATCCTAGACTACACCACATGGTGGAGGCTAGTGAGCACCCGGACTCAATGGCAAGGTTTCTTCCACTGACAGTATTGCACAGGGCTGAATTTATAACCAGGTAAGTGTCCATTTTTATTTTAATCTTTCTTTGCACAGGTTGATCTGGGGGTCCACACACCAAATGCACAGCAAGGAGGCACACCACCGCTTTAATTGGTTCTCCTATATTCTGGGAAATGTGTGGTTTTGTTGTATATTTTTTGGGTTAATTGTTGTAAATAAATTGATTTAAGTGTTTAGCTGCTGTGGTGCTCCACTGGGGATGATTACCTGTCTCTGTGGAGCAGCAGCTGAACGCAATCAGCTGTTCCAGCAGGCAGGTGGGTGTGTCTCAGCTGAGCGTCAGTATAAAACCATGGCGATCGTTGTGATCGGGGCTGCTGCAAGGCCTGTTGTTTTCACATCTATAGTTTGTTGTGTTCTGTTTCACTGATTTATAGTTTGTTGTGTTCTGTTTCATTTTTAGTGTTTGTACAGTCTTGTATCGTCCTCTGTGCGCTACCATTGACGATAGCGTCACATGATATTAGTGTTTACTTTTTGTTTGTGTTTATTAATTAAGTCCTGTGCGCCTGTGTTGGTGTAACAACGTCAATCTCTCTACCTCAGTCTCTTGTGTTTTCTCCTCGGCCGCCTGAGGCAAGTATACCAGGACACACCACAAGTCTAAAAACAAGATTAAAAAATAAATAAATAAATTAGAACGTCACAAAAATGAATGGTTAACCAGGGGTTAGAAATATGAACTAGAAATATAGAACTGCCGGAACAGCCTTGCTGCGGCATTCAGCCCGATTTAGAACATCTCCATCTCAGGTTTTGCCACTCGGGATCCTGGTCACCTCCGGAAGCCATCCTGGAGTGGAGACAGTAGGGAAAGGAAGTGGGAGAAGAAGGTGGGGAGGGAGTGGGTAAAAGGGTATGGCTATAGTTTTAAAATCCCGCCTCTACACGTCAGGGACCACCTTACACCACTGTCCCTGGCCTGGTGTCCCAGTAAAATACTGTACTTACCTCAATACTGCACAACCAGCACATCCAAGCCACGTCACTCTGAGGGAGGAGAGTCTCTAGTATCCAAAAGTCGAGGGCTTAGAACCAGAGGGACGTAAGTGACATATGATTTTGATTGTTTGTGTTCAATTGCCATTTATCTGTACATGCACAGTAGCAATAACATTTTGAAGAAAATTAAAGAATTTAAAATATTTTTTAAATTGAAACTTCAAAAAGTAAGGATAGCACCAAAAATTTTGCTAAAAGATTTTCCATAACACACTGAAATAAATACCCATTGCAGATAAGTGCAATTTTCTTCACTAGTTCTGTCCCAGACGTTCTTCAATTTAATAACAATAAATCAATATGTATCTTTAAAATACAAATGTTCACATATACAGTCATATTCATAAATTATACTTAAAAAAATACTGCTGTAAAATATAACATATAATTGTCATGGTATGGTTCTTATTGTGTAGTGAATTCATTGCTTGAATCCTCAATTTAACTGAGTAAAACATCCACAACAGTTAGATATGGTTTTATACAAAGCTTTATTTTATCCTCCTGGTACTAAGTATACCTTGATTTTGCAGTTGTGTCTTTATTACTTTCTTGCTTTATTCAATGCAGTTTGTGATTTCAGTTAGGTCCTTTTGACACTAGATAGATCTCATCAAGGGCTTTAATGTGGGGGTGTGTAACAAAAAACAGCACAAAAAAATAGTCGAGCAAAAAGTCCAGCAAAAAACAAACAAACAAAAAAAAAAAACATTCTAAAAGACAAGTCCCAATAAAAGAAAATGATGATAAACACACAGCAAAAATAACAAAAACTATAAAAATCTGAGACACAGGGAATGCGAGCAGGCACATATACACAAAGTCCACAAAAAACCTAAAAGACAAACCTGCAGTGCGTCCCTGACTACAGTGCGTCCCAGTAAAAGAAAAAAAAAAGAAAAAAGAAATGCACACACAAAACCAAAACCGAAAATTAAAAGGTTTAAAAATACTAATACTAAAAATCAGCCAGCTTCAGGGAAAGTAGCTCCCAGCCTCACTAACCTAATTTACCAATTCCAATTCGCCTGGTTAACACGAAGACAGCACTGCATTTATTCCTAAAACATAACTCTCTATATGTTTTCTATACTCAGACCTGCACTCGGTTCGTCCTCTGCTGGCTGCTTCAGTTGGCTGGCCTGAAGCTACCCTTCCTTAATTCTCTTTCTTTCTTTCTTTCTTTCTTTCTTTCTTTCTTTCTTTCTTTCGTTGGTCTGTTCTTTTTTCCTCCTCTCTGAAAACCGTGTATCCTTTTGTTCTTAAAACTCCCCTGGTTAAACTGCAACAGATGCAGCTGTACTCATTTCTATTAATTTAATTTCTATTAAAAAAAAAAGAAACAGAAAAAGTGCAGAAAAAATTAGAAAGTGATCACAATAACAATATGCTTAGTAGAAAAACTTTCAAAAGTGTCTTTAAATAAAAATATCAAAAATAAATAATAATAAAAAAAAAAAAAAAAAAAAAAAAAAAAAAAAAAAAAACCATTGGCACACAAAAGCTAATAAGCAAGTTAGTCACATGGGAGACACAATCATTCACCTTTTATAGAAGTTTCCCATATCAAAAAGCATAGCAAATTGTAATAAAGCATAGTGAAAGCTTTGGAAGTATGGAAAGTATGGTAAAGAATATTAAAAAAACAAACTATGGTAAATGCATATTATAACCATAGGAGAAGCATGGGGACACTGTCAAATTATTGTGCAAATTTACAGTGGCAAACATAAGAGAACCTCTAGTCATACAACATTTTTTTGACCACATTCACAACATGACACATGCCCTGTGCGGCATTAATGTTCAGACTCCAGAAACTGTCAAGTGTTGTCTGAAAAGGCAAGAGACTGTAATTATGTAGTTATAATGCAAATAGTAAGAAATTAAATGTATGCATAAACCACCCTTTACAAATGTTGCATAGCTTCAAATACAGCTGTGTTTCATGCACGGGATGACTCAAAAACTATATAATCAAGGTTACTGTAGAAGACTGCTACACTGCATTGTAAGCAATGCAGATTACAGGGACCAGGAAGAAGGCTGGAGAGCTTTATGGTCCACTCTTAATTGTCTTTTCCAAGGTATTAGTTTTTCACTGTACTCAAAAGTGCAACAAGGAAGGCCACTTTTCAGAGAGGAATGCAATAACATTTTCTTCCTAGCTTTATACCCTTACGGAGTCGTTTTGTTTCTTTAAAAAAATGTGCTTTGGATTTTGCAGCCTATATCCATTTTATTATACTACTTGTATTTGAGAAGAACAAAAAAATTTAATGTTGGCCATGAATTTTGGCATGAAACTCCCACAGTAGTCAAGATTCCATTCAAACTATTTTAATGTATTCTACTATTAATTATCTTGTCTTTAGACATTCCAGAATCACTGTTAATAACTTTTTTTTTCTATTCACTTTAGTGTTTTTTGGAGTGCATTTTGTGTATAATAAAGTTTAATTTCTCTTGTGAGACTTCTGGATAACGTTGCCATGGCTGGGAGTTAATCCTTTGATAAAGACAGTCGGGCAGGATAGTGGAGAAGTGATGTCAACTGGCTACAGGCAGTGAGTCTTTAACCATTACGGGTAAACATTAATTTTTTTCTTCTGAATAATAAAAAAGTGATGTCATACTGAAGGGTGGGTCGCTCAGCCAATATCGTTATCTAACCTTTTTGTTATACTAACCAATGACACAACAGCCAATGATTCTTCTAAAATGACTGTGAGGTAACCAATGGTTGCTGTGCCTCAAGAGGGTATACATCAGATTCATTTACATTATGTCATGGTATAGTCAACCACTTTGGAATATAGATCACAGTGTGTTTGCAAATTAGAAAAGTGAATGTGACAGGGTAGCGTCATGGCCCAAGCTGTTACCGGCAGGAAGAGAGACTCAGGCACAAGAACTGTAATGTAAAGCGAAGGGCCAAAAGAAACAGTTCAAACAAAACCAGTACTGCTTAGGATGGGCATTTAGCCTTCACTAATAAAGTGTGCAAAACATTTACTTACACACACACACACACACACACACACACACACACACACACACGCACACACACACACACTTTTGCATTCCTATATTTGTGGGGACTTATCATTGACTCTCACTGTATTTTTATTTACTATTTCTATCTCTAGTCAGACAAAACTCCACACAGTGAAAGTCGACAAAAAACTAAATATTTTTGTACTTTTGTTTTTTAATAAAGTGGTGCTGGCTGTAGTACGATTTGTCGCCATATTTGTGAAATAACACTTGCATTAATATAGAGCAGCTGCTAGTTATTTCTGACATACTCTGACCTTGGACCATTTATAAAGAGACATTGTGCAAAAACTGCTACGTTTTCATTTTCCACTCTGTAATCTCCTCAGGGTTTTGTATTCTACTGTTTGAATCAATGTTCTGCTACAATAATATCAACAAGAAGACTTAAAAAAATGTATGACAAATACTGCAATGTTATCCCATGTGTGTTTCAGAATGTATACTGCAGCCCTTCTGCTTAATTACAGCCTAATTAAATGACCCCTAACCATTAAACTCTCAGTAGCACCGAATTTAGAAATTTTGTAATAAATGTTTTTTTTTTTTTATTTTGACAATAGGTGGTTTACTTCAAGGCAATGGTTCTCAACCCCAGTCCTTGGGGACTGCTGTGTCTTCAGGTTTTCATTCCATTCCCTCAGTCACTTAGATAAACCCTTAATGGAACTAATAATTATCTTTTGGGTTGAGAACCACTGCTCTAAGGCAACGCCCCCGGAGTGATACAGAATGCCTGCTAGTTTGAAGAATTTAGCATTTTTGGTAAAGTGGTGTGTGTGATTCAGCATCTGTTCAGAATTATCCCTAATAGGGTGAAATGAGGATCCAGCTTATATTACTCCATGCAGTGTGCTTGGTGAAAGTGCTGTAACTCCACTGTGTACCCGTCTCCCGATCCATAGGTGAATGCAGCTCACTTTGACATAAAAATTACTGTATAGGAGTCTGGCTCATCAGCTGTTAAAGGGTAATAAAAAAAAAGCTGCTCAGAGGTGGAATTAAGCCAACTAGAAAGAAACAAACAAAAAGGCAAACAAACCTACAAACAGACACAACTACTGTCAGACTTGAAAATGCGATGTGTGGCTAACCTTGCTCACTTGTGAAAATTATTTGTGGTCACAGTTCAACTTCCCTGGTAATATATTAGAAACACAATAAAATTAATAAAAGGGTTTGCTACAGTACTTAAAATATAAGAACATAAGAACATAAGAAAGTTTACAAACGAGAGGAGGTCATTCGGCCCATCTTGCTCGTTTGGTTGTTAGTAGCTTCAATAACATTACTGGGGAGTTGATTCCAGATCCTCACAATTCTCTGTGTAAAAAAGTGCTTCCTATTTTCTGTTCTGAATGCCCCTTTGTCTAATCTCCATTTGTGACCCCTGGTCGTTGTTTCTTTTTTCAGGTCGAAAAGGTCCCTTGGGTCGACATTGTCAATACCTTTTAGAATTTTAAAAGCTTGGATTAGGTTGCCACGTAGTCTTCTTTGTTCAAGACTGAATAGATTAAATTCTTTTAGCCTGTCTGCATATGACATGCCTTTTAAACCCGGAATAATTTTGGTCGCTCTTCTTTGCACTCTTTCTAGAGCAGCAATATCCTTTTGTAGCGAGGTGACTAGAACTGAATACAATATTCAAGATGAGGTCTTACTAATGCATTGTACAGTTTTAACATTACTTCCCTTGATTTACATTCAACACTTTTCACAATGTATCCGAGCATCTTGTTGACCTTTTTTATAGCTTCCCCACATTATCTAGATGAAGACATTTCTGAGTCAACAAAAACTCCTAGGTCTTTTTCACAGAGTCAGTCTTTAATTTCAGTATCTCACATATGATATTTATTATGCACATTTTTATTTATTGCGTGCACTACCTTACACTTTTCCCTATTAAATGTAATTTGCCATGTGTCTGCCCAGTTCTGAATCTTGTCTTGTCTTTGAATGACCTTTGCTGCTGCAACAGTGTTTGCCACTCCTCCTATTTTTGTGTCGTCTGCGAATTTAACAAGTTTGCTTACTACACCAGAATCTAAAATATTAATGTAGATTGATTAACACAACAGCAACAGTTCAAGGCTACTTAAACACAGCCATAGCTACACAGGCTGAGCAAAAGCTTACTCTGTTTACATCGAGGAGACTGTCTGCTCCACAGGATAACTGCTACAGAACCCTTCAGCTAGCAGTCAGTCATGTTGCTGTTACTGTACTCAGGCAGTCACATATTTTGTTGACGATTTTAATACATGCATCGCTATGTTGTACTAGAATTTAAGACAAAGGCCATTTTTTAGAAGAAAAAAATTGGTTAAAAAAAGTACGTCTTAAATTCGATGGAATACGGTAACTCATTAGTGAGTTCTTTAGCTTATGACAGAAACACATGGGGTGCTGTGTGAGAGCCCATATGTGCAACTTACACAGTTTAAACATGTTTATAATTGATATCTGTTTCCTGTTGCCTCTGTTGTGCATTGGGTATTGGCAAATTTACAAAGGCTGATATCAAGTAATATTTTTCCTTGTGGATGCTGTACAGCAGTGGTGGCCACTAGCGTATCTCAAGAGATTTGGTTAGACTACAACTGGAAGTTTTTGTTTGGTGGTTTCAATGGATCGTTTTGTGGTGAGAGTTATAAAAGATGGGGAAGAACCTTCTGTGCCTTCCAGTAGTACCGATTTGTATCCCAGAAAATATCCCAGTTTCAAAGAAGGCGAAGCTGGTGACAAAGTGTAACATTAACGAAAGGTTGGAGCTGCAATTTGTCGTTATTTTTTGTTTCACATGCCTGTGGAAGACTAAGTTTTTAGCACTGACTGACCTGCAGTCAAGAAATTGTGAAAAGCTTTCTGATCAAATGCTCAAGGCTCAGCTTTGTTATGCTGTAACTTTCTTTTGAGCCTGAGCTGGAAAAATTGTCAAAACCAAAGCATGAAATGTTCACACTTAACTTTAGGCAATTGTGTTTTTTTTATGCCACCATGTTTAGTTTTTTGCAAAAAAAAAAAAAAAAAAAAAAAAAAAAAAAAAACAGGACACATTTGTCTACTTAACTAAGATGTTTATTTAATTTTAATGAATTAATATGTTAATTGTTACTTTTATGTGGTGATTTCTGTTAGACAAAAATGTCACAAAATACATAGCAGCTTTCATAACTTTCTTCTCCTCTGATAATTTTTTTTCGTCCTTTCTTAATTGAAAATGATGATATGTTTGCATTCAGTTTTTTCATTGTTTCATCGATACCTTAAGATATTGGTCACCACTATCTTAAAGATAGATAATCCCAATTGATCAGAAGGGTTTTACTTTATTATACTCTTATTCACTTTATTGCTGGTGGATCACGGAGCCCATTGAGATCCACCAAAATGGATCTCAATACTTGGTCTATTGGGCACCATTGCTGTAGAGGCTAGAGAATGATACAAAACTACATTTTCATTAAACATCCTCCAAATAAGTTCAATAATTCCTTTGTTCAAAAATTATATTCCATTTCTTATGGTTACCAGCAAGGTGGTTTCCATCTCCTTTCCATACACCCATAGTCAAACTCTGACATGCATTAAAAGTTAATGTGAATATTCAATTTTCCTATGATTCTAGCAACCACTACATTATAACTGTTAAGATTTTCCTTTTACTGAGGTTTTCATGACAATTTTTATGTCAAGTGTAGCATATATCACTGAATTGATGATAATATTTAGTAAATTAATGTATTACATGGGCGGCCATGGTGTGCTACGAGCACTGCAAAATGAATCTCCTCTGAGTTTTCGAATGACACCACAGCCATTACCTGCTAGATAATTGATCTCAACAATAGTTAGGTGCCCCGAACTTCTGGGGAATTGTTGAAATGGCATTTTTAGATTATTATTTTGGACTATATCCGTTAAGCTGCTTGAAATTTATGTCAGCATTCCTGTTAGCTTTTAGAGTGCATTTATCAAAGGATAATGACTGCCCTGTTGGGACCCTGATTGACTAAGATGATCTGTGAAGTTTATAATGTCTTAAAAAGTGTCTTAAAAGAAATCTACAACTCATGAATATACCTGCATGAGCATTTAAACATTGGAATGCAACGCATCATTGTACGTTAACATAGAGGTTTCACAGGTTGAACATCTGGATTTAGATCGATACAGTAGGTGATTTCTGGTTACTATAGATTCTGCAATGGGATAGTCCTTTTAAGGAGATAGAAGTCCTATTAAGGAGACAGAAGGTACGTTCTGAGTCCAGAATTCAGTGCAATGATAAACCATGATCCTAAGAAACGCTGCAATTATAATTGTACTGCGCGGAAGTGGGCATCTCTATTTCCCAGTGTTCCATACATGGCAAGGAAATCAAAGCTGTGATCTGTTTATGTTAGTTGAAGTTACATTCCTTACAAAAATCCATTAATAAAGAAGGTATTTAACCACTATTATAGAGAGCTCTTGCTTAAGTGGTATTCTTGTGTTTTTTTCTTAATATCAGCAGTATTTAGATCCCAAGGTGAACAAGTCAAGATGTCTTAATGCTGAGGATTTGCTAACTAATTTTAAGGTCTGTAGGGGGGGTATTGCCATTTGTCCAACGTTTTTTTATTGAGGTCAACCATGAGCTAGGAGTGCATTGTTAAACATTTGAGCAATGGTGTGAACAGAAGGGGAGGTCTTGAGAATGCTTCAGGGTTGTTTTTTTTTTAAGATCCTATATAGCAGCCCCACATTATTTTTATATTAGTCTGTTGGAGTAAAATCAGAATTGATGAATGTCCAGTGGTCCTCAGATCCACCACCTTCACAGAACAGTATAGTATAGTTTCAAGATGACAGATTGTTCAGTGTTTAAAATGTAAATAGTATTGACTTGTACCCGCAAACCACATCATACAGAGTTTGGAAAGTGCATGGAAAGTCTCTGTCCATTAAACAAAGAAAAAATATTTTACTACAATTGAGTAACTTTTTTGCTGCGCTAAAGCATTTTAAGAAAAAACATACATTCACATTAGCATTTAACACTTTTAGGGAGTACATGAAAACAGTGAAAATGTGTAAGATTGAGTTTAAGATATAAAACAAAACATAACACAACACATGTGGTCAGAATGGATTTCCTGTGAAACAGCTATAAACATATTTTTGACAGCTCAGCTTCACAAAGATTTAAGGTACTTGTATATTACTTTGCAGGAACCTGGGTTTTTACCATTGATGATATTATGTTTCTATGGATGCATTTTTAGGGTATTGCAATTCCTAGAATTGAGAAATGGTTTTGCACATTAACTAAGGGTTGCATGCTGTGATAATAACTTTTTTGTTATTTATTGACCCTTAAAAAAATGTACGCTGGTAAATGTAGTAATTTCACAGTTTCTGTGGTTTGCCATGCACAAAGGTTTCATTTGCCTTGCTTTACAATACATACCTGTAATTACATGCTTTCACAATGTCTTTCCACAGTTTATCATGGTGTACCACGGTATTAATACATGCATCGCTAGACTGAGCTAACTGCACACTACAGTATGATTGGGTCCCTACATGCATAGAAGTTGTATCCATTTCAGACTTTGAGAACTTAGTATAATCAGACCCACTTCTTCTCTGTGGTTTACCGAATTGATATCAGGTTTGTGTGACACCAAAACCTCAAATGGCTGAATATACAACTTATATTTCCACCTCATTTTAGTTAATCTATTAAAAAAACTGAATGAAGCACAGTGTTTAATATATTTCATCTATCTAGCCACAGCAGTAATACTAAATGAATAAAAATGTCAAAAAAACAAACAAAAAAAAAAACAATTTATGGTCTGTCAATTCCTATGAAACATGTATAACAATTTAAGAGCTCCGGGTTAAAGTTATGCAACACACGATGTCCTCTGTTCTAAAATCCAAAAGGAGCATTGAGATACTTTCTAAACTAATGTCAACACCAATATAATTTGTGTTATTCAAAACAAAGGCATTTCTGTTTGGTCAGAGGTTTGTTCAGTAGCTTTTTATCAGAACTATGTACAGTAAATGATTAATTTGGAAAACCAAACTTGTTTTACCACCCAATGTATTCAGAGTCTGAAAGCAGCTGGAGTTACATAGGTTGAAACCAGATGTCTTTAAAAGGCATGTCAGGATGTGAGGGGGTGGTGACATCAAAACCAGGAAGGATAACACAAAAGGCAGGAATGCGGGGCAAAAACTGTGTGGCTGCGCAGTGTATTTATTAAGTAAATACCAAAGTAACAAAATAAAGACTAAATACAAATAAACAGGCACAAGGGCCAAAACAAAGCAAACACAAAGACACAAGCACCTTTTTCTTACAGACACCGATAGCATTCGTGCTCTCTTTTATGCTCTCCAAATCACTTCTGCATGGATTTTACTAAAGATAATCAGTCTTTCAGAGCATCAGATTGAGTTTACAAATGCACCCTAAAATCTGCAATGCATATAAACCCCTCCATCTACTTGTGGTGAACAGATGCTAAGCCTTAGAGTGATGCCTGGCTTGGATACTGCAAACCAGACACAGATGACAATCATGTAACTCTCTTTGAAATGGTAACTTTATAATGAGTAGCAAAGCTGTTCATTGCCATAAAATCTCTTGGCATAAAACTTGAAATAGATAACAGTGCACCATGTGCTCCTTGAAAGGCATTACCAAGAAGAAGAGCACAAGGGAGGAAGCATAATGTCATGCCTGGACCTTTCTATTAAATACTGCACTTTAAAAAGGGTGGTCTGTGTAATGCATTTCTTAAAAGATACAATGCAATACATTCATTTTCTAAATATTATCTTCAATGCAGTGATATATGCTACAATAGTCAGTCGCTGACAGTCAGGCATTTTCACGAGAAATTTAAAACAAAATGGCTTTTCACCGTCATATTTTAAATGTAGCTTTATGGTGTAGTCTGGGGGATGCTGTAAAAGGCACTCACCTGCTTTCCTCTCTCTTTCTCAGCCAGTTAACCCGAAACCACGCCATCCTGTCCTTACTGATGATATTCGGTTGGGGGAAGGGAAGTGGATGCATTTTCGGTATATCCGCTTTCGGGCAGGGGATGACACGACAGCTGTTCCCCCAGCTGCTCCCAATAATTGGCATTGTGCTCTCGTCGGTTTCTGGGCGGGGTTTGTGCAGCGCCAGGATCCTCTCTGGCTGTACCATCTGTCAATCTCTCTTTCTTCCCTATTTAAGTTGTGCACTATTTCCTGCTCTTGTCTTTCATTTTGTGTTGGTCCTCCTCCTCCCTCCTCCTCCTCTTCTTTTTTCTTCCTTCACCGCATTGTCCGCATAGGGGTACCTCTTGGGGGGAAGTGAGTCTCACTCCCCTGGCCGGGCCTGGCTCCACCGCCTAGGTTCCTCGTAAGTCAGAGGGGACCCCCGGCCACACCTACTCTTTCACAGCTCGTGCGCTTTAGCCTCAGCGAGGCTCTAATCTATACGCCTTTCTCTTAACCCTCTCTCATTTTCCTCCAGGTCATGCGGGCATCCAGCAGGTGCCTGGCCCTCACTTCGGGGCTCACACCTGATGGAGGTCGGTTCTACGGATGGGACCTGTCTAGATCTTTTTCCTTTCCAGGTCCAGGTACCTTTCTGTCCCCCTGGGGTAGCCGGGTCTCCCTACCACCAGGCAAGCTGCCGGGACGGGTCCTCCACCGAGATGGGGGGGATTTCCTCTATCCACGTCGTCCCCTACTCACCACAACCGCCTTTGCAGGCATTCCATGAAATACATAATAATAATAATAATAATCATAATTAATAATAATAATAATAATAATAATAATAATAATAATAATAATAATAATAATAATACATGTTATGGACAGGGGCAGGGAGTACCCCGTCACAAGGCATTGTTGTCTTGCTTACATCTAAGAGTTCTGCATTACAGACTTCCTTAGATTCAATAAAAAAATTCCAAGGTCCTTTAAAATAATGAGCTATGTGGTACACCAGATTCAGCATTTGGATCACATGGGTAGCTTCAAGGGCTTTAGTTCCGAACAACAGGCATGCACAAGTTAAAGTTACACTTAAGGATAATGTTACTACTGAAATGTAACTGCAGGATATGAAACTTATTTTGGCTGTGAATTTTATTTTCATAAGAAACAGAAGTAAAAGCAGTGAGAACAATAATCACAACATATGTTTTCTGTTTTGATAGTTTTCTTTATCCTACTGATACCTATTTCATCCCTGTAAAAGGGGATACACTGACCAGCAATGGTATCCCTTGTGCAGGGTTTGCAATGGTATCCCTCGTGCAGGGTTTGCAATGGTATCCCTTGTGCAGGGTTTGCAATGGTATCCCTTGTGCAGGGTTTGCAATGGTATCCCTTGTGCAGGGTTTGCAATGGTATCCCTTGTGCAGGGTTTGCAATGGTATCCCTTGTGCAGGGTTTGCAATGGTATCCCTCGTGCAGGGTTTGCAATGGTATCCCTCGTGCAGGGTTTGCAATGGTATCCCTCGTGCAGGGTTTGCAATGGTATCCCTCGTGCAGGGTTTGCAATGGTATCCCTCGTGCAGGGTTTGCAATGGTATCCCTCGTGCAGGGTTTGCAATGGTATCCCTCGTGCAGGGTTTGCAATGGTATCCCTCGTGCAGGGTTTGCAATGGTATCCCTTGTGCAGGGTTTGCAATGGTATCCCTCATGCAGGGTTTCTCCTCTAGAAGCCACATGGCTATACCAACAATGGTATAGCACACAAGCGTGAATACACAAACAGAGTGTAAACAAAAATTCATAGAGGCAAAACAAAACACAGTGAGAGGTTCTGACTCACTGTCACATCGCTTAAATGAAAGGGCCTGGCTCTGGCTCATCTGCCTTGATGTGTGTCATGAGCTCTATTATTGTGAGACGCTCTGTTGAGACCCGTCCACCGACCTGTCAAGGATCTACAGCCTTCCAATTCCTGGCTATCATTCCCTGGTAACACACTCCACCAGAATGTCTTCAGAGCGTGTCTGGCTTCTTTTTAAATTTTTAAACTATTAACAAAAAACTAACAAAAGAAAAACAAACAAGATATAAACATTCACATTCCTTCCACATGAAGGGCCTCAGGCCAGCCACAACTCCTGACAAGAATTTCTTATTTTTTTCTCATCCCAAATCTAACACGATTTATCTCTTTAATCCACTTGGAGGTAGAGGCTGGATGTAAACTGGATACCATACACGTCACAAGCGAGCGTCTTAAGATGCCTAACCACTGCACAAAGGAGCCAATCCTGTTTGTTTGATCTCACCTGTAGGGGTCAGAATTTCCCTCCCTTGCCTTCCTTTCTATGAGAATCCTTATAAAAGCTGCTGTTGGTTATTCTGGAAAGAAAAATCCAGAATGTCAATAGCAATTTGTAATAGTTTAATAGATTTTCAAGTCTGTCACATCGTGTCAGTGTCGATTCAGGTGTGTATGATTGCATTGCTGTAAAAGTATCATGTTGTATGACAAAAAATCTCTAGCTCAGTTCCACTTAATAAACTGGAACTGAGATAGACAATACTGATTGCTTTTCATCCCTATCACATCTTAATATCTGAATTTAAAATAAAGCATTGGCCGTATGGTCCCATTAATGATATGCACAATGTGTTGCAACTACATTTTAATAAATAGCAAGTAAACATTATTTAACAATACATTGCACCACTTTAGAGTACATCTCAAATAAAAAGCTAATTCATGAACATGCAACGGTCACACAGTACTTTAGATTACAGATTTATGTAATTACATTGTAATAACTAGGTAACTACCAGTGCTCCTGCACGGTAACGAGTACGTAATTACAGGAAACTGGTCTTGTGAGTAACATGTTGTCACCTGGTGTAATTACATGGTAATTACACACATATTCCACATGTATTTACTATGTAAGGGTAGGAACCATTGGTAGTTAATAGCTATGGGTGTGTTGTTGCATCGTTATTCCAAATTATGTAGTTGGTAACATGTTACCCATATTGTTTTGGAATCTAATGCTGTTACGATGACATTGGAGGATTCCTTTGGGTTGGAGTGATTTTTAAAATGCATTTTGCAACGAATGCCTGAGGGTGATGGTCCACAGATTTAAAACAAAAAAGGTAACACAACTAATGTTATAATTGAGGAGATCTGAATAGATTGAAATCTCTATAAAATATTTATATTTTAACAGTGGTTTATAAGGTGTTTGGCAACCCTAAAAGTGCTGTAAGTGCTGTGTTCCAAAACATTTTCTTTCAGCATGATAACACATATATTGGTAGCAACAAGTAAACACCTAATTTAATTTCCCTGTTTCTCTATGTAGAAACTTGTGTCACGATGCGACAGGCTTGAAAACTGCCAAATCTATTAAACTATTACAAATTGCTATTGACTTCGCTATGATCAAGACTGGTACATATTCATTCAACATGTATGGCAAATAAATCATACATACCAGGCTCATCCAGTTCCTTTGAAACTGGCTCCCATATATTACCTTTCATCTCTGTATCTTTATAATTGCAATGATCTTTGTCTGATAGCTCTGAATATTTTTCAACGGCAAGTGTTATTTTTTCCTCCGTCATGCTTCACCCTGATGGTCACCGTGCATTGAAGCTGTTCTCTGATTGGTCAATACCTTGGTTGTCACACCAAATAAACTACAAAAAATAGGATTTAATCCTATTTATTTAGTGCCACCCTGGTGTCGCTCCCACATCACCTGTGGTGTGAAAGATATTTATCAAAAGTATATGTTCTATTCAGTTTGTTGCATCACTGTCTGATGTGTAGCAGCCTTAAGGTAGCATACCGATCTCCAACGTAAATAGATACAGCCCCAGCAGTTTATGAAGACAAACCATTAACAACTGAAACAGGTACAGACCACCACCACATGTTTTTCTCCAATGTGTATTTTATTGATATCACCTAACATCATTTAGTACAATACAAAAAAATACAGTGAAGGACAATTGGGAGTTTTATTAAAAGTAGAGGCATTTCCATGAAAAAAACTGCTATGCCAATCAAGGTATTCAATTTAACAATGAACATTCCGGATAACATAAAACAAAAAATGGCTACATGGCAATTTACATTACAGTAAAAATTATGAACTTAAAAGGTGCCAATGTGGTTTTCCTTTACATTTGTATTAAACAAACCAATAAAACAGCATATCTGGTTTTGTTAACAGTGTTTTCAACATCAAAATAAAGCATGCACTGCTGAAAACTCTTATTAAGAACAAATACATTATTTTTATTTGTTTACATAAAATGTCAATGTTGAGGCAGACCTTATGCCGTTCTATATTACTTTCCCCCTGTTGCCAACATGTCACCTTTGGAGTACAAATGTCCAACAAACATATATTTCTGCTTCATTACCACTAAAATAATGGATGTTGCATTCCTCCATACTGGTGTTCAAAATGATAGAAACACCTACCAATGTTTGAACCTTGTATTTAGCCAATCTCCCCTCCATAATACAACCCCTTGTCCTGTTAATTAAAATCCTTGTTTGATGCCTCAGAATTCAATTAACAAGACAGGAGGTCTAACTAATGCATCCTTAACATGCATCCTCTATATTTAGATCCACCACAGTGGTACTCCTAAATGAACATGATTGTCTGAGGCCTATATATAACCAGCTTCAATATATTAATTTTACTCCTTTCTTGGCTTTTGTGACTGTTCTTGTGGATTTATAGCACAGGTTTACTCATTCCAGCTTCCATCTGGGCCCTGTTAGTTACCACACATGATTATGACTCGCCTAGCACTTTGCTACATTCCTTAAAAGCAATGTCATAGATCAAAAATTATCATGGTGGAAATTATGACACAAAACCGTTTTCCTTAAAACTGTGTCAAATGAGAAACAGCACAAGATGTGTCAATATCAACTGTGAGTTGTTTTCTTTTTGTTTGAGTCTTGTCAGAGTCTAAAACCCAAGTGACAATTCATTATAAAAGAAGGTTTGAAAGTTGCCAATATAATGTTATACCTTTTTGGTATTTGTTTTTATTTCTAAGCATTAGTCAAACCTAAAAGTTATGACAATAGTGCAGTGTTTTATTTAAATATCAACACGGCAAGACATGAAACTATTTATTTTTATCTGAATCCACTAGCATGTTATGACCTAGGGCAAAGTTATTTGCAGTGTGCAGGTGTAGAGGTGATGTGATATGTAACAGAAGACAGACAACAAAGTTCACGGTCCTAACAGATATTTATTTTGTAATCCCGGTCTAGTGACCGCAAATAATAATCCCAGGCAATATACAACAATGTTGTAAAGGTTCCCTTTTTGTGTGTCCCATAGTCTGGGAGTGATAATGGTTCTTTTTTTCTCAGTGACTGAGTCTAATAAAACTGCAGCAAACATTATTTTTTGGTCATGACCAGTAGGGTTTCATTCCATCTATGTAGGGAATATGGTTTGGGAAATGATGATGCAAGACCATACAATATGTGAAGGACATTTTGAGTAATACTGATTTTAACTTGATTAGTGGCATAGAGACAATCCTGCCTCTCAGTCTTTCTATTACCTAATTGTTTTTCTAATGTATATCTAATGTATATTAATTGAGCACTTCAGGGAACTTACACGAGGCATTGGGCATATATATTTTTAACGTCATTCATTTTTTAAAATGAAAACTCTAATATTCTTTTTCTCTATTCAGATTGAAAAAAATAGTTTGTAGAAAAAGAAAACAGAAAAAAATCCCCCAATTTATAAATTATAATTATGCAGTTGATAATATCATTTTTAAGAGATAATTTTAAATGGGTGGCCCTGAATTTAGTTATTGAAAGATATTGAAATTGCATTGCTTTAATTTATTGTAGACAACTGTGCTGATCCTGTCATGGGATGAATTAAGGGGTCTATTCAATTGATCTAAATGTTGGTGGATCTAAATACAACCACCCTTTAAATCACTAAATAGGACCCTTGAAACCTTCTCAAATCTGTACTTTATTTAGATCCACCACTGTTGAGATCAAATTAATAAACCTGACATTTTATAGTATTAAACTTGGAAAACATAATATCAAACCCCATTGAAGATGTTAAAGGGTTAGACAGAAGCAGAAGAACAAGATGGGTAAATGCCACTAAAAAAAAAAATCTACTGGAATTTCATGTAAAATACTGTAGTGTACTACTACTATCTTTCATTCATTCAGCATGAGGTTTTGTGGCTCCACCTATGTACTACTGCTAGGTTTTAAACTCCAGACCCAAAGGACAGAAATCAATGACCTTACCATAAAAGAGTCAGCAGCTTATTTCAGCTAAACCCATCCCTTGAACAATGCATTTGAACCCTTGTGTTGAGCTGGGCAGCTGGAATAAAAACAATACCTGACACAATTTATAGTGTAGCCTCTCAGCATTCTGGGTTGTTTTGTTGCCATTAATCTATTAGATGTTTGTAATTCAACTAGGGTGTCAGAGTAAAATCAATAAGCTGTAGTAAGAGTGAGGTGGACAAACAGAAGTTCAGCCCCAATTTTGTGTGTTCCAAAAATAAAACATCCCTACTGTTGTCAGCAGAGCAATGTGTTTATAATTAGTATATCTGTGCATACCTCTGTGATCTAGATTTCTCACAGCTTTCTGTGTAGTCCCTCTGCTTCTTTGCTATATTTGCTTAATATGTGTATTAACAGGTGTATTTTTAATGTGTATTTAGTTTTTATAGTTAAGAAAGCAAGAAGTGATGGCAAACAAGCACCATGATTTTATATTTGTCATCTGATTGCCTAATTTTACATGAATCCTATGTGTTCCCTGCTAAAAAAATGTTTTATTACTTTCCAGATGTAACCTTTTGACACAATGTGGTCTATTTCAATTATCTAAGAAGATCTAAACACCATCATCCCTAAACTTGTCAACCTACTTAGTTGACAAAATGGTCTAGCAAAGATTCGTATACAGAGTAAAGCTTCAAACAACATTGTACTGACCTCTTATCTTGTTATTATGTTTACTAGTGATCTGAGTGTCATTAAGGTACTTTCAGTTGTTCTGAATTTGCCATTTGGGTTCAAAGTTGCTGGAATGTAATTAGAAGCTTCTTCCTATTTAAAGGGCACATAAGGACCTTTTTTTATTTTATTGTGTAACATGTTCCAATGTGTTGCTACAACTGTTTACAAGGTGTGTGTTGTTGCTTTTTTTTTTTTGACCACTTTTTTAAACTTTTAAATTGCATTCTCTACATACACACACACACACACCTTACGCAAACAGTTGTAGCAACACATGGGAACATGTAACACAATAAAATAAAAAGGTCCTTAGGTACCCTTTAAGCTAAGTTAAGTTCTATCATGCATTCATGTTCTTAACATAATCTTTGCAACACAATACAGTTTAGTGCTAAGAAAGAATGTACTATGATCTGTGGGAAAGAGCTTGTCTTTTATTCTATATGCAGTGTAGCACTGACTTGACTTTGGTTTGGCAAACTCATGTGGATTTACATTTTAATGAGCTGACATGGACTTCACCATTCTAGACAAATAAATTGAAATGGAAAATACATTTTTTAAATTAATCCAAAATAACTTAATTTTAGTCTTCTGTTTCCACTAGAACTGAAACTAGCAAAATAGAAACAAACAATAGGGGACTTTAAAAGCAGCAAGGCATTAAGGATCAATCTTCTCTTTGATTCCAGTTAAAATTATAACAAGCAGCTGACCAAGAAGTGACCACATTTATACCTGACTAGGACAGTTGAAGAATCCTGCTGTGCCTGTTCAGCAGAATCCAGCTGAAACTACATCAGACCACACAGCCAGCCTTCTGGGCTAAACTATTTTAAGATTTCAGTTTTTTTCTCCTGGAGATGATATAACAAAACGCCTTGACAGATTCAAGAGAAATATGAATAAGCATTGCTTTGTCCTGTTTGCAAAAAAGGAAGAGCTGAACATTTCATACAACTAGTCTCTACAGGTCTTATCCACATACTCAGGCATGGTTTCTTCTCCAGTTGTTAGGCTTCCAATTCATAAACAGTAGGAACCTTGATAAGGGACTCGCAGAGGATCCCTGTTGTTGGCAGGCTTGAGAGTGTGTTTTCTTTTACTGGTGAGGATTAGTTTTTCAGCTGGAAACCCGTCTGGTTCCGAGCATCTGGAAAAGCGGACATGTGTTCCCGTTTCACATCTCCAGGGTTATGCATACAGCCAAGGAACCAGACACAAATAATAATACCATCAAAAACTAATTGATGTTGTTTTTTCTAAAGGGCGTCTTTGATAGTTCAAAATCCTTATGTTCGCATGTCCTTTTTTTGCCCATAATGGGACTTTGTTCCAGTAAACTTACTTAGTAAACAAATGCGCAAATAGAAATCATGCCCATTATAATGTTCAATGAATTAATTGATCCAAATGGTGTTCTTTAATTTAAACAGTTTATTTGAATGTACTTTGTACATTTTTAATACATTGTTCAACTGGACACACCAGTCTCATTTGAATATTGTTTTGCTGCTTAGTTTTCACTGCAAGAAACACGTTTATATTTTTTGCTGTTTTATTTCACAGCTTGGTTTTATGTCTGGTAGTAAAGTATCACTTACTGTCGCCTGCCCAGGTGAGCTAATTCTTGTGCTGTACATTATGCTTTTGCTACTGTATTATTTATGTTATTATTCATGTTCTTAACATAATCATTGCAACACAATACAGTTTTATATATATATATATATATATATATATATATATATATATATATATATATATATATATATATATATATATAAACCAAAAAAAACAAACAAAAAAAACACAGCAGCTCTGAGCCTCTATTGAAAAGTTTTAGACAGCAAAAAATAAACAAACCAGATTATGCACGCTCAAGCATAGTGATCTCTATGAGGGCCATCTGGGTCAAAAATGCGGTATTCTGCTTCACAGCAAGTCAGAATTTCATGAGAGAGAAAAAAGGCAAGGCAAGGCAGGCTCATTTCGAAATGCCTCGCGTATACAGTACCCAACTTCCTGGCAATGTTGTGTAGTGGTTTTTTATATAGATTGTATATATTATATATTTTTTGTTGTGAGTTTTTGTGATGTGGAATGAAATAAACGAGAAACAATATGGTGAGTTTTTCCCCCTTTATTTTAATATGCCATTTCCACTTTTGTTTTATTTGAAGTGTTTAAAGTTACATTTTTTGTTTGCTTGTTCAGCTACAAAAAGCTCAAGTATACCTCATGTTATTAGAAAATGTGTCTATGTCCACTGTTTACTGTGAAGAAATGGCAGTGACAAGGAATTAAAAAAAAAGAAAAAAACAACTAAAATGTGCTGTCAACTTTACGTAGTATTTACAAAACAATGTTTTATTTGAACTGCTATTTGTCATCCTTTGTTTTGTAGTTAATTCACAACTTACTCTTTACTCCTGGGATATTTTTCTGCTTTAATGTTTTACATGTCGTAACATCTTGCTGTAAAATAAAGGCACACACCAAGGGGACAATCCCCCCTGCCCCTGCGGCTGTGCTGTCTCTGTCTGTGTTCAGAGCAATATAAATGCTTTTATTGTTTTTTTAAAATAAGAACGCATATCCAAATGTATATTTAAGCGAAAATATGAATATCCAAACATGAAAATCCTGTGTTTATCCCAGCACTAATTATGTCTCTGTCTGTGTTCAGATATATATATATATATATATATATATATATATATATATATATATATATATATATATATATATATATATATAAAAATCACTCTGCTTACAAACTTGATTGTGGGATCTGATGATGGCCACTTACCTTGCTGTTGTGAGGAATTAATAGGGGGAGGGAGCATACAATAGCTGGCCATTCTAAATTGGGGTAAAACAATTGGGCACTCAAAACTAAACTGTCTGAAACTCTTGCAGCTGGTTTCACATACCCTGATAACACTTACTGTGGATTACCTCACCTAAGGTAACATTAGGTATTCCAAAATCTGGCAATCAAAAACAGTTTTTAATGGAAGTCACAGAAACAGCGACAAACGTTAGCTATAAAACAAGACGAATTTCATAAACATAATCAACATCAAATGTAATCTATAGCCACACAAATATAATTCAATACAATAAATAAAGTGCAACTCACGCATGCAACATCAAGACATTCCATTACTGGAGCCAATACACCATAGCAGCAGTCCACACTCTTTAAATTAGCAAGGAATACTGTAAAGTACAAAAATTATTAAACAAAACACTACCCCAGATATGTTGCTCAGAAGTTTGCTGGGACCCTTTTCAGCGACCCAACAATAAGAAAGCTTGTGAAATTGGCATCTTAGGGGAAATATATATATATATATATATATATATATATATATATATATATATATATATATATATATATATATATATATATATATTTAGGAAAAGACAAAACAAAACAGAAAAAATGAATAAAAGAAATCAGCGGCACTCTAAATGCATAGAATGCTTACTCATGTGCATAGTTTGTTAAGTAGGGATTCAAATGTACAGCAGCAACATGGCCCACAACACTAAGGCTGCATTCACACTGGGTGCATTTCAAACTGACTCGGTCTGGTTCGTTTAATTTGAAACAACGTATCCATGAGCTTGCTGTTCACACTTATTTGCAAGCAAAGGGACCCAGTTCATTTGGATGTGACCTAAAAGTTAATCTTTTTTGTCTTTTTCCATTTTTTTGAGTCCATTTGTGTTGACAATGCAGTTTTCAAATGAACTCGGTTCGTTTATATGGTCTGTGAACCAGATCTTCACAAAATCCTGCAAGACATATTGAAAGCTGGTAGCTATTGATGTATTGCTCCGGTTTTTGATAAAGCATGTCTTAGATTCTTAAATATTGCTGTGTAAGAAAGCACTGGGGGAGCAATACATGTATAAAATTCCTACAGTAGGAGAATGCAGTTTATGCAATTCTGCATGGTTCTCCTAATGTCGACATTAAACAACTTAATTTAAGAAAAGACTACATATAGTTATATGTAATATTATACTATTTTTGTTAGTTTTGTCCAGTTCGGCTTGGATTTTAGTATCTGACCAAAGCTTCAGTTTCTTCCACTGTCCAGATTTCCACAGTGAAAAACTGTGACGTTTTTGTTCTTCAATTCACTTATGCTGTAGCAACTCTGAAGCTGATAAAATAACAGCATATAATAACACAATAATAGTTTAAAAATTAAATATCAGGTGAATTTATTGCAGATCACAACAACTCATTATTTTCTTTATATTGTCATCTATTCAACACATAAATGTAAAGAAAGACAGATTTAAAAAAAATAGATTAGCTATTACCATTTAAACATGTGGTATACACATAATCAGAATGATTAAACAAATAATCTGTATACTTGTTTATTTTTTTTTGGTTGAATGGCGCTAACACAATCTAATACATTACTCTTTAGAGCACACTGATGCAGTTTTGTCCTTGGATAAAATAAATAAATAAATACAATAGCATAACTGAGATGACTAACAATTTTACTGTTTCCGACCAGGACAACAAATTAAGGCTGGAACTGTGACAATCCCAGTTTTCACAGGATGTGGTAACCCCAATGTAGTTCCCCATTTTTTGTTTTTTTTGCTCTACTTGTTTCCAATATGAGCCAAACTATGTCCAAAATGTTTACTTCCGAGTCAGGGTACCTTGTATTTGTTTATCTTATATTTGTTAACTATGTGCAAAAGGACCAAATCCAGCTGTTGTTCACAGTCTTAGGTGGACTCGTTCATTTCTCAGGCGGACTTCACACCAAACATATCGAACCGTACCGTGTGCAGACCAAACCCTCTAAACCACTGGTGCACAACTCAAGTCATGGAGGGCCGGTGTCTCTCCCTGTTATTGTTCTAACCATACCCTAAATTGGTTAATTTGACCAATTAAGCTTCTAATAAGGTCCAATAAAGTAATTTAGGGAGCAGTTGGAATAAAAACCTGCAGGGACACCGGCCCTCCAGGACCGAGTTTTCCAGTTATTTTTGTGTAGTTGGTTGGTAGTGTTGCTTTTCTTGGGTCTGGTACTCTGCAAAAATGAAAAGCATAAAGTTCAGTCTCTTCTCTCTTGCTTTCCATGCTCTTTAAGCCTGATATATCTGCTATTAGCTGCTGTGTTGCTGCTACTATTTCATGAATTATGTCACTATCATGTATTATGCACTTTCTACTGTATTTAATGTACTATTTAATGTATTATGTTATTATCATGTATTATGCATTTCTCTGTATTTAAAGTATTATGGATTTTTTTGTTGTTACTGCATCTTGGTGGTCCACTATCAAAGGTGCTATATAAAATAAAGATTGATTGATTGATATTGTGTTCACTTTGAGTCTCATAACTGAATACAGTACTCCCAAATGCCTTGTAATGTGAACCCTCCATCACACACCCTTTCCCTGTTGTAATTTTTGTTTGTTTTTGTTATCTGTGCAGCAAAAAGTAAAACAATAAAAACTGTTTTACAAAAAAAAAAAAAAAACTCACAGCCAAACCAACAGTACATTTGCTTCAAGGTGAGTGTGAACAACAAACACATTGATTCATTATTTTAAACCAAAGACCAAACTGTGCCTGTTTGTAATAAACCCAATGTGACACAATCTTAAAAGATAATCAAAGCAAAAGCCTAAACACACTTATTATAAACAGACATAGGCGATGTTAAAGAAACACAATTTTCTTCGCTATTGCGAGCCACTACTCACCAGACAGATCTCTGTCTCAATGGTTGCTGAAAACAATGGACACTACAATCCTGTATTTCACCTAGTGGAACTCCTTTGGGAAATAATCCCACTACAGGTTACTTCCTTTTATTTGCTACAAGTAATTCAATTATTTCATTTTATTTTGTTTCATCTCCATGTTCAACGTTAAGTGTATTTTCTTTTTATAGCGTATAGCATTTAAAATATCTACGTGATGCTAAAAATAAAATTTAAAAATTTAAAAAGCTGCTCTCAAAGATTAAAAGACCAGGTAAGTTATTTATTTGCTACCAAGTGAATGCATTTTTTTTCAGGTACTAGTAGAGACTTTTCATGTGATCATGCTAATGTAGTATTCCGTGTTTAGAATTCTAGTAATTCTAGTTCTACTTTAAATTGCTCGACCTCCCGTTAACACACACTCTTTGCCCATTACATATTCTCTGTGTTATAATTATTTCTTCACCACACGCAATACAAAGTCTGTTTTAATTCTTGTCATGTGTTTTAAGTTTTAAAAATCCAGATAATTTTAAAATACACCGTACAGTATAACTGTATCATTGTTTCTTAATTAAAGCTTCGAAAATATCACCAGTCTGTAGCTTCAGTCAAGAAAAATAGCTGTAATCTCCTTTGGTAAGCTCTATACATTAAATGTATTTCTAGAATTCAAAGTTCCATGACACATTTAAGTTTTTTTTTCAAGTAAGATTTTTCTTTATCTGACCCCTCTAATACAATATAATTTTGCCTGCTTAATCATTGAGTTTTCAATACATTTCTTGACTTTGTAGACCTCAAACTTTTTTTTTTCTTTCAAATGTGCTGGCATATTTCATTATAATGTTTAAACTATTTGTTCTTAGATTTTTTTGAGTTTTTAGAACTTACTCTGTTTTTGGGGTTAACAGTTTTAACTTTGGAAGGTATGCAAAGTGAATGTTAATCAGGAAATGGATGTTAGCTTCAATGTAGAGGTCAGCTCAGGCTCGAGGCACAAAATGTTCTGCAACATTTTCAAGGGAAAAAAAAAAAATGTTATTAAAAGGAAACCATTTTATCAGCTCTAGAAAGTCATTTGAACATATCAAACCATACTGAATATTATGTTGTTGTTTGCATCTTTGTTTCAAATCAATACTAATTTAATTTATTATATATTAATTATTAAATAAAGCAATTACAAAAGACCATTCAATAGGCAAACATGGGCAGGATTGAATGGTTATTCACATAACACATTTAAACAAAGCATTTAGAAACAATGCAGAATTTTACCAAGACTAAAAAGATATCAAAGACATAACATCAGGCTGCTGGTAGACACACTGACCATTGTCTCATCTTCCAAATGTGCACGTTCCAGCATGTTCAACTCAAGGGACTGCTTTGGATTAGGTAAAAGTACCATGGTGATTCTAGAATCATGAATGGGTGACACCGAGGAGGTGAGCTCAGGGCATTTTCCAAGACACTTTTTATTAGATTTGGTACATAATAATTTTGCAGCACTATAGGTAGTGAGATAAATATGTACGGTAACATGATTTTTTATGTAATCAGCCCCATGCAGTTTTTTTTTTTATTATAATTTGTTTCCAGTGTTGGGAGTAATGGGTGATATAAAGCATACTAATAGCTTATCAACTGATGAGAATTCCCCCCCCCCGGCCATCATATCCCACTGTCATTCACTAGTATTGCTTACTTCCGGGAATTATGATTTAACCCAATAGCCAGGTGGACCCTGCTTTCTTTCCTGGTAAGACACAAGCACAATCTATTTCATGAAGAATACAAAGTGACACTAGAGGGTACTAAGCAATATTTCCATGCAGTTTGTACTTTTTTTGCACACCATCATAATCTTGCATAAAGTCTCTACACTGCAACAAAACAGACAGACAATAGTATTCTGAAATTATAATTACTTTAAAATGCATGGTAAAATGTAATGCATATAGGCTGCTTTTTCATGTTTTCCTTTAAAACCTGTGTCATGCATTTATTCAATGTACAATCCTTCATGACTGTATCAATATATTGCAACTATTTAGAAGTACATAAATTGTAAACTTGGTTGCTTTTCTGGGAGGAGAATCCGACCATAACCAATGCGTCATCAGCAAGTGCATAAAAGCTCTGTGTGTTATTCTTTCTTGTCGCTTCTTTTTGTTTCAGCTGCTCAGTCAAGCGCTGGGAGGCCGAAAAGGGAGTGACTGCTTAGAGCCTGGAGGAAGGGCTGCCCTCAGCCAAGGATTTCCTGAGGTTTCCCCCTGAAAAAAATAAAAATATGTGAGTAGGGATTTTTTCATTACCTGAGTGCTGAGCGGTTCGTATTTAGTTCTGCGGGGTGGGTGGTCAAGTTTGAGAGGCTGGGCTCTCTCCCCAGGCGCATTCATGCTCTGGGGGATGGGCCATGTCTCAGCTGCTGATTTTCATTAAATTCAATATTTGGGGGTTAGGTGGCAGAGTGCCACTGTGGAGACCGTTACATATTTTTCATTATCCATTCATTGTTTGGCGGTCTCGTCTTTTGGGGGGAGGTGGCTTCATAGCCACGTCCTATCTGCGGCACTGGGATGCATGTATCTGTTCGTGTATTTCCAGGCTGCATCTGCAACTTATCATGCATCTGTTGTAAATCAACACAAATTGGAATTAGGAACCAGTATGTGCTTTCCTGGCCTCCTAATAATTACCTTAGTATAAACCATGTGTGTGCAATGACAAATGACTACATAACGCTCTAAAGACTATGTTGTGATGCTTTTTATAATGAGGCATTTCTTCCTGATGTATAACCTGTAGTGGTTCCAATTATTTAAATGGAAAATACAGTGTTTCACAATCTATCTCTAATAGTTGAGGCTTACATTGATTACGAAGGTATTCATTAGAGCTCATGAAAGACTTGTACTACTTGCATGTATTTCGTCAATAAAAGTGATTTGTAGTAGTGGAAAGAGAGGCCATTCGGGCCAGATACCGGTAGCTGATTGATTGATCCTAGAACTAGTCAATTCTTAGAAGATCCCAATGATTCAGCAGAGACTACATGGCTTGGTAACCCATTCTATACAGATGTCACTATCTAAACAAGTGTCCTAACTGGTGCACTGTTAAATGTTTAAAAGCATAAAACACTCCCAGGATTAACACTGACAACAGTTTAGAGCAGATCCCATCATATATAGATTAGAAGGTAATACAGGAGGAAGTGTAATGTGACAACTGCTATAGGGTCCAGGTGTAACTTATTCCTTAAACACTGAACAAATAGCAACAAATGAACTACAAAGAAAGATCACCTCTATGGATCCCAGAGTGGATATTCAGCAGCATTCCTGTCAGCTCTCAATTTACTGTACCACTACGCTATGTTCTGACATAGCATTTTACAATTTGAAACTTCAGTCGAGAAGAGATGAATTACTTACCCCAGTAGAAGGTGGGCCCCATGGAGTAAGCTTCAGATTCCCTGGAAATTGTATGTTAGCCAACTACTGTATGCTTGTCTATTGGCGGATGAAGGTTACACCCTTCAATGGCTGTCAAGACTTTACTAAATAAACAAATGGACCGTGGAAATCTGTACATTTAATCTCCCTGAAACCTATTAATTCAGGGATAAATAAAGAACAGCAAGTCATTTTGGAAGGGAAACGGTACTCTCACCTTTCCATTTTGAAACACTCGCAAAGATTAATTGTAATCAAGGAAACAGTCTTTAAACAATATGACTACTGTAGTCATACTTTTGTTGAAAGTATTTTCTATATGGTGGACAGTCAAAAGTTAGAGTATTTAATAAATGCAATTGAGATTTTTTTTTTTAAATCATGAGCCTCTTCATGAAGGATTAATATAGTTCTTAAGATTAAACATGGTTAATAAATGCTTACATACAAAATGAGTCGTTATTCAGTTTCCAGTCATTTAAAAGAAGAAAAAAAACACAGTGATACCAAATATTACCCATGAGCTCTCCCAAGATCCACTGTACTGTATGTACCATAATGTAACAATTACCTTAAAAGAATAAACATGATGTACGCTATAAGTGAAAAAACTCAAACTTCAATTTAAGCATCAAACAGTAAATAACAAAAATAGAGCAGCACGATCGTTGGTTCAAATACAATATGCTGGAGGATTATTCCATGATCTTTTCTTCACCTTTGATTTTCATGACCTCTCACACCTGTCTGTCGTATAACTGTTTTCATTTTAAGATATTTGACAGAGCCAGTGATTAATCCTTCAATGTTAAATCTGGAACACATGTTTTCCTGTTGTAAACTTGCTGAGAGTGTGTGGATTATTATGTAATATTTTCTTATTTTTCAGGCATTGAAGGTGGCATTACACTTCCAAACTGAATCTTTGTAAAAGGTAACAAAAGGATAACTATTTCAATTTCCATTATTACAAATGTAATTATGACTGACACCTGGTTAGTTTATGCATATTGAATTCATAATAAGTGCATTAAATAATTATATAATACCGTATAATGAGAAATTTTGGCTGTTACTAAATTTTGGCTGGTATTAGATTTGGCTACCTTGGTAGATTTTGATGGTTTTTGAATTGCCATTTTTCACTTAGCGCGTTCACAAAGAAAAATGCCACAGTTTTGTATTTCTACTTTTAATTTAAAAAACGTTCAAATACATGTTTACTTAATGAAATCTGTCTTCTAAAACAGTATCTAATTTAATTTAACTCATTATAGCATCTACAATGTCACTGCAGCAACTTGGATAACAACAAAGAAGTCCTTCTAAAAATGAGTTACAGCATTATCGTTAGATAGTTCTTAATTTTAAGATACCAGTAATTGGAAAGGATTAGTAGCTGCAGTACACTTTAATGATAGGCATTTGCTAACTCTCAGTTTTAAAACATAGCTCTGATTCACTAACATAACACAATGGAATAATCACAATATCATTTAGTAATTGTAGAACAGTGTTGCCACATGTGAAGACTTTAACAATAAAACAATACATTTCTTTTGGTCACCAGACCCGGATTACAATAAAGCTTTCCAAACTGGATTACAATTGTCTGTGATTACTCCTGCACTGCATCACCTCTACTCCTGTTCACAATCACCAGCCACTTTGCCACAGCGATCCAATCAAAACCGCCAATAAAGCCAAAATAAATTTCCCGCCAAAAGTTCCTGTTTTTTATATATATATATATATATATATATATATATATATATATATATATATATATATATATATATATATATATATATATCGCTATTATCTGACACTGTGCCTGTTCTTGATATGATAACTCTTTTCCTATTCACGATGAATCATGTTGGGTCTGGGGTTATGGAATACATTCACTTTATCAGTTTATATGTTGGAGTTGACCACCACAATTCTTCTTATTTTTAATGCTCAATCTATTTAGATTTCTGATCAAACATATAATAGGCTATTTGGATCACAGTTCTAGTTCTTTTGCCATGCAAAGTGTATTGAAAACATTGACAGCGCATGGGTAGCAATCAAAGGGGCAAACAGAATACTTGGCTATATAGCCAAAAGTGTAGAATGCAAATCCATGGAGGTTATGATGAATTTGTGCAATGCACTGGTGCAAAATAACTATACAAATGACCAAAATTACCACTTTTAAATGGGTTTAACCACAAACTCAAGTTAAACAAACCCTGACCCTGGTTAAACACAAAGTGGTCGGCAGTTTTGTTTTCCTCTGTAACTGAGCTCCGATCCTGGTTAACACATTCATTGCGATTGGAGGATTTCAACAAGATGTTTTCTTGGTCCGGGTAGTGTGGACGCACATCAATCCTTTGTCTTATGGCCTTACAACAAATATCCACACAACCCCCACCGCCACCCCCCCTTTAAAATATTGGTCACAAATGCATACGAATGTCAATAAAATTGTATAGGATTTCATAGGAGTAGTATCTGAATAACTTTTGTAGACATTTTGCAATTATTTTTTAGTTCTGAAGAGAACTTTAAAAATAGCCACAGATTCATAAATAGTTCAAGTGAAAAACTGCAACAACAAATTCTTTGAAGTTCATTTGAATTTGCGGCTGTTATTTTAAGGTGTAACCAACATTTCGTATTTCCTTAAAAGCTAACTAATGCTAACACATGAAACTGCAAAGAGCATCTTGAAAAATTCCTTTAAGATGATAACTTAGGTTCAAGGCTGATGGCTTCACTCTTCCAACACACAGTGGATTTGATTGGGTCGATGCAAACCCTGTGAGCGTCTTACTATAACTGTAACCGATTCTAGCTGACCTAATTGGGGAATTACTTTCCAATCCAGATGTTTAGTCAATTAGGGAATAGAAGTATAGAAAAATCTAAATTATTACCAGAACTTGTGTATTCCATTACAGCTGGTAATAAGTTTGATCCTGAATTTGCATTCATACTCAGTTTATTACCACACATTTGATATCTGTCAACACCTGTTTTTTGTTACACACTGGCTTCACAATACATTTTCTTGCTTATCTATTTTTTTCTAAAATTAGAGACACACATTCTAGTGCCAGCAGCCGTTATGAATAAGTAGAAGTGGGCTGCTCTTTTTTGTTGTTCCTTCAGAAGTGTTTCAAAGTGAAGAAAATGTATTAGAAGTTAAAAGTTGAACAGTGAAAAGTGTAATAGGGGGCCCTTATTCATACCACACAGAATACCAATGCATGTTATTTAAAAAATACAGTAATTTAACCCATGACATGATGAATGTGTGACAAACACATTGTAAAACATACTGCTTAGTTACATTCTCCACTATAGTTTTTGCTGCTTTGGTAAATTAATCACAGCCATAGTGCTGTGGATGGCCCCTGTGATTACATTTCAATATATGCACAAACTGACAGTTGAACTTACACAGACCCTTTATAGGAAATCTCACAGTGACATCATAGCTTATCACTCCATTTCCTCCAAGCTGCAAAAAAGTCCCCTGTTGCCAACAGTGAAATCATATGCTCCAATTCAATTCTTAAAGCAAATAAACTATAATGCTAATTTAAGCCACAGTTATTTAAACCCGGGAGGATGGCTATAACTATCAAACCTCTTGTGTGTTATTTGACCATCATTATAAGTTTAAATCATTACAGTTCTCAATACATGTTTGTGGAGTATACGCTATTTATAATGGTTACAGTAGAGAGGTGATATGTTGTTGTCTAGATTTTAATTCACAGCAAAGTCAACTGAGGCTCCATTGAGTGTTTGTTAGTGTTATAATATCTTCTAAGTTATCATACATAAATATTATTGCTGTTGTTTATTCAAAACACCCATATTGCAGCCAAAATCTGCATTTTGCACGCGTAAAACCGTGTTAGCGGCCGTAAAGCGGGACTTTAGCGGCCACAAAAAATGTGGTGGATGAAAACAATGGCTTTCACCTGGTGTTCTGCACCTGCTATCAATTTAGCAATTTAACATCATTAATCCATTTAAATGATATTGGAATGTATTCAAATGCAGAACAGAACATGGAATTGATTTGGCAATACTAAGCGGGTGCAAACATTTAATGAGATGTAAGGATTTTATCTTGCACTTGGGCAATTGCTGACCCTCCAAAAACTTTGCACCTCCTCTGACAAGGTGCAAACCATTGTAGAAGCAAGAAATTAAGAGCTGTGTAAAACCACACACCCTCAGAGACCTGTCATTGGCATCAGGATGGCTGCTGTGGTACACTTCCTGCGGCAACGCTTGGCTCTTGTTGAGGACGGGAAGAAAAACCTTCGGAGAAGGACAAGACGGAAAGACCCTGCATATTCAAACCCAGGGTCACTTTGTTTGGGATAGATTTTACTCTCCACTTCCCTCTGCAGCGGTGTCAGCTGTGATGTGGATGGTGTTCCTCCTCCTGTTTCTGCTACATGCCTGTGCTGCGTTGTGAGTTTCGCTTTTGTTCACCACCGCAGGTCCTGCCACCTTTTCATCACCTGTTTGATTGTCCTCCTGGTAACACCGAAAGCATTGACTTTCTCCACTATAGAGGACCACATGGCCTCTTTAGTAGCATAACTGATGTTGGCTGAGGCTTTACCAAATAACTACATTTCATGCTGAGTGACCTCAGCCATAAAATCTCCTCAGAAAACGTTTTCTTTTCCATGTGCCAAGACTTTGCTGCCCTTCCTCTGACATATTTTTTTGTTTGGTTTGATTTTCTTGCTCTGCAAATCTCATACAATGCCTACTGCTCTCCGTACTCCCAACTCACCGCACCTCTGGGCTGTAAATGCGACCGCTAAATACCCGATGCACAGGGGGCGCTCATTGCGACCCTCATTATCATGATTGCAGCTCATTATTTGTCCGTGTTGAGTAATTTGCATTACTCTTAAGCTTACACAGGTCGCAGTGCAAAATAATTGCCTGGGGATTATCTACATGTTGCTGTTTTAACCACCAGTCTGTTGCTTTATTCCCTTTGTTTTGCGTCACTTTGGTCCTTTGTAGAAAAATTCCAAACTTATGACACTATGTCTTCTTTTTCATATTGTGGGGGGACTGTATGTTACCATTACTACCGCTAATAAGAAATTATGGTAACTAAATTATTAAGTCAAAATGTTAAACTAGTGGATAATGTTTAATAAAAAGTATGAGTTAAAACATGATGTGTACTATAATATTATTGATATACATGTATTTGAGTTGTTTTGTTAATGTGTATCTGTAATAAAACAAAACTACATTTCTGAGAAATAAAAATAATGTCACAGGGCTCTAGTCATGTGGCATTGATAGTTACACTTAATGATTATATTGTTTTAGTTTATAGTATAATTTACATAATTTTTCAGTTCAGTTACGAATGGAAACTCATGGCTCTAATAATCCAATAATTACATGAATCCCTTAAAACAACCATTGCAGTTTAGTGTTCTTTTTTGCTTCAGTCCATCAGCACATGCCTCTCAAAGGCTATTTATTTATTTGAATGTATTGCATCAGGAGTATTCTCTTCAGTTGAAACAGCTGAGATTCCTTTGGGACAACTGGAATAAAATGGAAATTGTATTACAAATCTCATATGCATAAGGTGACCATAATGCTCTGTGTTCAGTGGGACAGTTTGGGACAGTTCAGGCTTTTCAACTCACAGCCCTATGCATTCTGGTACATTTTACCTGCCTCAGATACTTTACTTTCCTTTAAGAAAAGCAGGACTAAGCTTACCAGAATGTCCCAAACTGTCCCGTTGAACACAGAGCCATATGGTCACCTGATTCCAACAACTACACTTAATTATAAAAAATATGAACTGCTAAAAAACAGGAGAGAAAGAATTTGAACTGCAAATCTACCTCCTGACCTGGAAGGACGCTAAGTAAAGTTTGTGGTACGCCTTTACAGGGTTGGGCTGACTCGATGGTAGGATTGTACTAGAAGTCGGCCATCTTGGTGAAGGGGCGTAGCTGTAAGACTGCTGAACAGCAACTCTATTGTGATCAGCTGTGTTGTGCACAGCAATTGGATACAGCGTGGAGACATACATACATACAAATCTGGAGCTGGAGCGACCAAGCCAGCACCAGCATCCAGAGAACCCGCACTGCCCCACTACCACACCACATCAGCCTCTCCCAGCACGGAGCACTTTCAACTGGAATTGTTTGTATATTATTATTGGAACCTTTTTGTTTAGGACTACAGTCTCACCATTTTGACCCCTATTACCATTGCTGGTAGAAAAGTATACTTGAAAATAAAAACAGACAGTTTATTGGAAATCAGTTCATTGTGGACCTTCACACCACTCACATACTGACAGATACACATAGCTCATCTGGTTGTCTCTGCGGAAAAACAAATAAATACACAAAGATAATTGTATATAACAGATATTTAGGTCACATGCCAATACTGATATGAACTCAGATTGCCAAGTCAAACAAAGTCAAACAACAACATAGTGCATTATTTGGTTCTGTTTAGGTTAAAAAAAACAAAATTCATACACTGTACTCTTGCCTATTTTTGGGGATTTTGAATCCCACTGTGCATTACTGTCATTCTACCGTCTCCATCACAAAGACTGGGCTAGAGTGAATTATTTCAGTTTGTATTTTAAACTCCTACTTCCCCAGTTCAAATCATACTGATTTCACTCTGCATAGATTCATTTCAAATTGCTATCTAATGAACAGTGAACAGTGCTGCTCCCAGAGTCCCAGTGTAAATGATATGCTTCATCGCAGGGGGTTTGATGCTGGTGAAATCTTTTAAAAATAAAAACATCAATCAATGCTAAACAAACTTACCATGTTTACTTTAAACATTACAAATACTTCTGTGTAGTAGTAATAATAATAATAATATAATAATAATAATAATAATAATAATAATAATAATAATAATAATAATAATAATAATTAAAAAAAAAAAAAAAACTAAAACAGTATTCATATTAGTTTATCTCCTAGTTAGTCACTGTCATATGGATGGGTATTGCTAAACTCACTGACCCAATCTTTAGGGGTGATTTCTATCATTTTTGAAATCTTTAATTAAACAGTTTGTTCAGTAGTAACAAAACACCAGATACTGAAGTAAAATTGCTTTGAACAAATAAAAAAAAAGACTTGCATGTTTTTTGCCCCACTCCAAGTGTAAAACAAAAAATTATCTGGCAGTACAGACAATCCGTGTTATTCCACAGCAAACGAATTCCTAGGATCCCTTCTGATAACTAAATAGAGACCATATTTTGCTCGTCCTGCAATATACTTGACTTGTGCTATATTCCATAGTTAAAGTAGTTAAAGTACAGCATGTATTAGGACTGTGAGCTTTAATTTTAAAAGAATTATGTACACAAGATTATTTAAGAAGTGTGACTGCTTTGAGAAATGTAGCCAGACAGCCAAGGTGTCAAAGACAAACACGTCAAAGCACCCACTCAGTATGAGAAGAATTTAACTGCTGCCAGACAAGATACAAAAGGATGAATTTAGTGAGCAACTACAGCATCCAATGCAGGAGAGAAGGATTGGCAGAAGATTACTCTTAGATCTATTTCCAAATGCAGACCCTTTGCTTCTCCTTTTCAGAAATTAAAGGGAAAGCATCTGCAGTGAAGATTAAATCATTTGAACACCATCTTTGAGAGACTTGAAAAATCCAAAACATCCCTTTAGACATCAAATAATTTATTTAGACCTATTTTTGACAGAACTGTTAGGAGATGTTTTGGAGAGTGAAATTGTTTTAACATCTTCAAGTCTTCTTCCCTGTCACTAACCGCTAGCTGCTTCCTTTATAAGTCCAGTATAAATCCAGTAACATGCTTTGACCCCAAAGACACTGCTGAGCTGAAATGCCCTAGGAAGTGAAATAGTAACAGCCTTCCTGAAAGTTAGACAAGCAAACAGAAAACATACTAAGTGAAGTTTCAGATCATTTTTTTTGGTTATTAAAAAGAGAAACAAAGATGGTGAAAGAAAGTGACTGACACATATATCCTGTTCATGGACAGCTGCAAAAAAAAAAAAAAAAAAAACTCCCTCCAAAGATCTATTGCAAGCCATTCATGTGAATCATCAAAACACACATGATTACAGTATGAGTTACTAACAGGCAGTGAAAAAAGAGTGGATGGAGGAGAGACACCTGTAAATAACAATGAATTAATAGGGAATATTTCCAAAAAACAGACACTGCTTTACTGTTAAAATTTGGACTTGGCCCCAGTTGCATGTGAAGTTAGCCCAGTTTAATTTCCAA
This sequence comes from Polyodon spathula, assembly GCF_017654505.1. Taxonomy (NCBI): domain Eukaryota; kingdom Metazoa; phylum Chordata; class Actinopteri; order Acipenseriformes; family Polyodontidae; genus Polyodon; species Polyodon spathula. Next base: position 17,397,885 of record NC_054548.1, on the reverse strand, counting down.
GTGAGCAAAGTCAGCTGCAGTATATGAATCTCACAGGATTTGAATAACAGATCTACAGCAGACCTTTGTGTGTCACTATGTGACATATTCTGGCAGATACATCTCAGAAGATACCTAATTCAAACTAGTTCAGACAGTTTTATAAACATTTGACTTGAACCAGACTAATCACAGGGCTTAAAGAAATGAGTTAAGAAGATAGATTGAGGGAGCTATATTTATTTGGCCTAGGACAGAGAAAGAGTAGGGAGGACTAGATTAAAGTTTCTAAAATCTAAAAGGAGTTGATAAATTTACTCCTTGACAATTTTTAAAACTCAGCACACAAATCAAAGGACAGTCAGACATTCAGTGGAAACAGACTTAGGACATACTCAGGATAGATATTGTTTTACACAGAAAGCAGTGTATGCATGGAATGGGTTACCAAGTTGTCGCTGCTGAATCAATGGGATGAATCAACTACTATTAACCGGAAAAGGCAATGATGGGCCAAATGGGCCCCTTTCATTTGTTCTTATGAGCTGATTCCTTTATATTATGATACAGTGGGCCAAAAAACAAACAAAACAAAAACTGCTGATGTTACCACAAAGCCTCAAAAAAGAACCAAATCTTTATTATAGAGCACCTACATATATCTCAATTGTTTCATTTAGCAAAGCTGTGTTCAGGCAGGGAATTCAAATCATAAAACATCAAACATACTGTATTAGACTCCCTCATTATCAGAACATTCATCAGTCAAATGGCAAGTATCTCATTCATCATTTGTTACACAACTCACCCAATGATCTGCTAGAAAGGGCATTATATCTCACCTCAATCCATTTGTCTCCGCTGTACGTTCCAAAGTTCGCCTCCTCCTCCTCAGCCTCCTCCTGTTTTTTGGCTTTGTCTGAAAGGGAGGGCAGTTTGCTCCCCTGCTCATTGCTTCCTTACAGTCGGCCTTTCCATTATCAGCAATCTAAATTAAGGGCAGGGATACCTCAAAGGACAAGGCCAAAGGTGTAATGAAAATATGTATATCATAGTATTTGTTGTGTAAGCTTTAATAAATATTATTTTCTATCGCATGAGTTTTCTTGACTGAATGGCTGGTTCTTAAACTGAACACTTGGGGTGAATGCTTATGTCTTGCTATTTTAAAGGTTTTTTTTTTAATAGTGAAATTCAGATGCTACATGTTGATCCCAGAGGGGTGCAGTGTTACAGTATGGTCAGTCTGAGGCTCAGGATCTCACTTTTTGCTAAAAAGACTTTTTAAAAACAGATCTCCTGAATAACCCAGCAGACTGGCTTCACACATGACCTCAGAGGGTTTCTCCTGAATGCTGGGAGTACTCATTAGGTATATATTATGACCAAATCTTGTATGTCAAAACAGAGAGAGTAGGTGCGGCTGATAGAAAGGTTATGCACATAATTTGAATGGAATGAGAAGTGCTATTAGTCCAAGTTCCAGATCAGCTTAAAGGTAGATACAGAGAAAAAAATGTATAGCTCAATATTAGAGCAAATGAAGAACCGCTCAGAATAATAGAAACACCATAAAATATACTCTTCATAAAAAGAAAAACATAGGTATTTTTAATGTATTTTTTATAGCATTAGAATGGCAGTTTCCATAGTAAAATAGACAGTTCCAAAGAACCTTAAACTGTACAGAAATCATTAAGACATTCAATAAAGTCACTTTCAAAGGTCAGACAAAGTTCAAGGTGAACAGAAATCTGTAACCGGTATACCCACCATTGGCATTGATGACAGCCTGCCATCTCCTTCCCATGGATCAAGTCGTAGCCTGTATAACATGCTGGGGAATTGCAACCCACTCTTGCTTAAGTGTCTGGAAAAGTCCTTGTAATGTTTGTGGCTCATCGTGATGTCGTCGCACGGGTCGATCAAGCTCGTCCCACAATTCTCAATGGGGTTCAGATCTGGTGATCGAGGCGGCCAGGGAAGCACTTGAACATTGTTCTGAGTGAGGAAAGCTGTGTTGGCCCGAGCTGGGTGCGGTCGTGCATTGTCATGCTGGAAAATGACGTTATGATGGTTCATGAATGGGATCACATGAGGCTGTATGATCTCATAACAATAGCACTGAGGTGTCAGGTTGCCTTGAACATGAACAAGGTTGGTTCTGCCGCTGTCTGAGATTGCCACCCACACCATGATAGCATTATTGCACTGAGCCTTGTTAAGTCTAGACATAACTTCAAATGTGTCTACAGCAAACACCAATAAGAAATGCAAGCTGAAAACCCTCCTCTTTTGTATCTTGGCATGTTGCACGTGCAAGTGAATGCACGTGAACATTGCAAGTCTTAAGCAAATGGTATTCATTTTGGGAATATTCACATGTTTTGGCGTATGTCATGTGCTTTTTGATCCTGACAATGTGACTGTCATCAAAACGTGTTTAAATAAAATACAATTCTTTTAATCAAGTTGTGCTGCAAATTTTAAGAAATTGAAGAAAAAATATCTGCTATGCGTTTCTTTATTTGAAAGTTACAGTATTGGGACACATAAAAAAAAAATTAAAATTACATTTGAAGCAACTTACTGTACTGAGTTACTTCTTGGCATCTGCATTGTAAATTTCATATCAAATTATGATCTGTTTCAAATTTTTGGTTTGATACGGTACTTGGCAGCTAAGTTTTAACATTCCTATATAATTTAATACAAAAATCACTGCCAGAAGAAGTTAATTTAAACTTACAGGAACTCCACATAAAACAATTGAAATGACACCTGCTTTAAAAATAAAAAAAAAATAAACATGTTTTAAGTAAATAGTTTTTATTAAAAAAAAAAATATATATATTCTAGAAATAATTATTGAAAATATAGCAAAAGCTCAGCTATCACCAAGCTATTTGGAAAATATTATTTATTACAAGATGTACATTATATCGTATTTTACCCTTATAAACATAGCTATACATTAAAGTCTTTTAAAGACAAATAATTTAAAAAAAACTAAATAAAAAACAGAAAACCAGAACATAAATGATGGATTTTAAAAGCAAAAGAATAATCCTATACATTGTCTGTGTTTGTATATAAAGTTTCTAATTAGCACATCTTGTATTGCGCTTAAAAAAACAAACAAAAAAAAAAAAAAAACTGTGGTTACCATTCAAAAAAAATTGACACATGATCTCCATTGCCAGTATTTTAGTAAGATTAGGGTTAGTAAACACATTGTTATAAATCTGTATTATGAATGGAAGTGCATTGTTTTATAAGCAAATGGTTTAACCCATTTTTGTTTTTAATTCAGGTATCTATCTGAAACATTTTGTGGCTCAATGACATTAAACATTGATGACATATACGTTTATCTTTTGAATGCGGTATCTTTATACTTATATTCAAATACATATATTGCATAGTTATGTTTTTTTTTGCCAACAGAGTGCTCTTCACTGATGCCTTTGTGTGTGTGTGTGAGTGTGTGTGTGTTTTTAACTCACATACTTTACAGTACTATTGTCATAAGCAAGGTTACATGTTGTACTATCCACTTTCAACCAAACCAATTAGTCTGTAGTCATATCTTTATTAACAGTATTTGTTGCACTTGACTTGCGCAGTTCCTTGGGCATACATAACAAAAACAAATCACTGAAATATTAATATACATGAACATATGTTGCTTTTGAATCACTTCCTATTAGATTTTTAGCAGTGCATTTGTAAAAACCTGTGTCCATCTGGGATGGCTTCTGGATAATTAGTGAACCTTGAGGGTGGAGGTACTTGTTGCCGAACAGCCGTGCATGAGATGACACTGTTAGACGTGTTTTGTCTGGCAGCTCCCATGTTATATCTGCCTTAGGAATTCCTATGGCCATGCAATTTAACTGGATTGCTGGTCCGGGTCTGGCATACGTCACCGGCGCTGGCCCATTGGTAATCCGCGGTGGGTACGCTATGACTATCACTGGAACACTCATGAGAGAGGTTCCATATTCATTGACTGACTTGCAAGAATAGGTCCCTCTGTCATAAACGGATGCATGTTGAACAGTAAGAGTTCCATTTTGAAGAACTGCATAGCGGCCCACTGTTTGAGGACGGCTAAGAATCATCCCGTTGGGTAATGTCCAGAAAAGTTTGGGTGTGGGATTTCCACCAGCACTACAGTGGAGTAGTAGGTTTTCCCCGTTAATGATGCTTACCAAACCAGTGTATTGGTTATTAATCTCTGTTTTTTTACCAATTATTAATGAGACCGTTCTTTCTGTCTGCCCTGCTTCATTCTTTGCCAAGCAGCGATAAGTGCCTGCTTCTGTGACAGAGGGACTGCTGATGTGCAAGGTACCATCCTGTCCGTGGTACACTCTGTATAACTGATTGCCACTAGTAAGCTGTGATCCATTAGGAAGGATCCAGACAATTTCTGGTGTTGGTCTACCCTCTGCGGAGCAATTCATTCTTACAGTGGTACCAACAGTTAATGCCAAAGTCTCATTTAGTGGGTTCTTAAGTACAGGTTTCTCCAAGTTTTCTGTAACATCTAGGTCTATAATAAGCCTGGCCTCCCCTCCTTCATTGCGTGCGATGCAGACCAACTGCACCGCATCAGTTTTCCTTATGGATTTAATGTCAAGCGTTCCATTACGATGCACTGTGATCCTGCTTCCATAGTACGGTGCAGGAAGAACAACATTTTCTGGCAAAAGCCACATTACGCGGGGGAGCGGCATCCCTTCAGCTTTACAGTCCAATAGTTTGTGTTGCTCTTTGATTGCTGTTTGCTTAATTGTGTTCACTGCATTTCTATGGCCATTAATAGATGGCGGAGCAACATGAACATCCACTCTGATTACTTTTTTATCCTCCCCTGCTGAGTTTTTAGCAAGGCAGGTGTAGTTTCCATTATCAAACCTTTGGGCCTTCTGTATCAGAAGCGTACCATCATTCTGTACCTGATACTTATCAGATGAAGCTGGGATGATTCGGTTGGTTGGAGAAAGCCAAATTATCCTGGGGGCAGGTTCTCCTTTTGCATTGCATTTCAACGAAATAGGTTGGCCGTATGGCACGTTTACAACAGAGTATGTTTTATTTTTGATTGCTGGGGAATCAGCCACCACCTTGACATGGACTTTCATTTCATCTTTTCCCATCCGGTTTTCTGCATAGCAGGTATAGTTCCCTTCCTCTCTCATTCCAACTTCATTGAAGTAAAGGGTGCCATTGTTGAAAACCACATATCTTCTGGTGCGTATTCCACTGTCATCTGACTGCATTACACTGTTGACCATAGTACCATCAGGAAGACCCCAGGTGATGTCAGGGTCGGGCAGCCCTGAAGCTATGCAGTCAACTTTCAAATCTCCTCCATACGTCACCTTCTTGTTGGTTTCTTGTTTGTATTCAATCTTTGCAGGCTTCATCATCACATTAACTTTCAGTAGCACATAATCATCTCCCATCTTGTTTCTGGCAACACACAAGTAGTCTCCTTCATCTTTTTCAGTAACCATCAGAACCACTAATGTTCCATTAATATACACTTTTATTCTGGGATCAAAACTGAAAATAAACAAAAAATTAAAATAATTATAATTAATACAGCATGTGATTAATGACATTGCAATGTGTGCAAAGCATATGAACACTAACCTTTTTAAAGGTTCAAATCCATACTGAACACACTTTAGCCCAAAAAAATATGGGCCAGAATTGGGTTGTAATCATTTCCAGATGGCTTTATTAGTAACTACAATCCCTTAAGGATAAAAACGCATTAACTTTATCAGTGTAGGTTCTAATTGTTATTTATTTAAAAAATATTATTTAGGCAATTCAATCCTTATAAAATGTTACTATGGCATACCATGATAAAGGCACAGTAAATGTATTGCATAAGCAAGAGAAATTGCTGAAATACCTTGCAAGTAAATTGAGCAAAACTTTACTTAATTTTAGCCAGCAGTGTTCCATATGTTAATGTCATTTTAAAAATATGTGTTTTATGTATTATGTTACTATAGACTTAGTTCAATGAAGAGTATTAAATAAAAAAAAAAAAAACTCAATTAAAATGTCTAAAGCTATGTAATTATTCATTTGTTTTGCTTTGAAATGTGTCTGAAGACACAACGCTATAGAGAAGCGTTCAGCCTTGTGTTGGTAAGCACTTATTACATAAGAATCATGCTATGCCAGCGTGAAACTGTGGGGCGATTAAATAGTTCCTCATCAAAGGACACACCTTTGCAGAGAGTGCACTGGGGACTTAAATACCTACAGACCATCATGGAGGATAGAGCTTAAGAGCTGTACTTTCAGATAAGAAAATGTCTTAGAAATGCAAAGTTGAACTAAACAACAAAATGGATGGCAGTGAAAAGGGCACTAAACTTGCTTTTAAAACTTTAGATACCACATGTTTAGTTATGGTACATAAAAATAAATACTGGAAATTCAAATATGTATATACTAAATATAGGGTTTAAGTATTTTATTCTGTGTAGTATAGATAAATATAGTTTACCTGTATTGTGTATCAACAAGTTTCTTTGAAGGCACTCTCCATATTATTCTTGGACCTGGATCACCTGAAGCAGAGCAGTCCAGTCTCAGCGCACCGCCATAAGTGACATCTGTTCTCTGAGGCGATGTTGCTGTAATTTTTGCTGTGGTCGTTTTCTTCTTTACTGTCACACTTACTGTCCTTCTGGAAGCCCCAACTGCATTGCTTGCCATGCATTCATAATTCCCACTGTCTCTGGAGGATAAGTTGCGTATGTACAGGGTTCCATTGGGGAAAACAAACAAGTTGCCATTCACAAACTGAGACGGTCGGATCTGTGTTCCATCGAAGAGGATCCATCGCACGTTAGGCAGAGGAGCAGCTTTGGCAGTGCAGTGAATGTAAACAGTCTGTCCTTCCACAAGAGTAAAGTTCTCACTCCTTTGTTGCTGAATCATAGGAGGCAATGCTGCAATATGAAGCCTGACAGATAGGCTGTCTGCCCCAGCTGCGTTGCTTGCTATACATTTGTAAATTCCTCTGTCTGGAAAATTAGTGGATGTGACACTTAAACTTCCATTTTCAAACAACATTATTCGACTGCCAGTTTGTGTGGCTGCACGAATGATTGTTCTGTCTGGTAATATCCATGAAATATGAGGGATTGGCAGTCCTTGTGCCCTGCACTCCATGTTTGCAGTGTCTCCAAGATAAACCGTAACATCTTGATAGCGGGATACAAGCATTCTTGGCTGCTGAGCTAAAACAATTAACGTAACTATCATTTTCTCCACACCATATTGGTTTTGCGCAGTGCAAAGGTACTGTCCACGGTCCTGAAGTTGAGCATTTTGAATCACAAAAGTCCCATTTTTCAGTACTTCAAATCTTTGGATCTTTCTGTTAATTGCAATCACAGCTCCTACAAAAATAAAGACATTATTACGTTTATATTGCATATTTTAAGCTCATGTGCCCTAAGCATTCACAAAAGAAAAGCAACCTTCATAATTTGTCACATTTCCTGATCTTAACTATGTAATAAACAAGCAGACAACAGCTAAATTATGTTGTTCATCCCAACATGTTAAATCCTGGTTGCCATATCAGGTTTCAAGTACAGTGCTACAGCAAAGAATGTTTGACAAGTATGACATTATTTTTCTTTTTTGAATGGAATATTATTAACTATCAATTGACACAGAGATTTAATTTCAAGCTAGATGAAAGAAAAAAGGAATTGACACTCACCAATTGAAAATAAAAAATGTAAATGACGTAATAATAATAATAATAATAATAATAATAATATAATAATAATAATAATAATAATAATAATAATACTAATAATACATGTGCTTACCAGTAGATACTTTAGTCCATGTAAGGAAAGGTTTGGGTTCTCCCACAGTATCGCATGGAAGCACAGCATCCATTTCAGCTTGAACGGACACTGTATGCTGGTTGTTTGTGGTGATTTGAGGTCTTCCTCGATAGTCTCTTATATTGGGTGAAGGACGAGGTATGCTTAAGCCATTTTGAATAGGTGTTTCTACTTTTGGAATGAATGAGGCATTTGGGAGCCTGTGGTTATAGACACCGTTCCAGTGTAGGCGAGTGGTAGTTGTAACGAGTGACGTAGTTCTTGTTATTGGTGGGATTCTGGTGCTACTTGCCACTGTCGTAGTGGTTGTCCTTTCTCCTAAAAGTGAAGCACTAGTAGCAGGTCTAGGTGTTGAGACTGTTGATGCTCTGACTGGAACTGTACTTTGTTCTTTAGATTGTGTTGTGGCAGTAGTAGCAGGTGGTTTGGTCCTAGTGGGTGTCTTGGGCAGGCTTGGTTTCTGTACCATGTAAGGATTTTTTCCATTCTGATAATATGGGTACCTTTGATTTATGCTTGGCAGTCTAACACCAGTACCTTGCCTGTCAGGGATGTAATTTGATCCAAAGTTTCTTGAGCCTGCTATAGGTCCAGTTTGTAGCCTGTTGGAATGTCTATTGGGGAAAGGCAGATGTGGTCTGTATGGTGGAGAAGCTGAAGTTGTTGCTGGTCTTGTTGTTGGCATGGTGATGGAGACGTAATTTTTCCTTGGTGATGGGGCCTGACCTGCAAATGCTATTATTTCTGGTTTGTTGGTGAAAGACGTATTTATTTTAGGATTCTGTGGCCAGGATCTGGTAAATGGAATGGGAGGTCTTGTTGTTACTTTAACAGCATTATGTTTCATAAAAACAAAACCTTGGTTAGAGCTAGTAAATATACTGGGTTTATTAGCTGTTACTAGAAGGCTGTTATTGAATCCTTCTCCTCCATATGTTTTTCGTATCTCTTTATTTTTCACGTGTGCATTTATATTAGATGTATTTGGTTTTATATGGGATTTAGGGGTCTGATCGACCTGTACGGTTGGAATTTTTGAATAATGTTCGCTAGTACTGCTGGGAGCTACTGAGGAGTAAGGTTGGATTGGCTGTACTCCTATAGTATATTTTTGTATTGCAGGCTCATCTTCTGCAGGTGTCACAGTATGATTTGTAGCCTGACCAGAATAAACTAATTTTGGAATGTTTTTATGCTGGTTTTCCTTATCTGACAGCCACCTCTTAGGATTCTGAATAGTTCCTGGGTTAGGTGTTGTGGTGATAATTAGGTCAAGAGCTTTTGTTGTGGTAACACCAACGTTTATAAAGTCTGTTGGACTGATTGCCAATGAACTTCCTACATATGGTGTAGACATAGGAACAGCTTCTGTAGCAACTTGGATTTTAATAGTTTTGTCAGGTCCCCTTCCTGAGATGGTTGACCCAAAAGTTCTTGAAACTATGGGTGTAACAGATGTACTACTTGTGGAACTCTGTGTAGCTGGGGAGTTTGATTTGACGATCACGTTGTTAACAGGAGGATTTGTACTTCTGATAAAGCTATTGGACATTACACCAGGCCTACCTTCATAGTCTGTGTTCACTATCTGAACAACAGTATTTGTAGATGTCTGATTTGGTGACATATACACAGTAGAGGTAGTTGTTGGTTTAGTATTATATGATGTCTTTGGAAGTTGTCTTTCTAATTCAGAGTCTCTAATTTCGGATTTGATGTTTGTAGACTGCATCACCATTGATGTTTGTGAAGTAGTAAGAGCTATAACTGGTAAAGATGTTCTCTCAGTTGCATGTGTTACAAACATTTCTGTTTTCATCGTAGTTGTAGGTCTAGGTGGAATAACTTGGCCTGGTCTTGGTCTTGGTCTGTATCTTCTTCTGTTACCAAGCCTTCTCCTTGAATATGGTCTCTGATGAGAATATGATGTGGATGAATTAACCTGGGTTGTCTCTGTTGTAGTGCTAGCTACTGTGCTTTTGATAGTTTCAGAAGACACATGTGTGTTTATTGCACTTACTGGGTTTCCTGATTCATGTGTACTATGATGGTTTTGTTCATTCTTTTGCTTTGATATATTTTCTGTAGTGGATGTTCTGCTAAATGGACTGGGTGCTTCTGTAATAGTAACATCAGCAAATGATGGTGTAATACTGCCTGCTTTAAATATGCCTTGGATTCCTTCTTCATTTAATGCTGAATCTGTAGTAGAAAAAGTAATTTGCTTTGATGACCTTTCAGGCTCCGTTGTGCTTAAAGAAACTAATGAAATGCTTGAAACAATAAAAACAGTATTTCTTTCCAATGTGCCAATTTGGTTTTGTCGTATATCCATACTGCGTATGGTAGTGGCCATTGATGTTTTTGGATCTTGTTCATCATTTTCCTGGAAAGAGTCTACAAAGTCTTTTGTTTCCTGTGGGACAGAGGTTGACTGTAAAATATGAGTATTGGTTGTACTCACGATATTCAAGTCTGTGTAAGTTTGGGGAGCAGAGATTTGGTAAGTGTGGTCAATCTCCTTATTTGAATATGTGGGTTCTGCAGCCAAGCGACTGTTGTCTTGGTTAAATCTACTTTCCGGCGTAGTTATTGGAAAAAGTTCGTTTTTAAAATTGGTCTCATCTGTGGATAATTCGTCTGCGTTATCTGAGGACTCCCGTTCATTTGTATTCAAATGTTTAGATCCCGAGGACTTAATTTTCTTAACATTTTTGGTTGATGTTGTTCTAGAAACTACACCATCGTCTGATGATGGTGATGTTGTTGTTTTTGCAGCAGTCCTTTCACGCATCTTCGCCAAAATGTCCGCCCACCGTTGCGGATCAATTTTATTATTTGACACGTTAACTCTTCTCCTTGCATCAAATGTCCGTTGATCTTCTGGCACAGCGCTTCCTTTCGGTTTTAATCTGCTCTTTATCCTCAATCTCCTTCCAGAATTTCTATTTCGATACCCAGGTGTTTTACTGTGATTACCTCCACTTTCACTCCCTGTGTCACTTTTGCTGGATAACCTTTCATCTTGGGGTTGCTGAAAGTTCGAATCTCCAGACGCCTCTTCATCCTCACTCACTCTTACTCTAATTTTTGTGGAGATCCCTGAAACAGACTGCGGTTTCATGGAAATCCTTTTGGATGGACGTGTCGCTCTTTTCCTTATAACTGTTATCTTGGTTGCAAATGTATCTACCCCATGCTGATTTACAGCTACGCACCTGTAATACCCACTGTCACTGATCTGGCTCTGCTGTATGAATAGTGTGCCATTTTGAAACACATAACCTCTAGTTGTGTTTGAATAAACATTTACAATATTATTGTTTGGAAGAATCCAATCAAGTTGTGCATCGGGTATAGCAGAAGCGTTGCATGACACAGCAATAGGTTCACCGGTATATTTAGTTAGGGAACTCCCTTCTCCTGCAAAAGACTGAACTGTTGTCTCCTGCACTGACACCCGAAAAGCCATTATATCTAGATCGCCCTTGACTTGTGCAATGCAGTAATAAACACCAGAATCTGAATGGTCCACTGCTTTAATGATCAGTTTACCACTGGTAGAAATTGAAATTCTGTTATCTCTGCTGTTGTGTGGAGCCTGCACTTTAGTGCCATCTGGTAACATCCACTGTATCGAAGGATCCCCCGAGCTCAGGACATTGCAGTTCAGCTGACACAAAGTCCCGGCAACTACACTCACAACTGTTTTTGTCTCTTCTTTCGATTCTATCATGACCCATTTGCTTCTCTGTCGCTTTGTAATTTCTGTATCGAGAGTTTGTGAAAAGTGAGTAACAAAAGCTAGCTTTATATTCTTTGTGGTTGACTGCTTTCTGTTTAACTGTATGTTGACAGACGATTGCATCAGCCAGGAAGGCTGGGCTAAGATATTTGCTTTCACGCCTGTAAAATAGTATGCATCCTTTTCAATATCTTGCTTATACCTGAAGCTTAAATGTGGTTCTTTGCTCAGCATAATTTCTTTTTCTAAGTGAACAGGTACTTCGCTGTAGTATGCGATAAGCTTCCATAATTTTTCATACCTTTCACGATCTATCGAGCATTCCACATCAAGTGAAAGAGTCATATTAATAGCGATCTGCTGTGGATTAATGTGGTCCCATTTAATTTTGGTAGAATCGCTTGGGGAGTTGATTCGGCATTTCAAGTCTACTTTGTTCCCATGCTCATCTGTCATATTCAGTGTAACATTTCCAAATGGCTCCTGATATTCTTCCATAGACATTAGTTCACTTTCGTTGTCTTCCCCCGGTGAGCTGGTGCTGTGCTTTAGTGGTGACTGAATAGTTGGTCTAGTGCAAGAAACATCATCTAGCTGCATGATCTCCTTCTTTGTTAGCTGCTTGGGTTTGGAGCACATTGGGCACACCTGCCCCCCTTCATAGGCTTTATCCTTTTTGCACTTTAAAACACCTATAAAGACAAATGAAAACTAAGTTAAGAATATGATTTGTACCTATTAAAAATCTGCCATAACACTGCTGTACATCATTTATTTATTTTTTTTTTTTTTATGCATTTCTGTTCTTGTGGCAAAATTTCATACAATCTTTAAGATACCAAGTCTTTATGTGAGCAGGAGAGCCCTGTCGCTGGTTCTTGTGCAAATGTGTGCAGTTGGGACATGGAACAGGAGACTCGTTGCTAGGCAACTAATTAAGCAGGTTAGCTCAGCTAGGGGGCATGCCTGGGGAGGCCTGGGGAGGCTGCGCGCAGCTCAAAGGGCATCTGGGCCACAACTCGAGGCGACTGCAGTGCCATGCTACACAGAGGGGCGCTTTGTTGACATCGAGAAGGAGAGCGACCGCTCCACAGGATTAACTACTACAGAACACTTCAACTGCAAGACAGTACCTATGCTCAGCAAGGACCGTTGCAACGACCTGGAGTTGCTGGTAACAACAGCAGTAGATTAGTTTAGGGGATGTTGATCCTAAAAAGAATAGAGAGGGTTTCGTAGTGTAGTAGGTTCCTGGAGCGGGACGTCTCTTTTAATGAGGCTAGTGATCGCCTTGTGTGGCAAACTTTTATTTTTAGCTTTGTTTTGTGTTGTTTTCTTTATTAAATCTGACACTAGGTCTACGATTACTAATGTCAGCACTGTGTGGCGTGTCAATACTCAATGCTCTGTGTCTGACACACATGTAACACTTCCCTCTGTTAAAGTACTATAGAATGTAGTTGTAAAAATTTGATTTGGGACCAAATAAAGTAATGAAGTCTCCTGAGTCATGTGATTTTATACAATGCTGTAGGTTGTTTCAGCCAATCAGAGCACAGATAGCCATTTATTTTTACGCAGTAACAGCACAAATCTAACAACAGATTCTAAAGCCACAATGATCGAAAGAACCATAAACTTCAATATCTGAAGCATGCATAAAAAAATAATAAAGCAGCACCTGGTTTGATTACACTAGGCTAGCACAAGTTTTCAACTCATGTTAACTGATGCTGGCTGAATGTAAAAAAAAAAACAACAAAAAAAAAAACATATAACATATATATTTATGTACCTCCTGTGTTTTTATTCCAGTTCAGAAGCCAGTTCAATCTGCAGTCACATGTCCATGGATTTCCATGAAGATAGACATTCTCCAGTAGGGGCAGAGTTCTGAACATTTCACTGGGGAGTGTCCTAATGGCATTATCAGACAAATAAAGGTGCCTTACTGTCGACATTTTAAAATACTGTAAGAATGAAAATGTCGCAAAGGTATTGGGGTGAAGCTGCTTGAGGAGGTTCCCTTCAAGTTGGACCAGCTGCAATGAGGTCATCCCGCTAAATGCATCAGGGTGAATAAATTCAATCTTGTTGTTGTCCACATGCAATCTCATCAAACTTGATAGTCCCTGAAAGGTTTGTCCAGTTATAACGTTTAATTTGTTATAACTCATTTTGAGCACCTAAAGAAAAGGGAGAGACCTTTGTTATAGCAACGCTACAAAAAGATTGCGTGATCTACAGCTGTGACATAATACATTAAAATGCTGTCTTTATTATAAAATTATTCAAAAGCAGATTAAAATGTGTGCCTCATTATTAACAGTACATCATCAGATACTAACAGTTTATTTATTGCTAAGAAACATTGCCAGAACAATCCACCCTATCATGAGATCAGAATGGTGTGACCACTGTATATGCATAATGTATAACCTAACTCTGTCATACCTGGAATTACTTTAAAGTATTTTTTTGTTGTTAACAGAAGATACATCTTACACGAAAATCATCAAACAATATGCTTGTTTTTCCAGCGTAAATCACTAAAATATCACAGAAATTAAGTTTTACCTGTAATGATATCAAATCTTTAAAGACTGCGTTAGGTATATTGTGTATGTCATTTCCATGAATCATGAGCAGTTCCAGTTTTCTGAGTCCAGCAAGGGAGCTTTCGGTTATTGAGTTTATAGTGTTAAACCTTAAACAAAGAAATAAAGCATGGGTATTCACAGGTGTTACATTTACTGCTAAACGAATGAGGCATGCTGTAAATTGTTGTATTATTTCTATTACATTTCAGCAGCGTGCTCAGCACAACATTTACACATCAAAAACTTATTATACATTATTCAAGACTGATATCAACTTAATTTAATAAGGTTTGTTTTTCTAAAAGTGATTAGATTTTATTATTGGGTTTTGCAACACCCTCTTGGCCCTTTGTATCCTGGATACCCCTACAGTTTGTTGTTGCTGACATATTTTAATACATCTCTATTGTACCCCAGATAAAACACCCACCAGACGTTTGGCTGGAGTTGAACAACCCAAGGGGAATTTGAAAATACTCAAAAAGTAAGACCAGAACTACAAAGAGAGACTTATCTCTGATAACACTGCTGCAAGTAATACCATGTAACACAAACCAGTTTATTTAGCGTACGTGCTTGACTGGAAGTGGTTGGCCTGTTTGCCCCTGGGCTTCCTTTGGAAACTATGTGAATTACATCTGATATAAACTATCCTGGAATGCACAGTTTAAATGCATTATTTAAAAATGTCATTGTATTCTTTAAACTGTTAAGAATCTAGGACCAGAGTGCATTGCCTTTAAGGCAAAAATAAATAAAAAAATAAATAACTACCAACCCTAAATTGATTCTTTCTACATGTTTGGGAATTCTGGCAGGCACTTTTATCAAAGATCTGAAAGTGCAGTGCACTTCAGTGGGCAGGTAACAGGCACAAGGATGAGGACAGGATACCACTGCTTCTGGCAGCCCTAATGCCAAAATCAGAACCAAGCGGAGTGTGTGAAGATATGCCATCTTGAAGACTTCTTGAAGATTTTTTTTTCCTTCCACAAGCTCAAGTCACTGTAAGAAAAAAAAGTACCTGTGTTAACTAAAAGTTGCCAAAATTGGCTAGTCCTAACAGTTTAATAAAATAGAATTGGCTCAGCACTCCTTTTTTTCTGAGCATCGGGGGCGCTAGAGTAGTGTCAATTGTGTCTTGCTTAAAGATTACATTTTCTAACTGACCTGAAAACCCTCTTTCAATCCTGGGCCTCTCCACAGAATATATTGCCAATTGTGCAACACAGTGTGGTGGTTTTGTGATGTGGACTGAACTTAAATTGAACCCAAGGCACTAGAGGTGAAGGCCTGCAGTGTTAAAGCCCCCTAGGAAACAGTCTTTTGTAAAAAAAAAAAAAAAAAAAAAAAAAAAAAATATATATATAATAATATATATATATATATATATATATATATATATATATATATATAATATAATTATATATATATTTCAATTCAATTGAACTGCAGGCATACTTATTTCAATTGAGCCACTCCATGTCCCAACAGTCATGAAGGTCTTTAAAAAACCATGGGTGAAAAATATTCATTCAAATTATATTTTAAGTGCTACAGAGTTCAAACAAAATAAGAAATCAGAAATGATCTCTGAGCGTCCCTGTGAAAGTATAGTCCTGTGGAATTGATAATGCCAGTCTGGAATATGTTGTTGCTTTCTTAGAAGCTGAACAATGAAAGTTTGTATTTATTTCAGGAACTACCTCTCATCTCAGTTTACACTTTGCTTTTGTGTTTCGACACATGAAACAGTCAAAAGAGTACATCCTAAAACAAACAATTCCAAAACACTTGTTGTCAGATGGCAAAAATTAGCTCAAAAACACTTTGTAAAAAATATTCATTAAAAAGAAAACATTTCTTACAGTACCTCTCCCCAGTGAAAGACATCAACATAAGGCCGCTGGCAAGCTTTTCGATGTTCAAACCAGTATATTAGGATAGACTCATCACTACAGAAAAATCACGGGCTTGCCTTTATTTGATCTGATTTGATCACTTTTCAGTTTAATGGACAGAATTGAATGGCTCTGTGGAATGTTCATGGTTTCTAAATGTATACCATATTTCTGCTGGCCTGCCAATAAGACAGTGAAAAAAACATAGATTCTGTATTATTTAAAATCTACCATGGAAGAGCGTGACTTCAAGTTTTTACTGCAATGCAGAACACATTACTGAGCAAAACAGCAGGTACCTATTTGGCAGCACTTTATCAAAAATTCTCCAAAACAGAAATTATGGTGGGACCATAGTGGAGCTAGAGACTAAATGCCTCATTCTCTCCAGTGCAGACTATAAGTAAAATACAGGGGGGAAATATCCTTAAACACAAATTCCTAAAAAAAAAAAAAAAAAAAAAAAACCTTCCTTAAAACTGTAAAAAGCTGTTGGGCGTCACCATCTGTAAACACTTCATATTAGAAAATCAAGCTCAGACAGTGATGATTAATCCTCAGAACTGAACATTGCTTTAATTCTCCCTGCAGTTGCCTCAAGTCTATTGTGTGCTGCAAATGTTTATTTCCATTGACACTAATGCCGTTATTGCCTCCAGCATGTACTATACCGACAAACCCGGTATCACGCGTGTCCTCATTTCAACCACTGAATCAAAGCAATGTTACCAGGTTACTAAACCCCGGAGGCGAGGCAAGCCAGGGAAGTCTGCCTGGAATCACTGGTTCTCAATTAGGCGAACCTGTGGGAGCTCAAGGGCCAGCACAGTGTTCCTGTGGGTCAGTACACACATTTTTCTTGCCTATTGCTGATACTGACACACTTGAAACTTTTTTATAAATAGCAAGACAGATTACTAATATATCATTCATCACCCGTTGAGGTATGTCATTTAAAGAATGAATACGTTTAAGTTCAAATAATGTATTATATAACAAATATACTGTGTAATACTGGTTTTACAATTATATCTGTTTCTAGTTTGAGAATACATTAATATATATATATATATATATATATATATATATATATATATATATATGTGTGTGTGTGTGTGTGTGTGTGTGTGTGTGTGTATATGTGTATATATGTGTAGAATATATATATATATATATATATATATATATATATATATATATATATATATATATATGTGTGTGTGTGTGTGTGTGTATACATATATATATATATATATATATATATATATATATATATATATATATATATATATATATATATATGTATATGTGTGTGTGTGTGTGTGTGTGTGTGTATGTGTATGCTTGAGTTACTAGAATGTATGATCTAACACTATTTTAATCAATAACATGCTCGAGTTACAATTTCAGCAATACCAAATACGATTCCGTATCAAATCAATTCACCGCACTTTTTTTTTTGTTTGTTGTTGTTTTGTTGACAGTTTTTTGGACTAATTTAGCACAGTCAGTACGCTATGAATTAAGTATGGTTCTACCTGTGTTATCTTCCGAGACGTACTATACACTATTTTAGGAATGTTATAAAGTCTGCTTTGCAAAAATTAATATTTGTATCGTATTTGCCTAAACAACTGTACTTCGGTCATACGGTTAAGAAAAAAAAATAAAATACGGTACCGTACCTTAAAATCTTCTTGTAAAAAAATGTGACATCTTTCTTAATTCTTTAAGTGCTTATTTTAGTCCCGTTTTTAATTCTTGGCCTTACTCAGACCACAATTAACAAGCTAATTCAGTGTCAAAAGACTGGCATTACAATCCCAAAGTCCAGTTGGTTACTTAAAATGTACAGTTGCGCTTCATGGATTTCAGCACTACTCCTGTGCAAGTGCCCAGCTTGTAACTCATCAACACCAAAACGACCGTTGTATTTTTAGATGCAGTGTCTTGTGCAACATTTATTCTTCAATTAAAAATAAAAAAAAAAAATAAAATAAAATAAAAAAAAATTAAATCACACATTAGTAGGTTCCATGTAGTTGACAGCAGTCCTTGTTATAAAACCGTGAGGTGTTGATTGTGTTGAGTAAATCTTTTTAAAGAAGTTTGTATTTTCCAGCCTGCACTGCTGAAGCAGTACTGGGGACTCCTCTAGTCTGAGCCACTGTGAGCAGGACTACCAGAGTTTGAAGTTCAGTCTGAGGATGCGATTTTGTAGAAGAGAGGAGGGGCCTGACAAAACTATTAATTGCGTAAAATGCAACACCCATTGTTTATGTTTTACATTTTATTTAAACAAATACATTTTTTTTTTTAGAACCATTAACCTGCTTGTAAATAATACATGTAAGGTAATTTAGAGACTCTAAAAATAGATATATTTTTCATAAATAATAATACATTTTAAAGCTTTTAACAACAAAAGCTATATGAAGTGCTTGTGGAAAAGGTAGGCTACTTATTATTATTATTATTATTATTATTATTATTATTATTATTATTATTATTATTATTATTATTATTCAAGTACTATGGTAGTGTCACCATGATTTAAACAGGATAAAATAACAAGTAGGTCACAAAATGATTTTGAAAGAAGTTGGTGATCACTACTGCAAATCTCTACATGTTTTAAAAAAAGAGAAACAATTTTAACAAACTTGCAATTATAATATCACGATCTATGGTTTTTCTTCCAAAAGCCTTATTTCTAAAGGGGTAGCCACTTTTTAAAAGTAGTCCCTCAAATGCTGAGATTTATTTAAACCTTTATTTAACCAGGTAGGTCAATTGAGAACAAGTTCCCATTTGCAATGACAACCTGGCCAAGAGGCGAACAATGTTACAGCATGACAGAAAGTGCACAAAACATGAAAGAAAACAGACAAAATCAAATCTGGTAAGTACAGGAGTCAGTCAACAGTGAGTCAAGCTGGCCATTAAAAACACCCTCAGAAACAAAGCCAGGCAGTTTTAGCTTGAGTTGTAATTCACTCCAGTCATGAGCTGCAGCATACTGAAATGATACTCCCAGCAGCAGTGGGCACTCTGGGAACATCCAAATTAATAAAAGCGTTAGATCGCAAATTATAAAGTGACTGAATCACATTTTTCCTCAGATAAAATGTCGATTCCCAATCAGTGTTTTATATATTGGTCTATACCAATGAATGAGTCGCTTTGTGTGAAGTGAAGGCCAATTGACAAGAGTGTAAAGATCACAGTGATGAGAGCAGGAGGGAACACCAGTGACGAATCTTATAGCAGAATGGTATAAAGCATCCAACTTCATAAGAACAGCTTTAGAGACTGTTTTATTAACAACATCACCATAATCAAAAATAGGAAGTACAGACATCTGGTACTATCCATATAATTCACAGCAAAGCAATTAAAACTGATTTCCATCCTTGAACTGTGTAAGTACAGTACAACACGAACTACAGTACAATATCAACAGCACTACAGCTGTATCTGTTATAATAATGAATTATGTAACTTTTACAACACTGTTGGAACCTTTCACCTGGGGCAATTGGTGTCTGAAGCACCAAAAAACACAAAAAATGAAACACATGTAGAAGCACTTTACATTCCATCAAATCATGCATAACACATGTAGAAGCACTTTACATTCCATCAAATCATGCATAAGCTATTGACTGCCAAAGAAGAAGAAGAAAAAGAAGTTTGACAATAAAAAAAAGAACATAATTATTATAAATAACAATTAGACTTGAAAGTACATCAGTGATTACTTTGGGGGGTTTGGTTTAGCCTGTCAACTGCTTCAAGCATGAATTAGTTAAAATGCCTGATTAGTTGACAGATTGAAAGGTATAGCTACCAACAACGATACCAAGACTATTAGTAACTAATCCCTTGTTAAGTAAGCCTGTGGGACTTTGCTTCAGGTCGCAGTGGGGAGGTCTTTCAGTCAGCTTCTGGTGCACATACTGATCCACAGGACAAAATGACATAGAAGATAATGACAGCTACACCATTATTATAGGGGTCTTTTTTAGCTGAATGAACGCCTGCCTCATTTAAAAAGCTTATAATTTAAAGACAAGATTTAGCCCATTCCAAATTCCATAAACAAGGTAGGTTGCTGCCCTTGCTTCCTCCTGGGTTATCACAAAGTTAACCTTTGACAGAACCTACAGCTGTCCACTGCTGCTAAAACAGGCATACATATTCATCAGCACATTCAAGTGGAATGCTAAGTAAAGGGTATACAATTTCAAAGCAGCCCAGATACAGTAGCCACCACTGTGCAAAGATTTAGTGTTAGATATAGGGATCTGAGAAAGGTTAAACAGCAAACAGCTCTTTTTGTTGCTGTAAATCACTAGGTTCATCTTGAGTTAGAAGTTCAAGTGCAATAAACCACAAAAATGTTTGTTCTTATCTACTGATTGTTTTTCTCCTAAACAAGTAATAGTACTTGGGATGTGATTGTTGCTGTTATTGTTGTTGTTATCATTTGTTGTAATGATTTAAAGTAAGCTATCTACTCATTTTAATATGTACACTGTTCAAAATGTGGTAAAAATGACTGAAAATACAATAAATAAATGTCTGTACATTTACAGAAACAAATATAGGCATTTAGTGAGAAAAATGTAGGATTCTACAGCAGTGGTGTGCAATTTCCAAGGGGCAACATGCTAGAACTTTACCCTCCCATCGCACAAAGCATGCACAAAAAGCAGAATATAACTTTTGGTTTTATTTAACAGTGAACACAATCAATCAATTAGTGATTAACAGGGGCGGATCAAGCCTTGTAGCTTGACTGAAATTTAAAAAATAGCTTTTGCCTGTTTTTTCCACTCTTTCTCTATAAGCTGAATTCAATTTCTGATGTACAGGTGTTTTAGTTTGTTTCTTCACACATATGAAATCATTGCCAACTATATATACTATGCTCTTTCAGTTTTGTAACTGCCGAACCCCAGATTTTTAAAGGACTTGTGCATAATCTGTCAAGTTTCACTGTTTTTTTTTTTTTTTGTTGTTTTTAAATTAACTGTTTTTCTACCAGAATGCACACAATGGGCTCTGTGTATCATTGAATTTTCTTTAGTAGCTTGACTTTTCTTTTTGTGACTTCATAGACCTACCCACAATGCACTAAAGACTTCTTTAGCCAATCAGAAGTGATATGGGGTGGGATGTAAACACTTTTTAAAATGTTTGTGTATAGGGGCTAGACTTTGGCAATTCAGTTTTGAGAAATTTGCGTGGCTCGAGTGTTTTTATAGCAGCAGAACAAACACTGGAAAAATAAATTGGAAAAAAAAACTATTTGTCCAACATCTTGTCCCTCACACAAATCATATTGTCCCCCACACAGATCATCTTGTCCCTCACACAAATCATTTTGTCTCAGTGTCAGGCGATATAGATTGCACATCCCTGCTGCCGACAAGCTTAAAGCCAGTAAAGGGAGATTTAGAGACAAATATAAAGGCCTAATTGTTCGACCAACAGAACCCAAAAATTTGAAGCTACTTACTCTTTAAACATCAGTCCAGTTCGTCCATCTCAAAAACACACACACACACACACACACACACACACACACACACACACACACATATATATATATATATATATATATATATATATATATATATATATACACACACACACATACTGTCAACATTTATTTCAGTAAGTAATTTTCTGTTGTGTACCAAGGTTATAAAAAGCACAGCCTTGAACACTAGTCAATTCACTATCAATGCAGCCAAGCTTATTCAGACTGAAATGTTTGTTGTTTTGTCACATTCTCATGGTAATATATTCTTGAAGACAATTTGATATATTTCGTGCCTGTGCGTTCCCTATTTCCACACACTGAATGTGCCAGCATGTATCACTCACTTCTTCATAAGGGAGGGGCCATGTATGAACATGATGATCATATTATAGTATTGAGATTTCAGAGCACTCTTCTTATTGATAACAGCTGATGCTCTGCCTGGATGCAGAGGCTCCTGTACCCTGGGAGTTTTGAGAACTCTTCACAAGCTGGACATTCCCATGCTTTATACCCCCTGTGATAAATTAGGTGTCAACTAATTTGTTTGCTCAGACAAATGGCAGCTAAAAACCAAGCTAAGACCACCAGAGCTCATTTTATCAAGGCCTAAATAGCCACAGGGTAAAAACTGCTAGTACAAAGATAATTTCTGCTGTACAATATATTAACATTGCATTTATTTATTTGTGGAAACATAATGTTAGATATTAAATGTGAACCTTTTGGAATTGTCTAAATACAAGTAAATAAAACCAGGCCACTCTTTAATTCTATACAAATTCTGCTGTTGTTTTTTTTTTGACCCTCATTAAATGCAATTAACTTTATTAAATACAAAATATAGTAGCAATAGGTCCATGTTAGAGCAGGATTACAACTTAAGCTAAAATAAAATCTGATGCTATTTTAATATTTAAAAAATAGAAACCACTGAGTTTTATTTATTTTTCCTGTGTACTGTACCTTCCTGTAACTGGTTTTCAGCTCAGTGTTGCTGTGGAATCCTAGCTGCTTTGTGGTTGTTGAAGTTATATGAGCCTCAATATTATACAGTACTACACTATATGCTGGGATTTAGAGAGAAAACTTTTTGTACAGTAAGTGCGCCTTTATCAGGATTTTGATGCAGGCTTGTTAAAATAGACTTTTCCTCAAGGGAATTTCTAATTTGGAAGCATTTTCCTGCATAAATGAATGCAGATTACTTTAAGCATTGTAAAATGCACACTATACCATAACAAAGGACTATATTGTGCAAAAAAACATTAAAATAAAGAAATATGTATTATAAAAAAAAACACATAATGAAAGCCAGTTGGAGAACATTTCTGAGGCTGGTTCTTTGACTCAGTACAAAATCTTTTTAGCCTTTTTTTTCTTTTACAGCATAATGATGTATTACTGTATCCTGCTGACAAGTTAGAACAAACCAGCAGGTAGAATGTCAGTCTTATTGCTCTAGTTATATGTTTTCAAGAAAAACATCAAACCCATTTCTTTTTGGGTTGAATAGATTATAAAGTACCGCAAACAAATTTGGAATAAATTTGGGTTTGGAATAGAAAATCCACATCATAAATCACTCTGAAGCTGTTTTCACACATATCTGTACCACACTGTGGTATTCCTAATGCATCTGCTGGCAAAATATGTATTATCATATGTTTAGGAAAAGGTTTAGTGCCAACCATAAATTGGCCTCTAAATTGGTTTTTTAAAACATTATCACAGCTCCCCCTTCTTTGTTTTCAAATCTACGCTCAATACAGCACTACTTCATTACAGCTACTTCATTTGTTGCTATAGCTTTTCTCAGATTCAGGCAGTGGGATGAGAACTGACTTCAGCACCTAAGGATTCCCCACGCAGACTGTACCTGCCCTTTCTTGCAAGTGTGTTCGTTGACTTAGCGCATTTCCAGCTCCCTGGGGGTATCAGCCCTCCCTGTAGTATAATAATCTCAAGATAGCATGATTTAAACTGGAGAACTTGCTGTATTCCTACCAAAGATTGACCTTCCTAGCACCTGAACTCGCGACAACAGGGCAGGGAAGGTCAGCATACTCAGACACAGCACTCTTGTACTGTACATTGGTGAGTCAATGCACTAGCTGTGGAACTGAGCTTTATTCATTCTGCAATATTTTATGGTATATCTCAACGGTCAGAAATTTGAGATGGCAAACAAAATGGTCCACAATTCTTTAAGCGACCACATAGGACCTCATCACCAGAACAAAGAGGAGAACAGATGGAGATGCTTTCACTTTACAAAGAAATAGAGGAGTTGGGCATTTTGTATCTGTAGCATATTAAAAAAAAGATGGATGTGTCATACATTCAAATGACATCTCTGATGTATTCTGTGAAATATAAAAGCTGCATTTTTTGCCTTGATGTCTGTATCAGTCTCCAGGGAATAAAGCAGACCTGATAGTTGGTGCAACAGACCTCTGAAGTGATGACTTTATGGGATTGTTGTTTTTGGGATGATAACTCAGAGAGAGAGAGACTGTGGCAAACAGAAGAACTCAACCCACTTGACTTGGCCAGATGCAAACCACATCACCTTGTAACAAATTCCCAGTCACAGTTTAATCAATTTAATCAGTTTGATAACTTATTCTTCTTTATATCTTTATTTACTTGTTCAATGAAAGACTTGCCTTCTTGAATGCGAAACATTTGCTGCAACTGTGAGGTACTGATGATTTTAACACACCTCGGCCTATTCCCTTACTGTACGTATTTCATTTACCGCTTTTCAAATTGATTTCCTGATCATAATTTCTGCACAGCGCCACACACGTGTTAAAGCAATAATGACAACATTACATAAATTGCATCCAACAGTTATTTTCATTCACAAGTTTAAACCGGAACTCACTCTCAGCGGTTCATTTGCCCCTTTTAAAATCAGATGAGACACAGAACTTAAAATTTCAGAGCTTACGCGCACTTTTAATAATAAGAAACAAACAAAAACCTAGCTCTTATTACACATACAGCAGGACAGATAAGCTGTTTACCTGCCATAAAACACAAAAACAATACACAACTGCACAAAGAAACACTCTGCAGTACTACGTTTGCAAAGCATGATTAACAAACACTTTGATGTACTACGTTTGCAAAGCGTGATTGCCTTTTGAATACCTTCCCCTCTCTCTCTCTCTCTCTCTCTCTCTGTACAGTTCACGACCGGGCTCTTCCTTCGCATTAGCAGCACTGAAGAGACTGACTGCTTTCCTTAAATACCTGCACCTGGCTGTAATTTACAATAATTGCCAGGTGCAGGTGATAATTAACAAATAAATACCAAAATAAACAAAATTAATAAATATAAGTAAGATATTTGTAGCCCTAAGGTGTCATTTTTGGTGGTGGCAATGTGCATTTAGATATTAGAAAGTAGAAAAGGGTCATAGGGTTGAAGTCACAGTCTTGATTTTAGGTGCTTCTTTACACCTAATACCTTGAGATGTTAACCTCTTTTTAATCCTTGTTGTTTTTTGTGGATTACTTTGTTGTTTTGCTTTTCAAACAATACCACTACAGCTCTTAATGCGTTGCCTCGGGAGGGGTTTACCTTGAGAGTCCACAGAGACATGAAACGATTATCAACACCATACCAGTATGTATTTTTACACAATCCTGAAGCTCTGGTCAAAAATGGTGTTTTGAATCCAATGTTTTTTTTTCTGTATTTAGAAGAAAAACAAAGCCTGACCTTGCATGGTGGTCCCGATTTGGGTAGTTCATTTTTGTGTATTTTTAACTGTTATGTATGATAAAGTTACTACATGTTGGTCTCCAATTACTACGCAAAGGGACTCACATAATTGACACTTGTCACATTGACAATATACAAGGTTTTGAGTAGTTGGTTAATTATGGGAAGAAACTAATTTAAAACAACTGTATCCCAGACTGATACTACCATTAAAGATGAAACAAATGCTTGTAGGCAAAATTCACAGTTGATCATGGTTTTCCCATATTTCATCAGTCTATCGCTATGCTTTTACTTAGTTGCTTTGTAATGTTTTTTGAAATAAACACCACTTAAAAAGCAGCATCTGGTAATGTGTTTTGTGGAGGCAACAGCTTAAGCACAAGTAATCTCATCCGTGGAGAAAATCTGGAGCTTCTACAGGCTCTGAGTTATTTATTTTTTTTGTTTTGACTCACCTGGAATTACTCTTGAGCTGCAACAGCTCATTATCAAAAAGTTAATGAAGGGACAGTAGACAAATGTTGACACTTTTATGTATGGAAGTTAACTAAAGTAAACAAAAGATACAATGTCCATCTTCTATTTATGGAAAAAAAACAGCAACCTGTTTGTAATATAATATGAAACTGTTTTAAAAGATAAATCCATGGAAACAGAGGCATTCAGTATTTTTGACAGCTTTTGGGGTTTTTACTTGTTGATTGGCCAATATGAGTGTTTCCATGGATACTGTTTTCTGAGCACCTTGTTTCTCAAGCACAGCAGGCAAGGTACACAACTAGTAAATCACTCACAGTATGCATTGTACTTTATTATTAATATATTGAATGCAAGAGTGTCCTACTGTGTTAGGTAATAATACAGTTTTACATGGGTCAAAGTGGTGACATGAGTTCAGAAAAGGTTGCAACTGAGCCACACTCCCTTGTAAATCATACCCATTTCAAGTTATCATTTCTTTCACTTTCTGCACAGCCTACCCTTTATGAGAGTCTGAAAACAATCCTTCATAGCATGGGCTACCCACTTCCTCTTTGACAAGATATGTCATTTGAGCCATTATTTGTAAAAGAAAACTACATTAATTTTGTAATGATAACCACCATAATCCTGAAGCTAAAGTAGATGCTTACTAATAAAAACAGCAAATACATGTACTTGCCATTTGTACATTCTAATTATACAATTTTCTCAGATTTTTAGCATTTTTAAAAAGGAGGTCCCCCAAACAACACATGTTTAGAACCTTTGAAGTAGACCATGCCTGTAACAACCACTAAGTAAACTTTTCAATGTGGCCAATATTTATCTAAAGAATGACTTAATAAATCAAATATATCAACATAACCTAGGGACAACCAACATGTCTTGACAGATGGTGTCCTTCACTTTAGCTGTGCATGCTTTTTTTGACCATACAGGAGGAATTGAATGGCAGATTGACAAATACCTTACTCTGAGAAAAAAAACAGTCAAATGGCTATTACGAATGGTATTTATATACATAACTATAGCAACCATATACAGTACTCTATATTCTAATTACCGTAGGACACCAATGTGTATGCCTGAAACTAGCACAGTGGTCAATTCAGAGCTTCACCATGCTAATGAAGCTCAAGTCACAAGAGAAAGGCTATATTGTTATAACCCAAATGACTAATTATTTTTACTACAAACCAATATTGTTGAGCAATACTGTGATCCACGATATAAACTGTTTTTGAAAACACTATGCAACCATTCTAAAAACAGATAGCAGTATTAAAAAAAGCAGGCATGATCCACTGTGTTTTGTTTTGACTTTTTCCAATGTACATGTTTATATATATCCTTCTGCACTAGGGATGCCATTGCTGTTACCTTAGTGGCGGCCGACAACCAACTGCAAATAAATAAAATCTGGACGTCTGTGCAGCGCTTCAACCATAAACCTTCTGTGTCTATCTCGTCTCTCAGCGGATACCCACACAATAACAGAACGCCCCTGTTACACACGCATTTATCAACTTTATGCTGACCCTGGAGCTCACACTTTCTTTAGCTCACACATACTGAAGACAAATAGACCCAATATAATGTATTTGGCTTTACTGAGGGCCACTGATTAAGTCCGGTGTATTGGGAAGGAGAGACCATGCATTTGAACAAGATAGCCTTGACAATTCTGGAAATTCACGGTTCAGATTTTCAAAACATTGGTGGAATCTGGATACTTAAGTACATTATAAGGAGTGTGTAAAGAGAATAACAAATACTTTCAAATTAGGTCTCAAATATTTATAAGGGAAAAGTAGCAATTACCAATTAAGCTTCTAATAAGCACTTGATTGGTCCAAGAGAGACATCGGCCCTGCAGGACCGGAATTGCCCACCACTGCACTACACCAATAGACTAAGCATACCATGTAATAAAATTGACCACAAAATAATGAGCACAGTTATACTTGATGATGCTTGTATAGAGCCATATCAATGGCTCTATACAATTGCGTGGGCTTAGGTCGGCCAGGGTGTCCTCGGCTCTCCGCGTACCAGCGACCCCTGTAGTCTGGCTGGGCTTGACTGTAAGCAGTCCAGAGCTGTGTTGTCCTCCTACGCTGTAGCTCTGAGTTGGCTGTATGGTGGGTCTGCAGTGTGAAAAGAAGCGGTCGGCCGACAGCACACACTTCGGAGGACAGCGTGTGTTCGTCTTTGCTGCTCCCGAGTCAGAGCGAAGGTGGTAGCGGTGAGCTGAGAGTAAAAATAATTGGCTATTCTAAATTGGAAGAAAATTTATAAAAAATAAAATAAATAAATAAATAAATAAATAAATAAATAAAAAACAATTGGTGACTACTGAATTAAAAAATTAAACAAGACATGTGTGTAACAAGTTATGGAGTCGAAACCTGGTAATCTGTGGTTTACTCCTTTAACTGTTGTTAAGAGTTGCACTGAGTGGTTTGTGATGTGCATACTTAGAAGATATTGTGATGGTCCACTGCTGTAGACCTCTGGCTGGCTCAGTGTCAGAAAGAAGAGGCGGTTGTGATAAAGTAATAAAAAAACACCATATGCTACAGGAAATAACTCTTTCTATATGATAAGGTATATGGCTTAGTTTTAGGGAAGGGGATTTGGAAATAGTCTATCATCTGTAATAAAACAGAGCTTTCCATTTTGAAAAGGCTAAACCCCCACTAGAGAAACATTTCACAGTGTTTTTGGGACGGACTAGGGCATAGTGTATCCTCAAAAAAAAAAATCAAGGCTTTTTTTTCTATGTTACTTTACTATTGAGGCGGTAATTGGAATTTTGTGCCTGCAGGAGGTGTTCCTGTAATCAATCCTCACCCTAAAGGCAAAAGCCTCATGGGGTGAGAATCTTCAAAAATGGTTAATGAATAAGAACACTGTAGATGCCTGTCTTGATACATGTTTCCATTGACTTTTAGAAGAACACATTAACTAATATGTATTGGTATCTGCATAACACAGTAATATCTTAGTACACTCAGTAACAACTACAAAATATAATAGATGGTGTTTTTCAAGGTGCTTGCTTTGACAAAAAGTGAGAACATAGGATGTCACAAATGATGTCCTGAAAAAAATTAAAGGAGCAACATTTCAACTTGAATTTTTCCAAAACACAACAAGAATCAAATGTGAGTATTTCAAGTAAGCACTAGTTACATACTGAAATGAAGAGATACATTCATTTTATTATGTGCGTAACACCAGTGATATGCAAAGGAACACAAGACTGGCGTTAGTAAATACACATCACTGTGGTCAGATGAGCTTACAGATCTCCCAAAGAACCTACACTCTGATTCTAACATTGATCAGTTCAAGTAAGACACACCTGATGAAGAGTTGTTATTGAACATGTAAGTTGGATAATGAAGAGAGCTGTAAAAATGTAAAAAATCATCGCACCTTCCAAAGTAAAAGCAAGCTTTTTAGGAATGTGCATTGTAGGATAGCTACCCATCGTGCTCATATGGAATAAATTTAAAAGCCGGAGTAAAAGGTGATGTGTTTTCAAAATCCAAATAATTATTACATGACCGTTCACTTCTCTTAACACCTTTCAGCTAAAAATGTAGCTGTTCTGGGTTCTCACAGGGCTTTGGATGCTAAAACTGCTGACTGTAGATCTCCAGGGCAAAAAGTAACCAGTGTCACAGTATAACCTCTCCCAATACTTTTGTGACTCACTTGCCATTTGCTTTTACGCCTGTTTCATCTCTTTCATTGTATACCTCCTAAATACACAGCCTCCAGTTTTTTTTTTCCCACCTCTATAGCTAGGCTATATAATATGACAATAAATCTACTCTCACCTCTGAGGAGGTTCTGGGAAGTGTGTCCACTGCAGCTTAGCAAGACATGTAAATTATACATGCTTATCAAGCACCACCCAAGGAGAAGTGTGGAAACAAAACAACCTCACCCACTCAGTGCTGTTATTAGGTTATTCCTATATGTTAGGGGAGTCAGTACGTCCGAAATTAACAATGAGTATCCCTATTAAACCCATCATTAATTATCTCTCAACATGTTGCATTTTGACTTCATATACAGATCCAACATTATCTGGAAATACCTGAAATTCTCAATATTCTAATTTTTTTTTAAAGATTTTCAGATGACTGTGTATATACAGGGGTTAATCTGAAAGCTAAAAGGTACCAAATCTTAACATTTTTTGTTTATAGACCCTATGCACTAACCTTAACAGTAGCTCCCATATGTGGTTCATGTTCTCATCTGCTTGTGGATCAGGATTTCGTGCCTTATTTGTTGCTGTCAGTAGCTGTGTGTTGACCTTTGCCTTGCAATGTATTAACATAATCTTCAGGTTTGAACAGCGCCATTGGCGGGCCGACTAATCTGGCGAACAGCAGTGATGGCAGCGTTGATGTTAAGAACGATAGTATGTTTTTTACAGTTAATCATTGTAAACTGTGTAATCGATCCGACACAGATTAACCAATGGGTATATAGATATAAAGATATAAATTATGTTTATTTTGGTATTGTATACAGTACAGGATATTTGGAAATGTTCTTAAAAGAACCCCCTTCACCCAGATAATGTTATATTAAAGTTCTATCACTTGTAATGTCATTTTTACACTGTTAGTAAGTTATAACATTTTGGTCCTGGCCTTCATCTAATCTTGGTTTTCCTAAATGTTTACAAATAAAATAAACAAAGCAGGTCAGAGGGAATTGACTAAACAGAAAATCTAATTCACATACACATTACATTAGACAAGACCTCACGTTTTTGTGCTGATCATTTATATTATTATATATTACTCAGCCCACACAGCAAAGGGTTCCCAACAACCTTGAAATGATAGCATTTCGTAATTTTTTGTGTGTGAGAGGAACATGGTTTCCATCTGAAAATCAGGAAAGGAAAACAGGTTAGCTCTCAATAAAGTTTCAGTGTAGCCTTTGTAGAAGTTTAGTGTGCAGCGGTGGGGGTTTGCATGTGTGTCTGGGAGGAAGGGGGTTAGCTCACTCTCCATGGTGCAACTGCAGGGATTGATCTGAGGGAAATCTAATTGATTGGAATGTTACAATGCTTATGTAACTCTATGCTGTATTGTGTCTTGCGCGTTTAATTAGGTGGTCCTCTTTTTTAAAAGAGTTTATAATAAAATACGTTACGCACATGTGTATAAACATTCAGATTCATATTATATTGTTAGAAACTGTAACAGTATTAAGGTTATCTTTTAATGCATTATTAGTTCACGTTTTTATCCAGTCTACTATGCACTGGTATAAATAAAAATGTCTTTCAGCATCTTATTACTTCCCATTTTTGGAAAGGCATTTCAGTTTTTATAACCTTAAAAAGATAACTGAAACCCTGGGATACTTCAAAAAGCTGATTGATGAGATTCTGGCATCAATAAACTACTAACAACCAAATGAGCAAGATAGGCAGAATGGCCTCCTCTCGTTTGTAAACTTTCTTATGTTATTATGAGAGAATTTTAACATTTTGGAGTCCAGAAAAAATTCTACAGTCCAGTAACATGGAAGGAAGTTCCGGGCTCATGCAGAACAGCAAGCAACAAAGCAGCAGAAATCCTCTCCAGGGCAAACAAGATCAATCTCCAGCTAAGGCAGGCGACTTCAAACTAGGTGATGTCTGGACATCAGATACAGTGATTTGCTCTTTGCAAAGCCTATGAAATTAAAAACATGTCTATAATTTAATTTGTACAGTTAACCCTATTACTTGTAATATAAGACTTATTGTGACCATGGTGAGTGAACAATGTTATGTTTTATTTGAGAAGAATGTTACTTGTTAAGTTTCTTGCCAATTGATTATTTTCAGTGTTTGAGACAGCACTTATGAGGTGTTCTATGATAAAGTAACATTTAGGGATCAGTATCAAAACATTGGTATGAGCCCAAGACTTCTTGGTGCTCTACCCATCACCACAAAAACTTTGAAATTGCCATTAGTTTAATATTTATGACTCAATCAGTGTAACATATGTTATGTACCACTTTTTCTGGAATTGCAATTAAATAAATAAATAAATAAAGTATTGAAATTGCTAATTTGAATTGTCTGAGACGGACATACTGATGTATACTGTACAAACAAGAAAAGGGAAAACTATGAGAAAAAATGCAGTCAAGTACATAAATAGTTGATCGAATGCCTTAAAATCTATTATCCTTTATGCAATAGAAACGTTTTGAACATCAAAAATAAATAATGATGTAACTACATTAGAAATATATATATATATATATATATATATATATATATATATATATATATATATATATATATATATATATATATATATATATATATATATATATAATGCATGTAGAAATAATGATTGTGTCCCAAACAGTATATCTATTTATTTAGAAATGGTAGGTGTACAGGCTGTTGAAATTCAATGACTAACAACAGTGAGAAATATACTGTGTGATTTAGCTTGCACCCTCTGGTCAAGCTTGTTCCGGTAATTAAGTTTTAAGTTTTGTTTTTCCTCAGATCAGATAAATGCCAGATGTGGAACCAAAACAGGCTGACAGATCGACTGATTAACTTGGTCTGGGGACTCGAACTTGAGCTGTCTTGTTGATAGGAACAGTGAAAAAATGTATTATGAGACTTTGCTTCAGATAGTGTCCAGTGTACCTTTAATAATTAAATTATTATTTATTCAATTGATTATTCTTTTAACCTCTTTCTTCAGGACCACATGCAGACAGATTTGTTAGTTCCATGTAAGGATGGAAGCTGCTTGGCTCAGCACTACAAATCCTTTTTTTGAACAGAGGTTGCTGAATTTTGAAAAATATATTCATCTTTCATTTTTTAGGTTCTGCAGGACTACACATTTAAAGCAACATTATGGAAACTCTTCACTGGAGCCAAAGATTCAACCCATACCTTAAGCTTTAATAAAGAATGTATACATCCACATATGTGGTTTGTATTAATAGCATCTGTTATAGGGGTGTCCTAGTGATACCTGACTTGGGTCAGTAGGTTTAGGATCAGTGATTTAAGCACAAGCTGTGAAGTAAGGCCTGAGAATTTATGAATTTCAGAGATGCATTAGGGGTAATTAATTACATATTTTTATTCCTCAAAGGGATTTAAAAAGTTCACATACTAGGTAACCCCTTTTGTTTTTTTTATTCTCTTGCTCTCCATGGCTTTCCTTAACCAATGACCTGCAGCTGCCTACTTTCATTTGCCTATTCTTTCTTCCCTTAACAGACCTAGTAATCTTTTGAACTATGCCTCTGTTTTGCCATCTTAAGGTCCAGACAGAATGGAATAGCATACAGCCCTCTGCTCCTGATTTCTTTATTTGGAGTATCCACTGTTAATTGTAGCATTTTTAGATGTGCCTACACAAGAGACCATTGTCAAATCTGTTTTTCATGACAAACGGTTAGAGGTACAGTAAAAGGTTCTCTAACAACTGAGTGGCATATATTTATAAAAGTTACCTTTTATGTTAAACAGCATTTTCTCATTTCACAACCTATTGTCAATCGCTAACAAAAGAGCACAAGGAGAGAACAGCCTCTGGATGGAGTTTTCATACTAGAAAGGGAGACAGTTGCCACCAAAAAACAATTGAGTTACACTGTAGCCATTCTACATCAATTGCTTTTGACATTTTAAAGAGTAACTAGCAGGGTTCTGAAAAATATAGTATTATACATCCCCTCATGTTGCTACAATCCTGAAAACTTTTGACACTTGTAATTGTAAAATCTGTTTAAAAACACTTTTCAAAATGTCCAATGTAGCGCACTGGGGTTTGAGATCTCTCCTCTAAATCACTGTGGGAAGAGTTATAAAAAATAAATAAATAACAAGTGCTCTGGCTTTTCTGTTCTGTACCACCTCATGGATCATTATTGCTGCAATACCGGTTTAACAATGTGGGCAATAATCCTTACACTATCAGTGCACTAGAGCAGACATTTTAAAAAGAGCTCTGTAACAGACTTAAAGTTATAAGTGTAAAAAAATGTCAGGATGTTAACAATGAAAAAATAAATTCCAGGTATGTTATTTAAACAGCTGTAGCAACACGTGGGGACGTGTAACGCTATATTTCAGAACCCTGCTTGTGACAGGATGGCACCAGTGGTTGAAGGTAAACAAGCAGATCAGAGATGATAGGTTGCAGTTTTAAGCGCCAGAGCGCATATTTATTCAAATACAAAAGAAAGCTCACAGAGCAAAATAAAGGTTTAAACAAAGCAATCACACACCACAAAATCAAAAAGACAATCCTCACCCAAGTAAAACTATTACAGTGAGCTGGCGCTCTACACAGAACCGTGTCTCTCTTCCCACCTGCTACCCTTTAATGGGGCTTTTAGCACTCTTTTATATCATGTGGCGGTTCCCAATTAGCACTAATTATCTAATTTGGGAACAGCCACATTCTCGCATGTATTTGGCAGGGATAGGAATTAACCCCATCCCTGTCAACCACCACCACCAACACACAAACAAAACACTTACAAGCAGTTGCATAAAGCAATACAACAGTTACCCGCAGTTGCAAGTTACATTCCTTGAGCTTAAAGGTGTTTCAGAAAGCTGCTAGGGGTGTAAAGATTCAATGAATCGTGATACTAGGGGTGTAAAGATTCAATGAATCATGATACATTCTTTACATAATACATTGTATACAAGACCAAAAGCACAACGTAGTTAACTGCAGTGCACCAAATAGTTCTTGAATGAATGTTTGACCTTGAATGCAGTACATATTCTCCCAATTCATAAAATGTTTGTCTTTTAACAAAATAGTCTATCATTAAATTATCATTTTATCTTATTATGTGCTATACAAACAGCCCATCAGGACCATAGACATCGTATCGCAAGATGCATGTAACGAGACGTGTTGTATGGTGACATTAAGTGCATTGTTTCACCTCTAGTAAATTATATCTTTAGATAAAGAAACATGCATCATTAAGTGTAAAACATAATACTTACAGTAAAGTGTTTTTTGCAATTGACCACTGGATTGTAATAAAAAGTAAATTAGGTACTGCTTCCAATGCGAGTCTGACTGATGGAATCAGTAGTTATTTGCTATACTATGCTGTGAATGGGTGCCTTTATGATGTTATGGGAGGAAAACAGAATTTGCAATTCCAGTGACAGTGATAGGCACTTGTTATATAATTTATAATAAAGAACAGCAATTGACACAACTTGACCTCAGGTCAGTCAGTATTTGTTTCAACTTATGTCCCTTGCAGATGACAGATAACAACTGCAAATATTCTCTCTCTGTACATAAAATACAGCAAACACAATAATATTATTCAGTTGGAAAATAACTATAGGTATAACATTACGAAACAATAATCATAAAATCATGTAGCTGTCATCAGTGACATGAGACAGAACAGACTTTTAATAAAAGCTAATGGCAGCAAGAGGAAAGTCAAAGCAGATGGTCACACATTGCATAACCTCAGTCATAAGAAAACTGTGCTAATTACATGCACCGTATCGCCAGGTGAATTAAACTTTGAATGTAAAGCATCTAATCTGATCATGCCAAGCTGGATGTCCTCACTTAAGTGAACATGTGGCTTGAATGTTTATACAAGTTGTCAATTTAGCAGCAATCAAGATTTAACAATTTCCTAGCACAGATATTGCCCAGATGTTGTGACATCACGTAACTTACAGTACATACATTTGTCATCCCAACATTGTAGCAATGGAACACATTTAATTGCACATGGAATGTAATACATTTATGAAATCTTGACTATAATCAGTTTGCAAGGTTCTTTTTTCAGATCTACCAAGTCACGAAACTACATTGAGTCATGGTAAAATTATATGAACCCATAAGAAAATAAAATCTATATATTTTAGGGCTTGGCTTTGCTGTTGAAATGGCTGCTTTAAATGATAGTAAATACAAATCACTGTATGTTCAAACGTGTCAAGCAAATATAGCCAAATAAGTTTTAATCACATTTAACCATCAATTATGTCTCCTTAATAATAATAATAATAATAATAATAATAATAATAATAATAATAATAATAATAATACTAACTAATATCTCTCAGTATTGGAGAAATAAATGATTTGATTCCGTAAAGGTGGATGACTGCATAAAAACACATTAAGCACTAAAACTCTGAAAATGGTAAATTGCAACAAAGGGCACACAGAATCCCATTTTTACATTAATTTAAATTTGGAACATGAAATCCAAAAATCAGTTAAAATATATTTTCATACATACCCAGTTTCCAATGAGCTGTCTTATTACTTCCTACTTCCTACTTCTACTGGAGAGCTCGATCGCTTCTTCTCCGCGGGCTCTGCCATGATTGATTCTGGCGGGTGATTAGGGAGCATTGTGTATATATTAGCATTAAATGATTAGGATAGCATTGTGTATATATTAGCATTAAGTGATTGGGGTAGCACTGTGTATATATTAGCATTAAGTGTAGCTTAGTTCAGTTTGCTGCTAGAGCTCCTTATGAAACCAAGGTGCAGCAGAGACACTCGGACTGGCAGAAGAAGGCGTGTTAGCATCAAAAGAGCGTCGAGGCGAACTTAATTGTTTCAGATGGTGCTATACTCATGTACTTAATTGGGACTTAGTCAAAATGTTGTGCTTGAATTGAGTTTGGCACACCTCCAGAGCATCCGTCTGAAACTGGCCTTATTCACTGAGATACAGTACACCTGCCTATCCTTCAGTGATGGCAGTTGCTTAACAAAGAAAGCCAATATTGTTATTTTATGGTACTTCTACCTAATAAAATATTGAACTTGCAGAAAAATATTGAAGACTGAATATAGATATTGATGAACATAAGTATCTCAGTTGTTCGAGTATTGGGTTAAAGTCAACCCAGCTGTAAATGGCTACTGGAACTTAGGCAAAACTGGTCAAGGAGGCTTGGGGAAAACCAAGTGCCCCTAACAAGGATTGCCATAAGGATCCTGCAATGGAAAATGCTTCAAATAAACTATCATATGCAATTACTTGTACCCTCCATTAAAGTGTTAAGAACCTAACTAGAAATGCATACAGGTATCGCACCTACAACTAATCATAAACATATGTGAGCCTGACAAAAAGAGTGCACTGTTACCTAACCGGAATGCATCTACTCCTGTTTAACATTGAGAGTCCACATCCCTAATAAAATGTTGCTCTGATTATAAATACTGAAGGAAATGATGTGTTAATGTAGTGATTGTATTAGTTAATGCTGCGTCTTATTTTAATATGAGGAAGTTTAATAGGATTTGTAAACTCCCCAAGACATTAAGTGTTAAAGAGGTGTGCTGTAAGACCAGGAAGTTTTATAAAAATATATTTAGTGAAGAACTCTATTTTGACTCGTCTTTTAGCCAACAGTGCCTACTTGAAGAGGCTATCATTAAGGAAGATTATATTACAGTGAAAGAAGATTGTTTTACAGTATGTAACAATTTTATGCAAAAAAAAAAAGCACAGTTGTAAACAGTTTGCAACAAGATGAAAACTTGCACCTAATGAATAACACAAAAGTATTTTTTAGTGTGGCTGCTATAAAGTAGCCCTAACAGTCAGTATGTGCACGTACTTGCACTAGAATACAAATTAAAAGAAAGAAATTCCTGTCTGCATATAGGACTGATGCTGAACTAGTATCTGGCTGCAATATTCGATAACTTATGTCACTTTTCTGCCAATCTTTCACTTGTTGTTTAAATCATGTTGAGATGCTTTATGAAAGTAAAAACATTTTATGATTATAATTATTATTAATTCTGCTAATAATTTTAATGTGTGATTAGTACATTGTAACAAAAAAAAGTTTGGAACAATGGCCTTGGCCTACCCTCTCCAGGCATACCCTTCGTATGCACATTTTCAAAATCTATACAAATACGGTATGATGATAGCATGATGACATCACGATTCTGTTAAAAAGAACACTCCATTCCAGGTCCAAAAAACCTTTGTTATTAAAATAATAAAGAGTCGGAGAAGATACCCCTCATTGCTTTCTGCTAACTGTATCCTGCATGCATTTTATATTACTCGGCTTGCATTTAATCAGGTTAGCATTTATATGTTGTCATTCTACATACTGAAAATTGTAGATTTCAACCACTGCATGACTAATACATGCCACTCTTCAAAGGAAACCATTAAAAATACCTTACTATTAGTGACAGGGGTGCAAATTTGGTGCTAAGGCCCTAAATTCTTGTGCCAGAATACCTCATATAGTGCCAGCAACATTCAATTCTGGCGCCAGTATACATGTTTAATTATTTATTTATTTTATTTTTAATGCTTAGCAATCATAGATGGTGATAGTTTCTCATTGGGACTGGAATACTCACATGACCCACCCACAGTCATCCACATACACAAGGAGAGAAGGTTTGTGTCATGTGGTGTTGTGAGGGGGGCTTGATTAGGACGGGGTTTGATAATTTAACACCAGTAGGCTTTTAATACAGTTTAGCACCAATTTTCAAAATGATTTGAGTGGCCCTCATCCATTTTTTGATCTTTGCATAACATTTTTAAAACTAGCTACAATTTGCTCAGCATGTTTGTATGGGATTAATTTAATAAACCTTTGCCTTATGAGAACAGAATGTCGCTGGTATGTCCATAATATAATTCAACACACATTTTACACAGTTCTCTTTAAGTTCTCTTTTGTTCAGCATGTCTGCTTTCAATTTATGACCCAGTTCAGAAAGAAAGAGAAACTTGTGTTAGTCAATTAAATATGCAATGAGTGTGCATCCTAAATGGTGGTTACCGATGAGAATCAGTACAAAACTGACTCCAGAGGAGGTAAAGCAAACAATCCTAATTATTTCATAGAGTACTTAAAATTCTGTGTTAGGTCTTGAATTTGCATTCAGTATCCAGTTGTGCAATTGATTGCCTTGCCCTGCGATATACCACATCTGTGGATGGCAGGAAGCTAGCCCAGAAAGGAAAGTTCTTGGGTAAATTGACGCAAGATAAATGGTGGGACCCCTGCAGTGAAAAGTAGGTAGTGCATGTAAGGTAATACTTCATCTCTAAACTTCAAGTGAAAATGAGTCTGATTCTTCTGTATGGCTGTTAGGTGTTTTTTGTATGCTTTATGATCATATTAATAATGGCCCAGTTAATCCAGTTTCTCTTAACTTAGACACTAATTTGCTGTGGAAGTCCAATAATAAAATAAAATGTCATCAGTACATAGAAATGGGAATGGGATGAATATCAAAAAAAAATGGAAGCCTGTTTTTTTCTATATGTACCACAGCGGAGGCTGGATGCAAGCCAGCAACCCCACACAACACAAGCAAGCAGCTTAACCACTATGCAAAAAAGCCAGACTCCTCTGCATTTGTCATTAAAGAGCTTTTCATCCCATCTCACCCACAGGGGTCATAACCCGCAACAGCACAGCATCACCTAACACTGCCTATTAGATAAACATAATGCAGAGTCTCAGTGTCTATTTCATGCTATAAACAAAATGTAGCGTCTGCAAAAAAAACACCATAATAAACACCCATTAAGTGATAGTTTGAAGTATTTAGCCTACTTTCTGATCTCTACTTTTCTTGGTTTCTTTCTTCAAGCAACAGATTTAAAATGTGTGGTCTTGTTTGTGCGATAAATACAAGAGACGTGTGTCTGACTGTTTTACTGACTCACACAG
Source organism: Polyodon spathula (assembly GCF_017654505.1). Lineage (NCBI taxonomy): Eukaryota > Metazoa > Chordata > Actinopteri > Acipenseriformes > Polyodontidae > Polyodon > Polyodon spathula. Next base: position 17,358,227 of record NC_054548.1, on the reverse strand, counting down.
ACAATTACCCCTGTAATCTGTAGGAAATTATACGTGTCAAATGTGTTAGTTAGGTTAAAGGATAAGCTCTTTGAATTCTACTAAATCATTATTTTTCTGTACCTGAGATTACTCTGAACTTCACTTCCCGCAGGCAGGGGCTTCTCACGGATGTTGGACGTGAACCCGGGACCTCCCGCTTTGAAGCGTAGCGTAGATACTTACCAGGCCTGACCCTACCCCCTGTGCATGCTACAATACTATTGTTACTTTATATTTACAATTGTGATGTATCTTACAGTATTTTGTAACAATGCTTTGGTTTAGTGGATGTCAGCTTGGAAACAGGTAAACACAAATACTGAAATACATATCAAAAAGCAATGATGTTACTTTGGTGTAAATAGTTCTGCAAGGCCCAATTGCATGCTCAGTTGTGCATATGAGAAATCCATTATGAAGCCTAATTAAAAAAGACAGAGCTGAAGAACAATACTACATTAAAAAAAAAAAAAAAAAAAAAAAAACATTGGAAAACCTACTACAATGTCAGTAAATACAACCCCTGTAAATTAATGCTTATTTTTCCCTTTGATGCAGCTTGTTAGTACATCACCAGTGGCAATTAGAAAGAACAGTAAAGACATGTAAAGTACTTTGCCCAACACTTACCACTTAAAAACAGTATGCGAGAACGAATATACCAGTGTGTGTATTATATAATATATATATATATATATATATATATATATATATATATATATATATATATATATAAATATCGCGATATATAAATTATTGCGCTTTAGAACGGAAATGCAAGAGCCATAAAACCAACAAATGCCTTCCAGACTTGTGCCACTCAGAAGCAGTAAAGGTCAGTTAGTTTACACGCCGTTTTAAGCATTTCTCTTGTGTCCTGTAATTGGCTCGTAAACTTTTTACACCTAACCACTTCGAAGAAAAACTGAAAGGATTTTAAACATTCCCATTATGAAGTCAGATCCTTGCTATTGCAAATGTATTTCATAAATAAGGTGTTGAATCTCCCCTTTATCCAAACCGTGCAAAAATATAGTACAGGCAAAATGTGCTTATGCTACAGTATGCAGCTGAGTGTGCTCTCAACACACATGCTTGTGAAAACGTGTGAGGAGATTTTTCATTGTCCTTGCTTGTGCTAATTCAGTGTCCCTTAGTGATGAGCAATACAACCAGATTAAGCCAAAAAATATTGCATGTCCTACACCCCCCCCCCCCCCCCCCCCCCCCAAAAAAAAAATTTAGCCTTCTCGTATTCTGTTCTGAAATTGAACTGTTATAGCAAAAGTGTTAACTGTTCCAGATGGCGTCGTGAAAATTTTTTTTAAAAAAAGGGAAATATGTAATTAATGCAGCCAGTTCAAACAGATATCTTGTAAACTTGTCTGGGGCTATCCTATTACTTTATGTACATATTTAAAATAAACAGATATTATTTTTCCTAGTTTTGTGTGTAGGGCTTTAGTTTATTCCCTCACTAGTTAAAATCATATGTTTAATCCATCATTAGATCCAGTTCCTATTTCATTGCCCTTTGTCATTTGCTGTTGAATTTGTAATACCTTTTCTTCCCTTTTTAAATTCTCTGGAGACTCAGGTTTTAATAGCACAGTTTTGAAATGTATAAACCTGAAACACAGTACCTGATTTCACTGTATTTTTATTGTATGCAGTTGTGTTAACAATTGTGTTTTAAAACCTAATATTACACCTGGCTTTGCAAAATAATGCCATGTGTGATTTGGCGAGCTGTCCAGTTAGTAGAGAGCAGACCACCTTTTCCCTGCTCATCTGTGGGTTAACTTTACAACATTCCTTGAACTTCTAGACTTTTATTACTATCCTTAAGAATGCAAGTTCAGGTGCAGTGTATAACTTGAAAAAAAAAAAAAAACACTGGTGGTATACTGTAGCACAACTGGTTTATTAGGCTTCCAGGCCATAGGCTGGGAAACCTATTGTTATTGCTGGGATGATGATGATGATGATGGTGATGCTGCTGCTTCTTCTTCTTCTTCTTCTTCTTCTTCTTCTTCTTCTTCTTCTTCTTCTTCTTCTTCTTCTTCTTCTTCTTCTTTCCACCAGGGTTGCTTGAAAACTCACCAGATTCGGTAGGTTGGTAGATGCTCATGGGAAGATGGAAAATGCTAAAGAACTTATGTCCTAAATCACATGGTCTGGCTGCCACATTGGAAAAAAAACAACATTTTGCCTAAATTTAGAAATTCGTCTTTCAAAAATGACATATTGCAGAGTGCTGAAAGTTGGTATAGTTGTTGCGGGATAGTCCAAAATTAATTGATGTTCGTAAGAAGCTGATAGGCTGTGTGGTATGGCAGTTATGCTGCATAAAGTCAAAATCACAAACTACAAAGATATTCTTCTCCCAAACCACTAGTCTGATTGAAACAAAACCAATGGCACATACAATCGTAGTGTGGTTGTCTTTAAAAGGTGTTAAAGGGAAGTTGCTACAATAAAAAAAAAACATGGCGGCCACTTGGATGACATCATCAACCTACAAAACTGGCTAATGACTCCTTATATAGTGCAGACAGGGTAATGGTTACTATGGATGACATCACTCGGTATGCCACTTGGATGACACTCGAACCACCACTCCTAAAGGTCAAATGTAAAACTGGCTCATAACTGATAATAGACTTAATGGTTACTATATGAACACATACAGTACCTATATATGTCTATCATCAAAAAATGTCACTTGCCCGTGCCCCCCTTTGACCTTACCTAAAGGTCACATGTAAAACTGCCTTATAACTCAACATAATAGACTTCTTTAATCTAGGGTCACTGGCTATTATGGCCTGACATTGCTAATTTGTATTGAATGTAAAACTGGCTCATAACTGATAATAGACTTCAGATAGGGTCATGGCTATTATGGAACACATACAGTAACCTATGTATGCTCTATCAAAAAAATGTCACTGCCCGTGCCCTTTGACCTTACCTAAAGATCACATGTAAAACTGCCTTATAACTCAACATAGTGCACATAGGGTCATGGTTACTATGTAATTGCCATTCTGCACTACTTGCTAAATTGTTTGGTACTGGTACTGTATTCTGCACTATTTGCTGAAGGGTTTGGTACTGGTACTGCATTCTGCACTATTTGCTGAAATGTTTGGTTCTGGTACTGCATTCTGCATTATTTGCTGAAGGGTTTGGTACCTGTACTTTTACTGATACTCATCCTGGAAGCCGTAAAGTTGCTGGCAACTCTAGTTGAATTTGTTCCTGTTGGCACACCATTTTGTTTATTGATGAGTGAGAAAAAAACATATGTACTTATAGGCTGGTAAAATGATGTGAATAAAGTCAATAAATACTCTTTCACTTTTTACAGCGCTGTGATCTGCACCAGCTGAGGTTTGGAATGGCTTTCCACATAAAAAGTAATTAGTGTAATATTTATTATATATTTCTGGCCATGTGAAATAACTCATAGAGGCACATATGATACACGTCTGAGGAGAAAAAACATATGTAACATTTCCATCCTTGACTAATCACATTTTCCAGCTGCAGTAGCCAAGTTGGTAATAAATAAAAATGATGCAAATTGAAACTTACTGTACATAAAACGTACCAGCAGTTTACATAGTGCATGATTATATTCAGCAACCACAACAACATCATAAAAGCACTTTTTAATACAAGCACACAACTATTATTACAGTTGCAGGCCATTTGCATAAATAGCAGTCATGGAAACGGCTAAAGGTAGGATTCAATCAAAATATACAGTGCCGCTTTATGACCTGTTTTATTTTACATCTCTATGGCCTTTCAATCAAACACACACCCCAGTAAGATGACAGACACACACCAATAAGCATGTCTGTATGTGACAATGGAAAATACGATTGCTAAAATAATGTGGTGATATTTGATAAACTTCCAGTCACAGGAAGAAAGCATGCTCACAATTTATTAATGCTATTAATTATTAATAAACTAAGACAAAAAGGCAGGTGTGAATATTTGCTAGTTGTTGTTTCTTGTCCTTTCCTATTCAATTGATTATAAACACCCTGCAAGCAACCTTTTAATAATAGCAGTACTTGCATAATAGTTAGTGGTGTGGAGGTATTTGTTGTTCAACCACTGAAGAATTTCTGAAGCTTTTTGAGTAAAACAAGCTTTGAAGAGGATCTTTACAACCCACAAACCACAGCATGCTAAATGTAACACTCTAAACTCAAAACCTGGGTACTTAGTTATGCTTTATAAACTTGGCCACCCTGAACAAGGGCAATTTATTATTTATGGCAATTTATGAGTTATCATAATGGTGTTTGCACTATAAAACAATGGGTACTATTATACAACAATACTATACAAAGTAATACACTAACCCTAGGATTACATTTCAATTATGACACTGCTATCCTTACAGTATATTTTAAAAAGCACTAAGAAACAACAACGAAAAAAAATTCTAACTGAATAGAAAAGATATAAGGACATTATTATATGTTGTTTATTTAAATACACAGGTTTAGCTAACAGGTTTTTTTTTTTTTCTGAATAAGATACTATTATAGAATTGAGTACCTGAGGTTCTAAATTTGCAGGACCTGTGTGGTTTTGTAGAGAGCAAATAAGCAGCTTTGTCTTTGCAACATTCAAATTCAATACAAAAGAACATAAGAAATGTAGCAGTGCCAGAATATCTGCTGTAGACACTATACTTAGTTTTAAATACGCATCTATATAAATATTTAAAAGGGCCTAAATAAATATTAGTATAATTTTAACCGAGGCACATGTCTTGTGTACCTCATACATAGCTAGGTAATGTCAAAAAACATCATTTTCATCACAACTGCTTTTTGTTATTTGATGCTATAAGGATAGTACTTCATAATTAAAATGTAATTACAGGGTTTCGCATTAAACTACAAATACTGAAGTCTTATATACTTGATAACAGTTGGGTTATTTTACCATATTGGGAAACAACCCTGAATAGGGGAAGTCATATGTAGAAACCTTTCAAAGCTTTTAACATTTCCAATGCAAAATATATGACATTTTATACATTGAACATGATACTTAAATCAAGTGATCGCTGAGCATTTGTTTTTAAACAGGAGTATAATTTCAGAAAAATGTGCAACGATACGGTTGTTGTTTTCACTGAAACTTTTGTATTATAGCGATCTGTGTAATTGTGTTTGTATACTGTAATTCCTGTACTGTCATTCCCATGATATATTTATTTTTTCAAATCTATGCTATCTTTCTATGTATAAATAATGTTACCTTTCTTACACAAGTGAATCCCTCCTTGTTCTCTGGCTGTGTTTAATTTCTTCTGTTTTCCACCTGCTGTGGCAAACATATCCAACATTTCCATTTGACTCATCAAGATATCAATAATATTATATTATAGAAATAATATAGTACGAGCAATTACTTCACATAGCAACCATCGCTGACTTAATTCCAGATTCGGGTTAGAATAGAAAAGAATGATGTTGGAAAAACATTTTATTCATTTGTGAAGAAAACGTCGAGCATATATGTGATTCTGTGTCTGGGGGTGTCAAAAAGTGGAAGACATGATGCCATATAGATTGACTGGGGGCAACAGTACCCCCCCCCCCTGCCCCCCGCCCCATAACAAAAGACACAGTTGCTTTTAAATATTATATCCTCTTGCCATCCAAAAGATGTATGCTCATTGCATTTCATTCGCTTTTCAACTGTTGATACCTGAGCCCAAATTAAATGAACTGTTAAACTTTAAGAAATTTACAGTATACAGGGTCACAAGAGGATAAACTGTAAAGGATGGAATCTCTACTGCCAGAGCTGTACCACTAGAAAACCTGACTGGAGTTTCTACTGATGGAAACTAAAGTCCTGATTTTAATATAAATATTTGCACAGTTTTAGCTGAAAAATAACAAGTTCCACTCCAAACTGAGGTTTTGAGGTCGATCCCGGAGACGAACGTCTTAAGTATGCTTTGCAGATTATTATGACTCGTAAGAACATTACTAAGAACATAAGATATTTTACATACGAGAGGAGGCCATTCGGCCCATCTTGCTCGTTTGGTTGTTAGTAGCTTATTGATCCCAAAATCTCATATGAAGGATCCCAGGGTGTCAGCTTCAATATATATATATATATATATATATAAAATGTATTTGGTACAGTTAATGTTTTGGTACAGTTAATGTTGCGTATAAGAAATTATGTAAATAAAGTTCCATTATAATGTAAATGACTTAAATAGATACCTTTCATTTTTTAATGTTTATATTATCATGGTAAAGGATATAAAGAGTACGAATTACTATTAATAGGTTTGGTAGTGCAAACTGCATTGGACTATCTATCTCAAATTAAATTGTACTTATCCATCTATTATGAGAAGATTCAGTTACATAGATCTGGGGTGTATGGTTCTAAGCCCAGAGTAATGTTTTATTTCTAATGAAGTAGCCTATGGAAGTTTGTCTTGGTAGTAACCTAATCTAGGAAATTAATAAAAAATATAATGCATACCATTCCTAGTTTATGCCATTGGAGTAGCTATAAAACATTACCTTAAAAATTAGAATTAAAATGTAAATTTTGGAAATGATTGTGTGGATAACATTTCTGGACAAAGCAAGCATCTATATTATCTACTATGCAATACATTCCAAACTGAGGGGTTAGTAATATAATAATATAAAAAAACAACAGTTTGTTTTATTAATTGTCCCTGACAAACTTTTCTCCATACAGTAGTTGTCTTGCATTATAATAGAAAAGCATGCATGAAAGAAAATGGGTAAGATGATGCACACTGTATAGACAAGTGGCTTATTCTAACATTAGCTGATTTGCTTTGTCTCACCTACTGTATACACCTCTTACTGTTGAACAGTATGTGGTTTTGCTTTAAGATTTCTCATAAGGTTTCTTTTTACTGTATGGTCTTTCCACGTGGTGTGTAAGTAAGAAGACAAAAAAATAGTGAACTATGTGGGTGTCCAACAGTTTTGATGTTTTTGGCTTATATTGAGTAAACTCAAAAGAGTTAAATTATCACATTCTTTAGATAAAAACCTGAAAAGCTTTAAATGGCACAGACCAAAACTGTGAGACGTGTGAAAACCCCAAACATCTAAGCAATGATGCATACATAAAACTTAGCATTTCCAGACAGGTAAATGGAAAATCTATAAAAGTGGATTAGTGGCACAGTTGTGCTTGGCTCTCACCCTGAAACATGAAATGCTCTATAAAAAATAGAAAATAAAAAATAAAAACTTAGGAGAGGTAGAGTGTTAAAGATATGCCAGATGGCCACTAAAGCCAGATCTGGTTACTTTTACATCTTAAAATGCCATCAAATATTTATTGGCTTGAAACTCTATTTAACTAAAATCAGTATGAGAAATGCAAGGGGGTCTTAATAAGCAAGATATTTTAAAGAATCCAACGTCAGCATCAAAACAGCGGACTAAATAACATTTAATTAAATACTTGACAACTCCACAGCTGCTGTTTTTTGACGAGGCTCAGTTTTGTCTCTGCGGAACATATGCAAGTTCCTTCTGTTTAGTTTCTTTTGAGCCTGGCGTATGATGAGCTAGGAACATAATCTGTTTTATTTATTTAACTTTCACATTACAACGAATGTTAAACTTCACAGGGATGGACCCCGAGGCTGTTCGGATGTGTTTTCATTTGCCCCCTACTGGAAAGCCAAGTCCTGTAAACAGAACTGAACTAAGTTCAAGTGCTTTCATTTTTATTACATTTGAATTTCAGCAGGCACAGCTCCACCAAAGCTTTATGCTAAGGCCATGTTTCTCTGTGCTAGTTCCTGCTATCACTTGTTTGTTTTGAAAAACAATGAAACAAAACAAAAACTTCTAACGTCAATTACTTGTCATAATGACAATTATTTTCATAACCTTATTGCAGACCAGCCTCTTCTGAATTTGATAGAACACAATGGGAGTTATTTTCAAAGGAGAGCCGCTGGAGGATAGTGTTATATGCCATTATTTCAACAGTTTTTTTCTCCACCTCCAAAACTTTTTGCCACTAATTTTGTATTTTCTAAAGCTACAGAAAAAATGTTGGGAATCTAGCCACTAGTTTGGTTCATTAGTTATTGTGATGCTTTCTTTTTGGCGAATTATAATGATCTAAGAATCTGTGCCTATTTTCCAAAGATCAACAAGGTAGATAATTTTAAACTTTCACCAGTTTGCCTTCCGCCTGCTTCAGAAAGGTCAATATTTGCACACACATTTGTATTGGTAAGTGTCAGTACATTTGCCAGTATATTATATATGTAACAATATACATTTACTAAAAACAATCTGTTACTATTACACATAGCTGCATTGTTCTGAAATTCTACAGATTACAGTGTATCCTACATATAAAAATACAGATTTTGATTGTGTACATTGTTAACACATTTGAACCGGAACCATTTTTTTTTGGGAGATTACACCATTTCATTCATTATTTATTTAAAGAGTAAGTAGCGGAGTTCCGAAAAATATAATGTTATACGTCCCCAGGTGTTACTACGGCTGTTTAAATAACTTACCTGTGAGTTTTCTTTTCATTGTTAACATCCTGACAACTTTTTACACATAATTTTAAAGTCTGTTTCAAAGCTCTTTTCAAAATGTCCGTTCTAGTTCACTGATAGTGTAAGGATTATTGCCCACATTGTCAAACAGGTAACACAGCAATGTCCATGATGTGGCATGTAACAGAAAAGCCATAGTGCCTGCAGTGATTTAGAGAAGTGATTCCCAGCCTTTCTGTTACTACGGACCGGCAAACCGACTTAAAGGACTTTCGCGGACCGGGTAGTTATATAATTAAATATATATATTTATTTTAAAATACCCCCATCCTGTTTATTAACAGCATCATTGTTCAATGGCCAATATGCATACATAAGCTATTATTTACAGCTATTTAATTATACAGTAAAATATTCAGGAAGAGCAATAATAATAGCTTACCAATAGTCGATATCAGTGGGAGCCTTGGGCCTGTTTGCTTAACACAAGCAAGTCATCTCTTGGCTTAATTGCATAGAGTGAGAGAAGCAAAGTTTTCCTTATATCCAATCCGCTCCACAGTTTTGTTTTTGTAGCAGTCATTGCTGAGAAACCGGCTTCACAAAGTGGAGGGAAACGGTAGCAGGGTTTTCAGAGCCGGGTTGCTAAGTTCAGGATACTTTGCCTTGATTTTAATCCAGAAGGAAGGCACAGAAGAGGATGCGTTGAAAAGTGTTTTGAGGCCTCCGTCATTTTTTAGTTCGATGAGCTGATCTTCTTGCAGTGCTGATAAAGACTTCACATGTGTTTAAAAATGAACCATGAATCCACTCTTTCCCAGTTCTTGGTCTTCTGCAGACGAGAAATATTGCTAAAATATTTCGGATAGCGACTTCACGTGTTCGTATATCAACTGAGAAAGTTCCTGCATGGTGTCTCCCGATAATTTGGCAAGAGTAGGAAACATGTCAAAGATCACTCTATCCACACGATTCTTCCAAGTTTCAAGCTTACTTTGAAAGCTGCAATCTTGTCTGCCAGTTTGAAAACATATGCCATCCTCCCTTGCAGTGACAGGTTGAATTCATTCAAAAGAGAAAAAATGTCGCTCAGATAAACAAGTTTAGACCCTTCTGGTCACTGAAGTGGACAGACATAGGTGAGCTTCAACTCCCCTTGAGAGGAATCTTTGCAGCTCTTCTCTAAACTCAAATACTCTGGCTAGAACTTTACCTCTTGATAACCAGCAAACTTCTGTATACAAGAGAAGCTGCCTGTGATTGACACCAATTTGGCACCAATTTCATCACACAGTCAGCGCATTGACTTTTATGTGATTGACAACACGTACCACAACACGCAAGGTATCGTTAATCTCAGGGGATAATTTTCTACTTGCCAGCATTTCACAGTGGATAATACAGTAAGTAGATTTGCATTCTATTGCTACTGCTTTAATTCTTGTTGTGGGGCCAGATAGTCTTCCAGTCATGGCAGCCGCTTCGTCAGTACAGTCTCCCACACAAAACTTCCAGTTAAGCTTGCTCGAAACATACTCATCCAAAACTCTGAATATTTCAACTCCTGTAGTGTTTTTAGGCAGCGAGAGAGCAAACATAAATCTTCATGAAGGTCCTCATCATACACATTGCCATGTTTATGCCATCTGTTGATTCATCAACCTGAAGATCAAACCATGGAGATCCTTTTATTCTTTCTAATAGCTGGTGTTTGATGTCTTCAGCAATGTCGTGGGATATCTCATGGCAGATATCCTTAGTGGCAGGGAGAATAAGTTCTTCATAATTGTGAAAGGTTTTTTAGCCTATGAAATTCAGTAAGACACCAAGAATGATGCTTTCAATGCAGTTTTGACGTGTGCTGGTGCAAAGTAAACAATGCCCACTTACACATGGAAACACAAGTTTCTCATGAAAATATTTATTAGCTCGTTCAAGTGCCTTACCTACAGCCACTATAAAAGTCACATGGGAATACATAAGTTACCATGGTCCAAAGATGGCAGCAGGGAAGCTAATTTTTTTTTTTTTTTTTGCAGTATTTCCCTTATCAAATTGATGTTGCAGATAACCTCACTTTCTTCCCTAAGATTTTGCATAATGCAAATCATGCATGTATCTAAATATGTTTGTAAAGTATCATACAGAGCAATGAAGAGACTCAGGTGTTAATATCCATAATAAGGGAAGAGAATATGATGAGGCAGCTTGATGCAATGCACAAATCAAAAATTGTTTAACTCACTTTCAAAACCAAATGTGGGGTGGAATTTTCTCAACTTATTTATGGGAATCAACAATACTGCTCAATATTCCACAACTTTATTTAGCAGAAGCAGTCATACAGGTACAGAACAAATGATATTAAAAATAAGCTAACAGAAATAAAGATAGCAGTGCACCTTTAATAGCAGGGCCCTCTTCATATCGCTGCTGTGCAATTCTTGGTGGCGGCTGAGGCAACTGTTCCTCTGCTTCGGTCACCGTCAGCAGCCACTGATGCCTGAACACCTCCTTATGGTCCTGTCACAGACTGTGGTTCATGTCAGTATGCTTCAGTAGTATCTGCCACTTTCCTTTCAATAGCCCAAACGTCAGTTCAACCACTACTCTGACTTAGACCAGTTTATTATTAATAAAGATATAATTCCCCCCCCCCATCCCCACAGATGATGTGTGAAAAGTAGTGTGGGCAACAACATTAAACCAAATATTAAAAAAGCAGGCACAATCCTTCAGCAAATCAACCATTTACGTCAAACATGATGTCACGTGGATTTTCTCGGGAGAGTCTTTCGTGTAACCTTCTCTACACATGGAAACATTATTTTTGGGAGTTTCCTGCTAAACTGCACGAGAATCAAACAGGGCCTTACGCATGGCTAATTTAAATATCACCCACCTGCCCTCCCCATTCATTTGCATAACGTTGGGCATTCCCAGGAAAATGAAAGGCTTCACATGGAAATACAAAAAGGTACCAAGTCCATGTTTATTTCATGAGACAGAAGAGTCTCGAGTAAGAGTACACACATGTAAACTAAGCGAATGAAAAGGGAAATTACAGGTACATTATTTAAACAGTTGTGAACATGTGGGGACTTATAACATTGTATTTTTCTTTAAAGTATAACTACCTCCTGCAGAAAGTAAGTACAATGGGGTTTTTTAATGGCACAAAAATATCACCAACACGATTCCTGCCCTCCCCCATTGTATAGTGTGCAGTGTTTTGGGCATTGGTAATGAAGGCCTTCACGCTGGAAACACTGAAATAGATGAGTCTTCCAAGCGATGTTTCTTCCCAACATCGTCGGTGTTTTATACACACATTTAATTCCTACAATGAAAAGAAAAATTACAGGTACATTATTTAAACAGTTGTGAACATGTGGGGACTTATAACATTGTATTTTTCTTTAAAGTGCTTAAGAACCACAGAAAATTATACATGAAGTGTGATCTGCTGGCAAGTAAAATGGAGGTCCACTTTAGAAAATAGAAAGATATTTTTTAACTGATTAAAAGGTGGACAAATTCAGTAGATTTTGCCGTTTCCACCGAAAATGTAACCCCTTTCCAAAACCTGGCCCTGTCTTGTCCCCCGAAATGAAGTGGCTTTACAATAGGTTTAAAATTAATAACTACAGACCAGGTGCTTTTCAGATATTGGGGTCACAAAACCCAACCACCTCTCTACATTCATTAAAAAATTCTGCTATTTTTATGTACTTTAAAATCTTAGAAATCATGTAACTATAGATTCAAGGTACTATATATATAATTAGTCTTGAGAACTTCCTCTTTAAATTGCAAAGAGATGACATTTTATCTGGACAGTTGCGAGTTCAGAAGCAGGAGGATCAGTTGAGCACATGGTTTCCTTTGTGAATGGCGTTAAACCAAACACAACTGCTTTAAAAGATACACATTGGTTAATAGGATGTAGGCCAAAGAAGAAATATAAGCTTCACTCAATCATGGGAAATTGATTATCTTGTTGCAAAACCAAATCTCCTGAGATCCTTGCGTTAAGAAACATGTTGGAACGCAACTGCTGCACTTCTTTAACTTTGAGCAAGAAAATTAATGTTTCAATATCAAATTTTTAACGTTGAAACATACATATAATTTATACAAGTTCTCCCTTTTGTATACTACCTGCTGTTAAGAGATATATGTTTTTATTTTATTTTTTTCAGACATTCCAGTTTATTCCAACAGGAGCACTAACCAAGGTTTTAAAACCTGTTTTCTTACCTCTTATAAGCACGAGCAATATAACATAAAACTATTATTATTTAAAACTGAAGAACTAAAAGATTCCCAGTAATGTATCTATAGCTATTTAAAATATTTGATTATCCTGAATTAACATTAAAAAACAACAACAAGTTTCAGTTAAAGCAGATTTCATCCAACTAGAAGTCAACTCCTATATCCAAATCCCTCTGCCAGGAGTGGCGTCAGAAAACAGAGCACTTGATAAACCTGAGGCAAGCAGAGTGGAATGCAACTTTCCACAGTCTAATAGACACACAATACTGTAGCAATTATGAACTAGAATGTGGGTGTTTGGCACTAGATACAGCCAAATTCAAAAACCTGTTTGAGCATACTGAGGAGTTCACACCAGGGAGACCATTATACTGTGCTACAAGTCACATTATTTTATCAAGATATTTTGCACACATATTTTAATTTGACTGAATACTTTACATCTTTGAACTTGTGGAGGTTTATAATGTCTCTCAGCAAAGATTTCCCCTTTCCTGGAAACCTGACTTTTTACAATCTGCGCCATCAACTGCAAAATCCCAGGAAGCAAGGCATGTTGGTTTTTAAGACAGTGGTTATATTTATTTTCCAGATAGCAGGAACCTAACATTGCTGTGCCAAATATTCTGGCCTGTCATCATTCACTGTGTGGTATACTGTCTACACTAAAAAAAAACAGTATTGTGCTAGAACCCAGCAATGACCTATCAGGTAACATGGGGGAGCTGCAATTTGGGATTAAGAGAGGACTGTGGAACTATAAATGCATCATTCTGTCGTGAGGCAATGTCTGTTGGTTAAATTAAATCTTCCTTAGCTTTATAGCTTTAATAGCAACATTTCCAGAGCCCGTCTGTTTAGCTCTAACAAAGCCTTCAATGTAACTGGGGGAGTGTCAGGTATTCCAAGTCTGGCCTATTTGTTAGAATACTTCAAGTGCTATTGCTATGGTTTCAATGTAAACATTTAGAGGGATGTGATATTTCAAGGGTAATTGTGCACACCAATGCAGAGTTAAAGCTGAAATTCTTCTCAACTTTGTCAAACACGTGACTTCACTTTTAAATGCTCAAGTGTGTTTCTGCCAAATACATACATGTGATATACATACAGTAAGTATATAAATAGAATAACGCACCTAGACTGCGTCAACATGAAACCTAAATGTAAATGTAATGCGCAAAAGATACCGGAAGAGAAAACAATAACATTTTATAAAAAAAAAAAAAATTAAAAATGGGGCATGATGTAACAATTCTAGTGCTCATAAATTGAGAGTTATCATGCCATATTTTAAATACAGACTGTATCTGGAAGTTTGATTTCTGACATGAATCATATATATATACCAAGTACAGAACTCTGTTTTTCTCCACAGCCCACCAAAATGCACAACAGATGGTACAGTCCCAAACAGCCAATATCGAATTGACTAAAATGATGACCTCATGGCTTTCCTGACGACCTTTGAAAAGATCGCCAGGGTAGCTGGACAGAGCAGACCTGGGCAGTAAGGCTCATGCCATATCTTATAATGGAAGCCCAGGCTGCTTATACAGCCCTGGATGAGGACGGGGCCCAGGATTACAAGTAGGTGAAACATGCTATTTTGGGTCACCTCGAGGAAACTCTGTTGTTTATGTAATTGAAGGTACAGTACACACCTGGATCAGGCGGCATCATCCATCTACCCTACAGGAGGCAATCGAGTTAGCGGAGGCCTTCATGGATGCCGATCCAGGCAGCAACAGAGAAAGCCCAGCCCCTGTTCTTCACAGACAGGCAACAAGACAATGTTGTTGTCACTTCTCCTACTTCCCAGGTTGCTTGCTTTAAGTGTGGAGATATTGGAGGCTGAGGGAAAACACTGGGTGGGAAACGGATGACCTATGCCTTAGTGGATTCCAGGTGGGGGAGACGCTCATTTGAACTGTGCTCTTAGCTGGGACTCTGGTGCCCATTGAAAGCAGTGGGAATCTCCTGTATCCATGGAGAAGTCAAAGAGTATCCGACTACTTGAGTTAGAGTGCAATTAAGACTTGTTATTGTCTTTGTCTGGAAAAGCCCATCTACATTATACACATATTTTATTTTAGTATATACACAGTTGGGAATACTATAATAAAATCAGCTAAGGGATACAAATGGGGTTAGATCTATCATGGTAACATTTTACACCAGATGCAAAACATTTGCACAAGCATAAGTACATGGGCCAAGACTGTAGAGGGTTTGAAGTGTACCAGTGGTTTTGTAAACTTCAAGGGGACTAACTTCAGCACTAGAAAAAAAAACTAGACCCAATTGCAGCCTACTAATCAGATGGTCTGACCAAATGAATCAAGTTAGACTGATCATGGGAACCAGCTGACAGACCAGTATGTAGGAATAAGAAACCTGAATTATTTGAAAAATAATGTTGTGTGTTATAGTGCAAATATTATAATCCTCCTCTTTATAAAGTTAATTTATACAATTCTCATCATGCTTCCATTGTATTGTTTTTTTTTAACAGCGGCAGGACTTATATTAAACTATTAAACGAATATTATCTGTCATTTAAAATGTTATTGGAATATACTGTTCTACACAGTGGATGTGCTGTAAATTAGAGAATGGATCACATATTTCCTATAAACTGATTGGCCAATACAAGGGTTTTAATTGCTGATAAAAGGACCTCAAACATTATCTTTCAAACTATGTTTAATCATTGCTCCAAATCAATCCATCCGAAAATATGTAAATACAGTATTCCTATATTTTACCTTTTTTTTTTTGCTTAATGAAAGCAAATCTTAGTTCTTGTACTTGCCCTCTGAATGTTGTCTGTTAATGTACACTAATTCTGCTTCCTTGCTGCCCTATCTATTTATTAAAATTTAGTATGGCAAATAAAGTAAAAAAATAATAATTGAGAATTGTGTTTGCTGCCAGTAGCAAACACAATAATCACAATAGCAAATACTAGCGTTGAAAAAATTAAAAACTAGATGCAGTCTGACTACTTTCAGCAACTTTATTTCAATATATCACAATAACAACACAGGCACGGTGCGCTCTTCTCTAACAAAGCAAGGAAGGAGGCTTTGAATAAACTTTATGAACACATACGGTGAACAAGTTACTGAACAAACAGCATGATCAGGATTAACACATAGGCAACTAGATATTTAAACTTTTTTGTATTTACTTAGTTAATAAATGTTACAACCTAACGATAACTTAAATACCAAAACTCATACAAATACACAAACATGCACTCAAATCCCCCCCAAAAAAGAAAGTTAGCTGTACTTTTATTCTTTACATCTTTTACAAACCCTGTTTGCTCTTTTGTACGAGGTATCTGAACCGAAGAACAGCTCTATGCAACTAGAAGCTTTTTTTTATTATTATTATTTGGCAATTGGCAAATACTTATGAAGCCCGAATGAAGGCTACCAGACCACAGTTGGAATTCTGAGCAAACCAAATTACTCATGGAATAATGAGGAAAATGTCTGTATTTCATCTGCAACAAAACTAGTGCTGTGTAAAATCAATAAAAAAAAACAAAAAACAAACAGAAATGTTTTTTTTTTTTTATGTGTCCATTTTGTAATAGCAAAAGAACCCTCATAGAGGGCTTTACTGCATGGTAAGGCCATTCTCGTTATGTTAAATAACCTCGCCTTTGGCTCAGGACATTTAACCACTCAAGGTTAAATGTTATCAGACGATAAAGCCCTCTTTTTCAGGTTCTATTTCTTAAATTGTCTACTGTGACAGGGTGAAAGCCCTGCACATGTAAATAACGTCTTTATGTTGTGTATTGTTTCAATACAAATTTATTATTTTGTATTTAGGTTTGTTTTAAGGAGGTTCAGTGAAGGATAATGCCCTTCAGTGAAGGATAAAGGAGGAGTATGGAGAAACGATGAACCTTTAGTGAAGGCACTTCCCAACCTAAAAGGTACCCAGTGTGTTTTGTTTAAACCCTTTATTTTTGGCTCCTTTGCCTAATTTGTTTATTTTAGTTCTTGTTTCTGTAAATAAACGTGTGCAACAGCACTTCCAATGCAGCTTACTGACTCTGAGTCTCATTACTGATGCTCTCTCATCTACACTCCCCCATTGTGCTCTAAATAAATGTTAATGATGTATAACCTGCTTGATAAAGGCTGTTTGGCTTTGTAATATTATTTGTGTAGTTATTATAATATGAAAAAATCCCATCCAAACTGCAAATAATAATCTGCATACATTTGCATGTGGAGTAGCAAAAGGAAAATATACAAACAAATCAAAGATATATTTTAGTGAAACAACACAATGGGGTAGATGTAAGTATAGGCACAGTGCAAATAACTGCAGATGCAAAATTCAAATTGCATTTCAGCCAGATAATTATTTTGTACTGCACCTTATGTAAGCTTGTAAGCAATGTAAATTACTCAACACTCACAAATAATGATCTGCAATTATGATAATGAGGGTCTCAGTGAGCACATCGGTCTATTTAGAGACCGCACTTGCAGCCCAGAGTACAGAGGGTGGTGTATGACATTTGTGGAGCACAAAAAATACAAAGCATTTTATATATATATATATATATATATATATATATATATATATATATATATATATATATATACATACACACACAGTATATTGTTATAGTTTAACTGTATTATAAATGTGAACACATGTGAAACAATATTACTCCCCTCACAATCTACCGAGAGCAACGCAATCTTGTACTATCAGAAGTTACTTTAGGTAAGGTAGTCTGAGATAAGTGCTTTTCTGGATCTGTGAAAGCTGCTGTACTGTATGTGCAATATTAGATCTTGGCTGGTGTAATGTGGGCATAAAAGACAGACTAGCACAGCCTCTAACTTAACAGAACTAACTTAATCCACTTACTGTGGATATTTTTTGTGACCACAAGGGTCTGGTTTAGTACGCTGCAATGAGCTACAGTAACCCGCTTTTGTTTTTTTGTTAGTTCAAGGAGGTGGATCAACAGGGCATTGTCCTTTTTAAATAAGAACATTTTTGAGTTTTGAAATTTGACATATAACTGACATGTGACTCCAGATGATTTGTACCCTCGTGCAGTAGGGCGCTAAGCTGTTTGGACCCTGGACAGGGCTAGGTTATCTTGCAGCTCCATAGGCATCATGTCATCTGATCTTTGCATCCATTCTTTACAGGCTGTAAACAATATTCTTCCTTTAACCTCCATTAGTTTTGATACAAGAATCAAGCTGTGGTAGAGCAAAGCTCTGCCGTTTAGAAATTAGCAGGGATGGGGTTAATTTCCGTTACCTGCCTGGGTTTATTATATTCAGGTGGCTGGGGTTGATTAGTTGATTAAATGATTAACTTAATTAACTATCAATCAGCGCCCAGCCACCTGACATAAAAGGAGGCCTCTGCTTCTCATTTGGGAGGAGGGAGCTGAGGAAGCAGGTTTTTGTTTTTTTTGTTTGCTTGTTTTTTTAAAATTTTGAATCCAGTGAAGGCATTGCCCAGCCTGGAAATCTTATTTTTGTAAGTTTGCTTTTTGAATTGCTTTATTTGTGTTTGAATCCTTTTGTTTTGCCCTTGACCACTTTTATTTTGTGTTATTTATAATAAAATTAGTATTTACTTTTTTGAACTGCAGTCTGTATCTGGGCCTCTTTCCACTCACCAGCCTGCCACACAAGCATATTTTCATTTTCTGTACAGGCTGTCCTCAGATAACAATAACAACCAGTTCCTGACACTGCCTTTGTGTGTCATTCGTTTTAGACTGAATTACATGTTTTATAGTGTGTCAGAAAATGTGTTTTGTATTCTACCAACCAAAGGAGAGAGCATATGGTACAGTTTATGAAACAATACAGAAATAGGTTCCAGATTAAAATGTTTCCTGAAATGCCA
The DNA here is from genome assembly GCF_017654505.1 of Polyodon spathula. Classification (NCBI taxonomy): domain Eukaryota; kingdom Metazoa; phylum Chordata; class Actinopteri; order Acipenseriformes; family Polyodontidae; genus Polyodon; species Polyodon spathula. The sequence goes on along the minus strand of NC_054548.1, from coordinate 17,339,428 downwards.
CAGGATTTGCTGGAACTTGAATTTTCCAATTTTGACACATGCTTGTTAATGAATGTAGGAATGGTCTTAGTAACATTTAATTTTTTTTTAGAAAAATAAGCCACTTTACCAATCATCATTTTGTGTTTGTGTTGGAGATTATACATTATAAAAATGTCAGTTTCTTTCAAATAGTCATCCTGAAATTTAATTGGAGGCATTTCACATGCTCAGTCATCAAGTTAACACCATAACCTTGGACCGTATGTTTTCCAGAATAAAATACTGTATATTAATACACAGGTACATTTAAGGTTTGCTTCTGATTGTTTACTTTGTCTGTATGATATGTAATTTACAGTTCTATAATTTTATCCTGAAGAGAGAAAGCTAGGCAGATATTAGCTTAAAGCAAAGCAATACTGATTTAATTAAAAAAAAAATAATAATAATTGCCGTTGCTCTGGGAGAGGCACTGGTGATTATCATTGGTTGTAGCAGCAAGCTGGAGAGTAATACAAATTACACGGATGGGAGAGGAAAAGTTTAGGAACCAGGTTTCTTACTATATATATAATATGTATTATTTAAAAATAAAAGTGTGGTTAAATGCAAAACTGCATTGTGTTCTATATGGCCGGGCTTCCATGGAAAAAGTAAAAGAAGTCTCACCTTTTTCTCATGCTATTTTGATATTACCTTTCAGGTAGTGTGGGATTCCATGCAGTTTGCGATATGACTGATATAACACAGCTTTCTTAAACTGGGTTTCCATTGAGTTTTTAGCTTGTGTTGAAGCACCACAAGTGCAGCCTGCCTCATTTGGCCACCAAAAAAAAAACTAAAACCCAGACACAGCGTTACACAAATAAAAAAACACACGACAGAAAAAAGCGCTGTGTACTATCCTTGTATTATTTGCTAAATATTTTTGACTGCATGTATTTTTATTTTAAACCTATTATACACATATATACTGTAGCGATCTGTACTAAGTGTTATGTGTTATATTGTGTCGCTGTTCCATGTTTTGTCTATGTCCTGAGTGCCTGTGCATGTGAACGAGTGCGCCTGTGGGGTGGGACAGGGGGAGAGCGTGATCGAGTCATGGCCCCAGTGTGCTTGGCAATGTTGTCCAATCGTGTTGTGTTTGTGCCTTGTTCGGTTTGTAGGGTCTTGTTATTTCTGCATTGTATGACTGATTATGTCTAAATGTTCCATGCTTTTGCAGGGTTTTGGGGTATAAAGGGGCAGCTTGCACGCTGCTGAGGGCTGTGTTGTGGTGTACTGACCTTGGTGAAGTCCGCTGTTTGGAGAATGTGAACTTGTTGCAGTTGTCTGGCTCCTTTTATTTTTCACATATATGTCACAATATATAATACATGCAACTTTTCCTACAGAACCATAGCTTCAGCAAATCTGATCCATATAGTCTACGAACTGAGCTAAAATACAAGCACTTTAGGTTAACGATATAAAAATTATCCAGTGAAACTGTGGCAGCCAATTACACATTAATTTTATTACATATCAGCTCTGAATCTGAAAATAATGAATGACCTACGTACATTTTAATAACTTACTGAATTTACAGAAATGCTTAAGTTATATATAGTAGATGTCAGTTATTAGCAACCCTGACAAAGACAACTTTTGGTTATTAACAACATTTTCCCAGGAACCAATCCCGTCCCATAGACTTTAATGTTAATGGAATTCAGATATTAGCAACTGTCTGCCACTTAATGACAACTTAATGGCAACACAAATTGTTTAGTCTAAAAGGAAATATTTTAAATATTTATTTAACAAATATACAGTAGGCCTACCTTGTTTTGAAAAATTAGATCATTACTTGCACTGTTGTTTTATAATACCAGTTCTGAATTTTATGAAAGTATAATAGTTCAAACTGTCTTTTTGAGGGACACACGAAAATATCAGAGCTTTGTTTTTATTTCAATAGATGTACCAAAGTAAAGTCAAGGGATTTATGAAACTGGAATCCACAATCAATATTTGTAAAATGGCTTTTCCTGTTCACTTTGAGGAGCACAGTTATGATGGCTACTGATAAAAGACCTACAACTTTTAGAGTGGCAGGCTGAAAATGATTCAGGTGCATTTGTAATGTCTGTAGTTTTAAATATGGTTTATATGACTGTAATGCATTTCGAGAGCACACATGATACCTTCCTCCAACTGATCAATTTAAAGACATAAATAGCAAATATTTTCACATTAAAACATATATATATATATATATATATATATATATATATATATATATATATATATATATATATAATATATCATATATATATAAAATCAATCTTTAAAATGTCTGGACCATTCCATTGGGAAACATTTAAATATATTTTATTGCAATGCTTGCAAGCGGTTCCACAGATAGACCATAATAGGCGATCTAATGTGATTGCTTCAGCTTTATCCTGTTAAATAAATCCACTTTGACCACACGATGTTGAGTGAAAAACATTTCATACTGTACTGTAATAATGTTTAAATGTTATGTGATGGTTTTGTCGTCATAATAATCAATTGTGGCCTTGTACCCAATGCACAATGCACTGTCAAGATCACATATAGTAATGCACTCAATATCCTATGTTACAAAGAGAACATTGGTTTAGGGAACAATCTATTATTTTGTAGGGTCCTATAAGAGTCTATAGGACAATCAGGTAAAGGAATCAGACGATGATTGATGACTGAATAGCCTTCAGTTGTTCATAACTTTTCTAATGTTCTTGTAATTAAAGTCTCTAGTGTCAGTGGTCTATACAAAGTTTTAATAAACAGATGTGTTTTCTTTTTCAATCATACCATTATATAACTGGACCTGGTGCTGCCCTGATGCATAAGAAGCTGAACAGTATTCACAGCCACAACTGATAGCATTTACTCATTTACTCTATGTAAACTTTCTTAACCCTTTTGACTGACATTATATCTCCCCCACCCCCCCAAAACAAAAAGGCTAGGATCATTATTACAGTATATAAAATGTTGTACTATTTAGGTGACCTGTAATTATATATTGCTCCCCTCTTTATTTCACAATTAAGCAAATTAATTGATTAAAGCTTTTTCAAGATTGACTTTAAATCTGCAGGATCTTCTGCTATCCTAGTATTCGAGAGAATCCAAATTTCATTTTCCCAATACAATAATCTAAAATGAAATACTAACCACGCGTTTTTAGACAAACTACAACTTGTTCTCCGATGTACTGATACTGTAAAACTAAAAACATCTTAGTTCATAGAGAGACACTGAGACTTCCATGGTTACATCAAGCCAGCCAGCATCTGCTGGCAAACATCTTTCCAAATTTCCCCAGTAGCTGTTTCAGACTAATTAGCAACATATCAAGATAGCAGTCATTATTAGAAAGACTACTAGTGGTTCAACTTTTTCAACAAATGAAAAGGGTTTAACTTAATAGGGAATTACACTGATTACACCCTAATGTAGATTGCAATTCCAACAAAACTGCTAAAATACCTTAAAAAAAAAAAAAAAAAAAGTATTTAAAAACATCTTAGTCTTAGCAAGGAAAAGAATGTTTCATAAAGCAATTTCTTTTGGTCACACAGACTAATTTCTACCCCAGTTATAACAATCCTTCATTGACCTATGATTTCCTCAAAGCAAGAACATTTTCGAGGGCCAGTACAGGGGGAGGGCAGTAATCTATGGTTAGTCTAGGTCTTTGGAATTTATTGTAATCAGAAACAGATGGCCAAATATATATATATATATATATATATATATATATATATATATATATATATATATATATATATATATATATATATATATATTTGAAAGCTCTTTTGTCTTGTAGATGGGAGTATTTTTGCAGAATGTTAAATAATAGTCATATGTCTCTATTTTAGGGTCAGTGGGGTCACTTTTTTTTAATCTGAATTTGTGATGATCCCCCAATAAATAAACACTTCTGAATATTTTTTCACTTGAATAAACAGTTGCTAATATAAGGGCACTGTATAACCAACCCAACGAACGCACATTTTTAATTTCACCCTTTCTACTGACAATATGCATATGTAACTGCTGTTGTGAATTCTGTCTCCCATTGGTGAGATGAGATAAGCTTAAATGAGCTAAAACCACAAATGAAAAAAAGCCTATCTCTTTTGCACAGTGGTTAAGATGCTTGTTTTCAGTATGCCTCGTCACATTGGTGCCATGACTCAGGTCTCACAGATCGGCTGCAGTCGGTCACCAAGGTTAATGGGGGAAAAAAAGTAAGGGGCAGTGCTGTGTGATTGCCATTGCTGGTTTTGTCCTGTGTCAGTGAGATGAGAGGCTCCTTTACATAATGTGTGGGGTCGCTGACTTGTGCATGGCCTCCACACTGTTACACATACAAGACACAGATAATCCTTTCACAATAAAAACAGTTCAGGCACATACACATTCTGAGGGTCCTTATAATCCTGTAATAAGTGCAATGTCCTAGTGAAATGCAATCAGAAACTTCTAAAGGAGGCTAGGAGTGTATAGTAAAATAAAGGTTTGGTGAAGATTGGATGCAAAATAAATGCAGTTATCGTGTTCATCAAGTAGGAGTGGGACAGAAATGTGGGCCAGTTACATAGTTAAATTCAATGTATAATTTAGATTTTAGTAATACTTAACATAAGTCATACTAGATAGTGTACTTTATAAAACACTGATTGTATCCATGTTACTGCTTTAATGTAGACACATTATATAATAGGAATAGACTAGGTGGTAGTTTTAATATAAAGTAATGTTGCCTAATTGTCAAAAGAAATGTGTTGTTTAAATTTGTATTCATACCAACAATAGGCAGAAGAAATACATACATTTCCCACTGCATACTCAGCAGTGTTGCATGCTTCATATGATGGATAGTTTTGGATCTAAAGACTACAAAAAAAAAATAATAAAGGGAAGCACACACTATTTACCATCAATGTGACAAACACATAGTAAAACAATTAGTGATTCAAAATAAAAAGAAAATTGTAACATACACATACCTTCTACAAAATAAAATACTGTTAATAATTGCATTTACTTAAGGTTTGTATATGAATTTAACTCTTAGCATCGGATCTGAAATCCAGTGTCAACAAAGAGTGGTACAATCGAAAGAGAATCTTCTCTGGTTAGCGAGAGTCACTTTTTAAAAAGTTTGCATGGGAATCCAGTATAAATACACGTCCCTTACATCACTAAATGGTGTGGACATGTTTTTCATCATTTATTTTCAGTTACAGCTGTGTTTACATTATAAATCAGGAACGAAATAATGTTTTGCTTGTAGACAATGGCACAGAGTGAAAGGTAAATATGTTTGTAATAAAACGGTAATAAAACTAATGGCTTAAATATTACTGTTTTTCATGTTGCATAGCATAGAAGCGACAATAAAATGGTACTTCAATAGCTTTCCTGGCTTTTACTTTGGGAAGGAGTCTGCAATATGTATTGCCCGCATAATAAGCAATAAGGTTTACTGTCCCAACTCAATTTGAATAACGTATGATGTAATGCCTTTGAACTGGCAATAAAATTAATTAGTGTATGTAACTGATTAAGTGCAATCTGAAACACCTAGTAGGAGGCTATATGATAAAAGTGTGGCAGACTGTGTTCACTCGACAGCATAACAAACGGATGGACGGACAGACGGACACCATCAACGCATTAGAGTCGCCTTTTTTTTTTTTTTTATAAGCCCTAAAAAAAGTTTTGTTCCAGAAATGTCAAACAAACATGCACTCCCTCTAGCATTCATCCCTCACTAAGCCTGCAAATAGAGCATTGGATTTAGCTAAACTTTTAGAGTAGCTTAACATTTCTTCTTTTTTTTTTTTTTTTGACTCAAACCGCACAATTTACCAGACTAGTTTTGGCTTCGGAATTACAAACAGAGAGGATTAATTTTTGTAGGGGTAATTAATAATATATATATATATATATATATATATATATATATATATATATATATATATATATATATATATATATATATATATATATTCAGACAATGTCCTTCCTTCTTTTATTTTAATGTAACCTCAAAGGCTAATAAGCCTTTGAAATCCTACATTTAAATACTGCTAAAGTGGTAACGCATGAAACAATCTGGGGATTACTAGCACATCTTGATTCATATGACTGTAGTTCAAACAGCATGAAGTAATAACTGGCTTGCAGTTTGGCATGTGCAGTACAGACTAAACCAAATCAAGGAGGATAGTTGTTCTTTCCAGAGTTTTATAGCTCATTTACATGAGTCTGGTAGTTTTGATATACCTAACAATGCCAACCCCTAATTTTAATTACATGTTGTTTATTTAAGATAATCTGTTTACAGCATGGTGACATTAAAGCTTAAATCGAATTTGCAATACATGCCAGAATGTATGTTTTTTTTTTTTTTAATAAACCAAAGAATCAGCCTTGTTGTCAACACTCATTTGGAATGTATTCACATTTTTACAACATGCATTTTCTAAAACAGTTGTATTTATAAAATGTAATATGTGCTACAGTGTTTTGCCTTCAACAATACTGCTGGGGCACTTAAAATACACTCAAGAATTTAGAAAACAAAAGCTTAATTCAGTTTTTAATCAAAATCAATTACATCAATTGCTGCTTCTGAAAACACAGAACAGCCTCTGAACCAAATGCAGCACTGGCATTGCCATAGCACAGACATAAAGCAGCACAACCACTGCTAAACAGCTTTAATCAGTATGACCAACCCTTGGATATTTATCATGATCTTATGTTTTGATAAAAAGGCTGCCTGTTGCATATTTTCCATTGAGCAATTGATACCAGAGTTTTAGCTTCTCGCTCAATCTAAATATTAGTATCATCATTGGATAGCGTCAAGGATTTAACAGGCTTTAGGACTAAGAAGATGACTAAGAAGCTGTTCATCAAAATACATTGATAGAAGGCATCAATATTTTACCTTACACTATGACTTGTGTTCTGTACTTCTCAGTCTCAAGTAAACATGGCAGTGCACTGAGAAGATATATATATATATATATATATATATAATATATATATCTATATATATATATATATATATATCGTGATCTATACGCATGTATGGAACCCCTAAAGGAGACTTATTATCTCATTAGCACAAGTTTGAGCTTAATACTTGTAAGAGATTGTGTCATTTTGGTAGATGAGCCATTTTGCATTGAAGTTGCCCCCACGTTCTGAGAACAAATACAGGATCGGGCTCACTCATCAATGTGCTGGTCCTAATAATAACTTGCAAATCACTGAGAAAACACTTTGTCAACCTCACAAACACTTCAACCCCACAAACACTTCAATCTCACAAACACTTCAACCTCACAGAGTTTCAGTTCTGTGGGGGAAACAAGAGAAACAACAACACAACACAGCTCACACTATCTATGGGGCACCAAGTATCAAAAAAAAAAAAAAAAAAAAAACCTTGAACATTTTAGCATGTCTTTTTTTCCCCAGATTTAGCCTATATCTTTTTTTTTATTTTTTATTTTTACAGATTTAAACAAAAAATGCCTATCTTTTTTCAGATTTATAAATCTCATGAAAAACATTTAAATGTTTAAATGTGTACTTTCAGATATAACTTATAAATCTGAAAATATTTAACAAAGTTTCAACATTTAAATCCACGTTGTGAAATAAATCAGAGAAAAAAGCTAGTTTTTTAATCTTTTTTTCACACTTGGCGAGTCAAGATTTAGCTAGCTAAATCTTTGCTGTTTGCAAATAAATATTTATTTTCAAAATAAACATATAAGTTCACTGCTAAATCTGGACATGCAATTTTTCAGATTTATAAAAATGATTAAATGTATACTTCCAGATATCATTTATAAATCTGAAAATATTTAGCAGAGTTTCAACATTTAAATCCAGCAAAAAAGAGCTCCAGTTTTTAAATCTTTGTTTTACACTCAGCAAGCACATTTAGCTAAATAAATAAATCTGGAGTTAGCATGCAAATGAGTTCTGCCCATTTGAGTTTATGTAAGCATTGTTTGCATGGAGGAGAGTACTGCTGCGTGCGCAACTTGTAATCTGCGTTAACCTCCTGCAGCCGAACTGTGTAAGAGAATAATTTTGTCCTCTTCAACTCAACTCCAAAGTTAACAGAACCGTCCTGGTGATAGCCTGTGCTGGGGGAGCTTGCCAACGGTGCGACCTGCCCCGTGCCGGAGTGCAGAGAGGGAGTAACGTGGCCATTTTCAGAGACACCTCATGTTCTTGGTGGGATCACGGAAGGATCTCTTCCACGGCTGGCCCAAAATATTTCCCCCGGGGATATCGGCACACCTCGCGTTTGCAACAGCCACTACAAGACTTGTCAAACTACGGCTGAGGGCTTGCCCTTGAAGACCAGAGATATGGAGAAGCGTGCCCGAGAGGAGGCGCGATTCAGTGGCCACCGGCTCCGGGAGTGGGGCCTCTTGCAGTGTGCCGTCCTTGTAGGCCGCCAGTATACCCGCCGTGTTTGCCAGGCATGTTACCTGTACCTCCGCTGCATTTGCCCTTCTCAGGTGTGTCTCCGTAACCCTGCATTGCAGGTTTGGGCTGTGGCAAAGTGCCCAACCCCTGTGTGTATTTTGTGTTGCATGTTGTGTGTTAATGTTGGTGTATAGTCATTGGTACACGGGATATAAATGGGTCTGTGTAGCACGATTGTTTACAATGTATATTTGTATTTAGGCACGAGGATTGCACAGCACTGCACATTCATTATTAAATGCTGAGTGAGACCATTCGCTCAGCTTCACCAAACTCCATATCTGTTGTTTATTTCCTGGTTCCTGGTTTCTGGTCTGACATCACCAACTCGCAACCTTTGTGACAGGGCCCACGGAGTCTTTGGGCAATCCCTCCACTGGTGGGGTCTTGACCAAAGCTGCAATAGTGGAGTCTACTGGGGAAAATCCCACCAGGCCCATTTTCTCTGTGCCTTCAAAAGATGCAAGCTGCAAGGCTTGCTTCAGCACATCTGATGCCGAGGCCTTACGATCCCAGGTGGAGGGTACCTCCTCCATGAAGTCCGGGAAGGCTGCGGGCGAGAAGCCACAGCCTGTGTCCAGAACATAGACTGGCATGGTTCGGCTGCTGTAGCTCACGGGACTTGCAAGAAAGTTACAATGCGTCCCAACAGTGCTGACGTTGAGCCAGATAGCAGTGGCACACTAGCTTCTGAGGCCACCTCGGAGTTAGGTTCCTTCTCAGCAGAGAGCTTAGGCTCCCCTCATACCTCCATCTTGGTGGGGAAGGAAGTCTCACCCCAGGAGGCTGCTATAGAAAGCGTGTCCTCCTCTGTCAGATGGAACCACTCTTCCCATTCACCCTGATCTCCCCTGGACGAGTGCACCGGTTGTACCAAGCACAGAGAGCACTACACACACCGAGGTACCTAACGGCGTGCACTTTTAACCCTGTGCGCAATGATCACCATGCGCACCAGGCACTGTTTGCACCACATATCAGGAGGACACACAGTGACAACCAAAACAAACAAGGCCCAGTCCAGCTGCCCAGACGGCGGCTGGTGGAATCACTCGACAGCAGGGTTGCAGCAAGGCCTAGGAACTGTGTTCTCCCAAGAGTGTAGACTAGAAAAGACGTACACACGCACTCCTTGAAATCAATACTGCACAGGGAGTCGCTCACACATGACAGACAGTAAGGAAAGGCAGCCTACAATGCAAGTGAGCAGGCTGCTAAAAGAAGGTGGAAAGAAAAAGAGGCTTCAATTTTGGAGCCACTGATTCCAGGAAAGCGGCAAGCCAGCTTTCAGCACGAACGCAGGGGAACCGGTCAAGGCAAGGTCTTACAGATTAAAAAAATGACATGTAGCTAAATATGCTCGCAGAGTGTAAAACAAGGATTTAAAAACTGGAGCTCTTTTTCTCTGATTTGTTTCACATGCTGGATTTAAATGTTGAAACTTTGCTGAAGATTTTCAGACTTATAAATTATATCTGGAAGTACACATTTAATTATTTATTTAAGAGATTTGTAAATCTGAAAACGTGCATGTCCGGATTTAGCAGTCAATTTATATATTTATTTTGAAACTAAACATTTAAATGTTTTTCATGAGATTTATAAATCTGAAAAATTGCACGTCCGGATTTAGCAGTCAACTTATATATTTATTTTGAAAATAAATATTTATTAGCAAGCAGCCAAGATTTAGCTAGCTAAATCTCAACTCTCCAAGTGTAAAAAAAAAAAGAAAAAACATTTAAAAACTAGAGCTTTTTTCTCTGATTTATTTCACAACCTGAATTTAAATGTTGAAACTTTGCTAAATAATTTCAGATTTATAAATTATATCTGAAAGTACACATTTAAACATTGATTTTAATGTTTTTCACGAGATGTATAAATCTGAAAAAAAGATAGACATTCTTTGTTTAAATCTGTGAAAAAAATACAAGATTTAGGCTAAATCTGGGGAAAAAAAGACATGTTAAAATGTAAACACTTGCCACCCCATAAATATCTACTATACATGTTTATCTGAGAGCTTTTGTTTTGCCATCACTAATAGTAAAGGTTTTGTCAGCTATATCACACATACTATAGTATAGCCATGTGGTCCAAGCACAGCGTCTTAAAAAACACATTTGGATGCTGTAGGAAGCACAACATGCGTTAAACAACTGCCTAGTTTTTATCACTGTGAAGGGACAACAGTCTGCAGGTTTGGAAAATTATGTCCACAATCTGGGGCATAGATTAAAAAAAAAAAATTGGTACTGGCAGTAGAATCTCAGAGTGTGACATAGAAGCAAGCTACTCCTCGGAGAACACAGACATGCTGCTGAACCATTAGAAATACCTGTTAAGGTCATTCAGTGAGGCCAAGCATTCCTCAGGTTCTCCAGTGTTCCCCTAGCACACTAGTCATTTTAAAAATGAGGAACAGACAACAGGGCTGCATTTTATTCAGGCATAAAGCAAGAGACTACAAATTTGGGATACACCAATACAATATGTAAATGTTTACTAGGTTTGATGTTTACTATTGCAACACTTAAACTAAACGGGTTCATGTGGAATCAGCCTGCAGCAGTGAAGGGCAGTGTATGGGAAATGGAAGTGACTCCCTCACATAAGCATGAGATTCATGGTGGTGTCTTGGCAAAGTGTTTAGACTGGGGATTAAACAGTGAAGCTGACAATGCAGGCTGCTCAGCCCAATCAGCCACCTCTAGATTTAACATACAGGTATGGTTACCAAGAGACTACACTGACCTTGGCAATTGACCAAGCACTTTCTGTAAAATATAAAGGCTGACATTTTAAGTTTATATTATTATGCTGTGTGGTATATGCATGTATCTTGAAAATACATGACACAGGAACAGGGAACATTTGCATTTTTAGCCACTGAAAATACTTTGTGTAAAAAATAAACATGTTTCAATAATACATCTTCCGTGATTTAAATATATAACCTTTGGTCTCCAATATTTAGTATTTAGAAAACTGTATTTAATGTTGTCCTGCCAAAATATTTGAATTATAAAATATAGCATAGATTGGAAACATATCATGGTACAATTATACATATTTTACGATGGCTTGGACCATGGCACACAACTTTGCTTGCTTTATGTAAAGGATAAAGAACAGAAAGTGTTCAACTGACAAAGTAATTCATAGCTTTGAGTGCCGTTAGACATTGCGGGAACTTTCAAATGTATTTAACCAGGATAGAACTCTTGATTTATCCATCTCATTTCAAGGGGGTCCTGGCAAGAGTAGGTGGCAAGAAATTATAAAAGCAATGGCAAAAAGAGAAATAAAATAATTAGAACAGGACTAAAAAAGTTTAAACTATCTTAAAAACAGTGATACAAAATAAAAACAAGTAAAACAACACTAATTGATCCTGGTCATAGTCAGTATTTACAGGATTTCTAACCCTGGTCAGATTTAAAATACATATTTATGAGATATTTAAAAAGGTATTGTGAAGAGGCCGTTTTTATGGTTTAAGGCAAAGATGAGATGCCTAATATACAAAGGTGCATTGGCCCATATTACATCTCAATTTAGGTATTTTGAAAGTAGGCACATCATTTAATTTTAGTGCATAGGTAGAATTGCAAGGTAACTTGGAGCATTTCCAGTGTACACCTTATAAACTAAACACAAAAATAGCACAGCCTTCTATTCTCTAGACTGAGCCACCCCAAAGTTTCTTCCAGTGATGCTGGTTGTAATCTTGCAGCACTATTATAGATGGGAAACAACACTGTCAGAACTGTATGGGATGCGCTCATGTATATTGAATCAGCATCATCTACTAATATTGTTTAGGTTACTAATCGAAAATTTGTGTACCAGATTCTCAATACAGTTCTTCATCAATCAAGCCGCAAACCGAGGTATTTATATTTTGTAAGGCATCATAGTCTTTTTTTAAGGTTACATTGGATTTCACTCGAATAACATCCACTGACATAGAGGACTGTATAATACACATATAAATGAAATGTGAAATACTTAAGAACATTAGACATGTCATTTATTTTGATGAAAAAAATAATTGAACCTTGAGTAAAGTTTGAGGAAAAGGTTTATTTTACATGGTTATTGTGTACCCAGTTGTTTATATAATACATGCATTTGCATTTTTTTTAAAAATCATTTGCGATTATTGAAATGGGGGAAACTATCTAAAACATTTTCTTTGCACGTTGTATTACTGGTTTATCTGCAAGGGGACTGGGCGCAGTTTGTGAATACAAAAGGACAACTAATATGCAATTCCATCATCTCTAAAATTATTCAGTGTAAAGATAATTAATCTACTACTGCTGATCAGAGTGATGGTCAAACTGGTAGATAGGATTTTAAAATTACTAAGGTGAATAGATGTATTGAATTAGTTTTTGACAAATATTGGATCGTTTTTGGGATATGCTGCTAAACTTTAACTTTAAGTCTGAATAATTTAATTATACGGACATTTCCCTTTTAAATGTAATAAATGTAAGAAATTAAACTGTGTTTCAGTTGTAAATGAAAGCGTATACGGTAAATTGGAGTAGGCTGATTTAGTTTTTTATTGCCATGGTTTTGTTTCCGAATTCAGTTTTCCATTGATTCCGAAGAGAAACTGTGCATTTGAAGTCTAAAGTATGAATTTGTTATTCAACAAGTTCATTTTCCCCTCACTTGCCTTATTTTCAAAGCCGCATTACAGACGTAATTCGGAGAATGAATTCATTAAATGATCAACGGGTGACATCACAAATATGTTTTAAAGGATGTTGTTATGAATGTAAAGAAATGAAAGGCTGTTGTCAGTGAAAGCTCTTATAGTAACAAACAAGTGACAATCACCTGATACTCGTGGAATACTGAGATCCTGAAGCTGCCCCAATTTAGTATAAATGCAGCTGTCTGATCCCTACAGACTGACATCAGTGTTTCGTTTTTTTTTTTTAATTATTATTTTTTAAGAAAATAGACACTCCTGCACATGTTAAAGTCTTGTGAGTTGCCTAGATTATAAGCATGAAAAATGCACTCTGGTGATTGCCATAATGGTCTAGTTTAATCTTCCATAAATTACAAAAAAAAGACTCTGAAGCAGGACATATGATAAACATATTTGGTGTTAATCAGCCATACTTCCAGGAGTTTTTAGTTTAGTTTGCTGTATGCAATGTGCAGAATAAGCAATACCAAATTCAATACAAAGCCCCTGTTGCAAAATCTTAATTGCACCATTACAATTACATTTTGATTTTGTTTGTGCACTGTTTATCTAGTTCCAGTTTTAATGGTTCCCTGTTCCTACATTGGGGAATTTTACATTTTAATGTCACGAACATTTTAGTGAGATGCACTGACAAAAAGAGTACACTGCGACTAAAACCAGCCCCTCTACTGCCTCGCTGACTTTGTGTGCAGGCCAGTTTCAATGGGGCAGAGGCAAGGCCCCAGTCCCAGGAGTGGTTCATTGCTATCTGATGCTCACCATTTGCCAGCTTTTTTGCCTCACTAATTGACACCTGCCAAAGATCAAGTGAACTAAAACTATGGCTATGCAGACTAGCGCTTATGTAAGCATCTCCTGAATAAATATACAGTACAGAGACACCCTGTGGGATAATAATGTTTATTTATGAGTGGTACATATGTACAGCAGGAGTCAAATCTGTATATTTAGACTGCTGCAGGTGTTACGTCAATAAATCACTTGTGGTAAAGGTCCAGCAATTCATCTACAGTAGCAGCTCACATATTTTTTTTCCCTTATTCTACAGTTGTATAAAAATGTAGGCAATCTGTTAATGATGTTCACAAAGCAGTCTGCTGTCTCAAGCAGTTATAAGTATGCTGAATTGAACAGTGCTGAAAGTGACATGGGGGGGTAGCAGCCAGCTCGAGGCTCCAACCCTCAATCCTCAGCGTTTTTTTTTTTTTTTATTTTTTTTAGACATTTTACTAAATTTTGCCAATAGTATGTTTTGTGCAAGCACAACATCAAACCTATCAACATATCTGCATTTTTTACTCATCAAAATAAATACATTAACATTTTAATGTTACAGAAAATATGCCATTTTTACACCAGACCTACAGTACAAGAGAGCTAATTGAAAGAAAATTGGATAGAAAAGGGTAATATGAACTCGCCAGAATGATGCATTGGTTTCTAGCATTTTAATTTATGACATTTCGGGGAGTGGTAGTCTGCCCCTTCTTTTTTTCAAAAAATGTGTATATTTTTTAATCAAAGTGTTGTGCACTTTATAAAATACAGATTGTCAGATTTATTCTGAAGATACATGTAGTGTAGCTTGCTCTCAATAGTAAGAGCCACTTCAGAAAGGCCTTCCAATCTTCTCAAAATTAACTAGCATTAGACCCTATAATATTGCAAATACGAGGCTCTACTGATCCAAACAGTCTACAGACAACAGCTCAATCACATTTTAATAAATCAGTGAGTCCATTACACATGGGTTTTTGGACAAGAAAGATTTAATGATCTATGATATGGCCCCAAGTCAAGTCAAAGCTACCAATGACATTAGCTAAAGTGCACAGCAGTTTTTATATTCTCTCTGTGTTTAGTTTTCTTTAAAAGTGGAGTACCTAAGGTTTTGCTACCATTAAATAGATATAGTACATATTTAAGACATTTTCTTAACTTGGAATAACTCTACACTGTAGAGTAGCATTAACATTCTTACACACATTGGAAAAAACGTCCCTTTTTTCATTTCCGAAAATTTGATCAAAGCAAAAATGGCAGTGTGTGTGTGTGTGTGTGTGTGTGTGTGTGTGTGTGTGTGAGGCAGTTTCTACTTTTACTATTTTCTACCTAGGGGGGGGAAAAACAGGTGCTAAGAAAGCCTGCTCTGCATTTTGTAACTTTTTGACACTTGAAAGAGAATGGAAGTTAAATGCGGACCAAATGGGAGATTTCTTAGTTGAACACACGGAAAATACAGCAGTGCCAGCAGCTGACAGAGAAAGAAAGCCGAACCAGAGCCAGCAGTGAAGGAGTTAATTTTAATGAAGTCAAATTTAAAGCTACTCTTTGTCAAACTGTACAGGTGGTCTGACACTAATGCGTGCAGTGTTTCACCCACCTCAGATGGTGTAAAAGCACCATTTTAAATCGAACCTAAAACACACATCAGATACACCAATAAAAGTAATGACCTTATACAAACAAAAATGCAAATACATTTAAAAAAAAATGTGGGCAGACGATCGAGCAATACAAAAATAAAAGTAAATTCACAGTTTATAACAAACATTTAATGCTTTGAAGATCCTGCATTAATACACAGGCAAAGATACAATTGTTCATTTTTAGATGCAGTTAGAATTAAAAAGACTATGGTTTGCTTACAAAATGCTACTGAGGTTTCTAATTACATTTGTGATAACAGTGATTGCTCTATCAGTTTAACATACAATAAAGGCTTCGTTGGTACGCAGTGATGATACATCCAGTTTTAAAATAACATCAGAAGACACATTTTATTTTTGGAACTTGTATGTAATAGAAAGTTGTGGACAGACAATAATATTAACAGTCAATGAAACACTCCTAGTAAAAGTATTTTACAATGGCATTTATAAAGTAAAATAGGCAAAATGAAGGGCAATTCCACACATGAAACTGGGTAATAAACACTTCATTCATCAAAACATTTCTTGCCTTCAAAAAAAAATAAAAAAAAAATAAAAAAGCCAAACTGCATTTCATTTGTGTTAAATCAGCACAGGGTATCTGCAAATTATGGCAAAATATTTGACAAAAAAAGTTTAGTATTTTGGAATAATAAGCTTTCTAAATCTTAAATGTTTTGGTCACGTGTCTTGATGAAAACTGGTTCAAACACTTTTTTTTTTTTTTTGCAATTCTACATTTGTTCATGGAGGTCTTAATAATAACTTGCTACAATGCATGTATGAATATACCCCCCCACCCCCAACCCCCACTAAACTAAATCAGATGGAAAAGTTGCCTGCTCAAAATCTGTCTGAGATTCACTACTGTCTTAGATGAAGAATAAACAGAGTGATCCAAAGTATTAACTATTTCTTTCATAATAGTGAATTGGCAGCTAAACAAACAATTAACACACAAATAAGATATCATTCACATACTTAAAAGGTGATAACTGTTCCATTTCCTATAAAACAACATTTTGCAGCATGGTCCATTATGACTCTTAAGTCGCAACAGTTATTTTTCTGAACGGAGAACTCCACTATCATCAGTCTGTATGACTACGCAAACCTGCTGTACATCTATTAGGACTGAAATCAGACCAGTGTCCATCATGGTCTTTTTGTACCCCTATTTAATATAGGGTGCAAGTGGTTAATACTGCTTTATATTCCATGCATCATGCTCTATCTAAAGATGCGCACCACACATCTAATTGAAAAATTTAACAACAAAAAAACCCCAAAAAACACGATACACCGTTCTTAGAACAGGAACAAGAAGGTGGTTATATGGTTTATACCAGCATCATAGTAATAACCTGATGCTTTTACCCTACATCTCGATTCCCCTAAAAAAAATAAAATAATAAAAACATTCATCAGAAAGCTGGTTTAAAACAGCTCCTCAGAGCTTCCAGACAAAATAGTGCAGACAGTACTTTCTACGATTTTAAATTAAGAGGAGGCAGCTTGCTTTTTTTTTTTTTTTTTTTTTTTTTTTTTTACATTTATGGCAGTCGTAACCATGAGTGGTTTTGAGTTCGGTTGCTCCCTTATTGAGTTATTTTTCTCAAAATCTGCCTTTACCTGGTTGAGCTGCTTGTTTGGAGTACCCTAAGTGAGGGCACTGAGCAGCCTGTCTCATGCCATTCAATTCATTTGACAATGCATCTATTCTACCTATATACACAAGCGAGCATAGGTTCAACAGTCACATTGTCACATCACTTTACTGGAATGTGGACTGCTGTTCACAAGTCCCTGCATTTAGGATTCACCAGGCTAGCAAAGAGCATTCTCAAAGGCAGGTTAATTCAATATTGGAGCATTGGAGTAGTTAAAATGACATTTGAAGCTACTTACTCTTCAAAATGACTTACATCCCTCTGAGGGGACATATAGCTAGTGATGGATTCAGCTAGACCAAGGACTCTGGGTAGGACCCCAAAAGACACATACTAAAAAAAAAAAAAAAAAACCTTCTGTTCAAGGCTTTTTGAACAGATGTATATGAACAGTGGGATTATCTTCACACTGTATTAGCTGTCTGGAAGAGTTTTAAGACCCTGTTTTTTTATCAGCAACATCTGTGCTGGACCCCATTAAATTATAATTGTCCCACAACACCATTATTTATCCCCTATGGGCAAGCACAATTGGACTTGTAGACTGAACTGATAACAGACACAAAAACAGCAAATTCAGAAGAGTATCATACAGTGTGCACGTTTACCAAATGTTCTTTCTTCAGCACATGTAATTATTCATTTCTGCAATAAAATAATAAAAAACAAACCTATGGTATAGGATGAAAAAACAAATTCAATTTACAAACAGAGAAGGAATGAAATGCCATCCTTTGAAGAAAATGACTAATTTACTCTTAAATTCAATGTCCCAATTACCAGTATGACTATTAACATTTAGATTTTTCGACAGCATGTGTATTACAGTTTTTACCTCTATGTCCAGTACAACACAAGAATACAAGCATACCGTCCCTCCTTAAGGCTATATAAACTAGAGGTCATCTTTACGAGTTAAACATTTCTGGCTCAGAGACCCCTACCTGCATCCTTGCAACTATTTCAGCCTGAATTATGTTCAAAGTTACATTAAAAAAAAGATAAAAGTAAGGCCTCTAATTATGAAAGGTACTCTAATCTAATACACACATCCTTTTAGTTTCTTTGTTTTATGAATGTGTAGCACATGAACAGCTTTATAAGGGGTTTTGCAGTGATGTTCACATGCTAAGAGCAAAAACAACACCTTTCCTATGAATGAACATCCATTAATCAAAACCACCACACTCAGAAATAAATAACTCAAAACAACTAAAATGTACTAAATGATAGCCCTCAGATTACTCATTACATGAGAATGTGGCCACCTTGACCGGTTAATGAAGGGTGTTTTACTCAACATAAAACTGCTCTATAGCACTGCATTTTAAAGCACAAAGAAAATAAATCCCTGTGAGGACTTACTGGCATGTATACATTTGACCATTTTTTGTGCTTCAGTACCATGAAATCCTCACTACATACTATATACACATATTCAACAATGTGCACCATTAAATTTACAACTTTAATATAAACTTAGAGGTAAATGTTACTTCTGTTTCAGTTATTTTACTTTGAACGTTTTACATCCCACACAATTTTGTAAAAGTTGATGCCCATAAAAGAAATATATTAAAAAAAACAAAAAAACAACAACAAACCTGCACACGAAGGTTTATGCACGTTTATCACTCTGATCTTTAAAAACGGTCTTTTATTCCTCTGGTTTAATTAAAGGGAGACGTAGGGGGCTTTGATTCTGGCATATATTGAAAGGCTGAAGGATGATAACCAACACATTCCCAGCTAACTAAGAAATACCCCCCCACTTTCCGACTTCCTACTATTTGGTTGTGTAAGGGTCGAGAAAGACTTTCGTAAGGAAATTAATACCATTATCATATAATATATATTATACATATATATATATATATATTATATATATATATATATATATATATATATATTAGATATATATATATATATATATATATATATATATATATTACCAGAGTTAAACAGTGTCTATTCACTTTTAAAAACATAATTTTTCTTGTAACATTGATAAACAAAAAGACCAATTTTTCAAGTAACAAAATAGTGGTGGCATTTAACTCTGGCACTGTTTATTTAGATCAACTGAATAGACATCAGCTTATGTATATGTTACACGTCCAGTCAAAAAGTACTACCAAGTTTGTTTTAGTGCTATTTCGATTGCATGCTTTCAAAGTCATGAATGCAGTACAATACCTACATCATCACAAAATTAAAAGCAGCTGAGGCAGAGAGGTGAACACAGTGTAAATGTTGCACTCTAGCTCAGGAGATGTAATACCGGTCTACATATACAGAAATGTGGCTGTTGGGTGTAGAAGAAATAACTACAGCAGCCTCACTCCAAGGTGTGATATAAATGTGGCTTCAGGCACCTCCTCAAGTTATGTTTAAAGTAGCCCTACTGTGGTTGCAGGTCAGGGCTCTCTTAATACCTTCACAGTTAACATCAGGATGTCAATGCTTTTCAAGTGGACTTGCAAATGTATTATTGAGGAACGATAAATCATATTTGGTTTTGTAACAGTTGTATGTGGGTTTACGAGGAAAAGACTAACAAAAAATGTGCTGTAGTATTCATTTTCAGCACTGAACGTGGTTACTATTGTATTTGACGAGAAATGACCAGTACCAGTTATTGCTATTTGTAAAGAAAAATGTGTATGTCCTAAATGTCTGAACTTCTAACCCCACGATCAGTTTTAGGAATCTCAATGTCGAGACGGATAGTGAAAACTTACTTTCCTTAATAACAAAGTAGGTATACAACTCTTTCAGTAGCTTTACATGTGCTGCGTCCTGTTGTTTATTTATTTATTTATTTTTTAAATTTTTTTCATCTCAAATTACTTATCGTAGGTACATGCTATTTTACTTTAAAATCATGGGAAACAGGTTTAAGTCACTTTACCAAGATAAGTATGCTGGTGGTATTTGCTAAATAACTGTAAATACTGTAGCAAAATGTAATTAAATGTCAACATTAAATAACTATAGAATGAGGACAGCCTTTAAATTACATTTACCTATATAATTTGTGATAATCACAACATAATGCCATGCAGTAAATATATTTCCTTTCACAAAGTGTAAGTTTCATGTGCAAAGTTGCCTGATCTAGCAAAATCACAGAACAATAAGTAGTGTCTTTAGAAATTAAATAGTGGTGTGAACACCCCCCCCCCCCCCCCCAAATTATATTATCAGCTTAGGTTTATAATGTATGTAACAACCTTCATCATTTACAAAATAGGTTTACAGGTGGTTACTTGAACCACAATTAGCACCAATACAAGAGCGTTGCTGATCAGTTGTACTTTCATAACACAAAATAAAGGAATAATATAAAAATATAAAATACATTTAGATTTGATCCTTACCAGATTTCATCAGAAATTCTTGAACATTTCCAAATCCTTATGAGGTAATGGGGGGTCCTTTTTCCAGTCATCTTCTGGATAAGCTTCAAAGTTTGACGTATCCCCTTCGTGAGATACTTTGGGCACAACTGGCGGCTAGTAGAATTAGAAATGAAATGACATACATGGAAAAAAAAAAGTGTATTTAGATAAAAGACACAGATGTAAAACAAAGCTGTATTGAGAGTTTTTACTATGCAGTAAAAAAAAAAAAAAAAAAAAAACATTTCTACTGCAGAAAGCAAAGTACCCAAGGCATCTATCCAGTGGCTCCTTAAAAAAGTCACATATAGTTTCTATGACAGAAGGTGAGGTAGGTAAACAAAAATCAAATATACTCTAATTAAATTCTGCTTTAAAATAAGTTATTAATAATGTCTCAGACATGTGTTTGTTTATTCGCTTCATTCTCAAATACAGCAGATTGTTGAAAGCTACTGTAAATATTTTTGTTTGTTCATGGACTCCTCTGGTTTCAGAACAGTATAAGGCTACTCAATGAACAACACCTGGCCAGAAGCATGTATCATACATTAAAGCACAGTTAGAAATACGGATACATAAATAGGCCGTGTCAGTAGAACTCACCTTAAGTTTTCTCTGGGGCACTGCATCCCAGTCTATATGCTTGAACCATCTGTGTTTCTTCACATCATCTGCTCCATTCTGTAGAAAATGCAGGGTTTTAATTCTGGTTTTGTTCACTTGAGTAAACTTTAATTCAGGTTAGTGTTCAGTGGTGAAGATTGTAGGCTGGCTGTCTTAAATGAAACTAGCCTCAATTTACCTGCTAACTCATTTGAAAATAACTTTGAAAACCACTGTGTGAAATAAAATATTGTATGACAGTTATAATGAGTTCAATTTTGTATCAACTCTTCCAGCTGTTTTTGACATTCCAAAATCTGTTTTCGGTAATACCAAATTGAAAATTTAAAACCAAACTGCATTTGTGCAGCCAAGCGAATGGGGCATGCCATTATAAAACAAAAAAAACATGATGTTTTTAACTGTTATAAATAAGCTTAATACAGTGTTATTGCATCATATCAACATATTGTACTATTAGACACAATGTAGAAAGAATAAAATAATGTATTAAGAGATATTTTCCTGGTAAAATGATACATGTGGCAAATCATGTTTGAATTGAACTGTAGATGAGGGTTTTGAAATTGTACTTATTAAAAATCAACAGCTTGGCTTCAAAGTGGCTGAGATGTGTGGCAGCATTTTATAATAGTTTCTGGAAACACTTCTAATTTAAAATGTCACCCACAGATTTATGCGAGCAAAAAACTAAAGCTAAAACTCATACCTGACGGAAGACATATGCCAAGTTCTGGTTTACCGTAGTATGCTTATTATAGCCCATTACTATAATACATGACTCTTTGGTAAGGCTGTTAAACCTGAATACAATCAATATTCCGATAGAATGCAGCAACAAAGTAACCAAACGAAACAAACTAATTTCAATACATGCACAGCAAATGAAGCTACCTAATAAAAATAAACTGACCTGCTCACAGAAGCATCTACTTTAAAGCAGCTTATATGTATTCTGCATATTCCAGTGTTTTTTTTTTTTTTCTTGGATGTTTTGGTCCACTTAGCATCATTATGTAATTTGTATTAGGTCTACTCACGAGTAATTAAACAGATGAGACAGCCTCACCAAACTTTTTTTAAATAAAATTTCCAGTGTTTGCTTTTCAGTGTTAGCTTTTTCATATGTCTGTCTGTACTTTCATTAACAAACCTATAAACAAAACAGCCCTAGACATCTGAACATCCAGACTAAGTATGAAGCTGCAGTTATCCCTACTGAGGGCAATCAGACAAGTCAACTTGATTTGTTACCAAATTAAAATTATTGAGCATGTCTACATGTACCAATGTGTGTGATGAGCTCCCTAAAATGCCACCAGCTTAGTGCTGTAACTGCCAAATGCTTTTTCATTGTACAAAATAAAATAAATAACAAAAAGGAAAACTGTTGCCATCATTCATTTTTGAATGTTATGCAAATGTTGGTTTCAGTTCGGTTTGGGAAACTCAGAACCGTTAGATTTCCTTATTACTGCTTGTTGAGGAAACAGATAAGTAAGTACATGTATTAACAAAGACAATCCTTTTACGATTTTAGCAAGTATTTTACTAAACTGTGTTAAGAAGCTAAATGGTGTTAAGATTGGGACGAATGAAATCTGGGAAAACTGACTACTGTTACAATGGATCAACCCTTTTTTTAAAGAACACTGTAAACGGTATATATATATATATATATATATATATATATATATATAGATATATATATATATATATATATATATATATATATATATTTGTATATATTTGCTTTCTATTATCTTGCGTCTGGGTTTAATCAGCAGGCTTTTTTTGACCTCCCCATATCCGTTACAGTTTAGACATTTCCAAAACTAATAATGCATACCATTTTTATTAATTTCATCCATGTGGACGTTTAACAACTTAACCAAACTGTTAAAAAATATTAAAATCCATGCATATGATAGAATATCCACAGATTGTATACACATTGAATTACAAACTCCATTCCTTGCTGACATCACTGAAAATACCAAAAAAAAAAAAAGAGTGCATGCCACTGCCTGCTATGCAGCACTTAAAACAGAGTTTTGTATCTGTAAACATTTGGAAAAGGTAATGCAAAAATCAGAGGCGAGGGGGCTTGACTGTGAAAAAGAAGAAAATAATTATTTTAAAAGTAATTTACTTCTAATGATCATTGATAATGACACCACCACAACACATGTGACAGACAAAGAAAATATCAGACTCCAAACAAACTCTTTCAGTATCAAGTAACTTTACAGAAAGATTACCAGGGATAATTGAACAGTTTTAGTGATACATTTTTCCTGATACATAAGTGAAAAGAAAGAGACATGTCTGTATTAGGTTTACTGTTCTTCTATTTTTAGGAGAGTTATCTTTTCTATAATACAGTACTTGAGGGGTCTGGAGTTGAGTGGAGATATCCTTACTAGAGGGGTCTGCAGTGTTGAATGAACACGTTGCGGAAATTCTGAAATAAGACACTCTGCCTAATCCAGGACACTCATTTTAAAAACACTATGTGGACTTTATTCATACCATGTGTGCTTACCAGAGCTAGGTTTGACATCCAGACAACTTCTAACATTTTAGAATACAGTATAATATAGCACAGGCGCATTTCATTGATAACACACAGAAAATGTGTCCAGAGCAAACTTTAAAACAGTGGTGAAAATGGAAATGCATTTTTCAATAGTGGGTTACAGTGGTTTAATAAGGAAACTATTGCTTAATGTCCATGACTTGTACTTCAAAACTACTGGTTTCATTACAGCCACATCATTGCAAAAAAAAGCTGTCCATCTGTTTAAAACTCAAAAGCACATTTGTCGGAGTGCATTACTCACGTGGTGTATTTGTTTTCTGTGAAACCCTGACGCTTTACACTGAAGCGTGTCTTGAGACAGAACATACAGTAGGTACCCCAGTAGGTATTCACTTTTTATTCTAATTGCTCTTATTTAAAATTGTTCTTATTCATTTATCGTACTTACTATGTGCTCTTAATTGACTTTAAACAAATATTTTTACTATAAGATTAACTGCTCTTACTCGCTCGTAAATGTAATTTACTGTATTTATTTTGCTCTAATTTGAATGTGAGCTTATTTTCTACTGACTTTACTGTACTATATAACTGCTCTTATTTGTAATGTGATCTTCTATAATGTGATATTGGATTAGGGTGTCTGCTAAGAAATACATAATAATAGGTTATGAAGATAATTAAAAAAGCAGATAATAATATATATATATATATATATATATATATATATATATATATATATATATATATATATATATATATATATATATATATATATACACATATTTTTTGTGGAATAAGTATTGCCTGTTTATTTTATTTCCAATAACCCCTTAAAAACGATCACGAAAGTGCAGTAACTTACACTTTAAATTGAACTTTAATATTTTATGACAAGGGATTATCAAAGTCAAATGACTTTAATTAAAGAGGACAGCTGCCGTCCTTTTTTTCAATAAAGATCAAGCTCACTTTACCGCAAACAACCACCTGTGCATGTGGAAGCATCATGAAAAAACAAAACAAAGCTACACATCTTTTTGCTTAAGCTAAAGGTGTTGGCATGTTTTCAAAAACATTCACAAATGTTGTATAGGATTTTGTTTAAACTCTTTGTTTCAACAGAACAGTTACTGAAAAAAAAAAAAAGTTAGACCTAATAATGAAGATCCATGCAAAGTTTGATCAGATTCAGGCAAACGATTCCCAAATTACTGTCTTCAAGTAGTATTAATGTAATCTGATAATAAAGCATTATCAGCTGATTTTCTTGTGGCTTGGATAGAACTGTTCCTTTACTTGCCTAGTAATTAAACTCAGCTTAACAAACAACATTTCTCATGAAAAACTATGTATCTTGTTGCCCCAGTCAATAGTGCAGTCCTTTATAGTGGGCTACATTATATACTAAGGGTACATGCTAAGTCATTACAAAAAAAGAGCTACAGTAGTGTAATATAAAACTGTGTGCTTTGAACGAAAATGTGAAGATTAAGAATAGTAAGCCTGCACCAACAAAATAGGTAATAAACTCCATTTTACATACTGCACTGTAACTGTCTGAATAAATAGTTACCCAACACTGAATCACGAGATGGCGCTAGCTCTCTCATGTTACAGATATCTATGGCAGGCAACTGGAACTGAAGAACAGCTCCTGAACTCAGATAAAAAACCTTTACAAGATTAAATAAAAAACTAACACAATATTTGAGTCATTGCAATAAGAACCACTGATAATGACTGTATTCATAAGGGGGTGGTAATATCAAAGTGAAAAAGTATGAAACCTAAGCTACTTACTCTTTAATATTGCAAAGTAATCTGTTGCAGTTTACTGCCTAGTTTTACAGCCCTCTGTTGGAAAACCACAGTCTATTATGCAGTACACGCTTTGTAACTTATTATTATGTGTTAAGAGGAAGAGAAAACGAGAGAGCGAGAGCGAGAGAGAGAGAGAGAGAGAGAGAGAGAGAGAGAGAGATGCCACTTTCCCACTGTGTGTAAACGATGACAACCATGAATTCAAATTCCAGTATGTTTTGGAAGCACTGGAAATACGTCTACTGTAGTACGTGGATTAAACAACTGTTTATACATAAAGAAATACAAATATAAAGTAAAAACATTTGACTTCAAGATGATTGTATTAATTATTTTAAAATGAACCTGTTATTTCCATTTAAAAGCCCTGCTTTTACTGGCTCCAAAAATAAATAAATAAATAAATAAATAAATAAAATTCAGTTACTGAAGCAAAATGCAGGCTAGTTCAAAACAATGAGTACAAAAATCAATCTTGGGAAACCAGTCAGTACACTCAACTCAATTTTGCATACAGATCTGATTTGTAGATAAAGTAGCTTCAAATTATATTGTCATAGGTTTGTTTTGTGTTACCATCCCCTTAACTTAGGCTAGATCAGTCAAAGTGTCTTCAAAGTAGAAAGTACCATCTAGGGAACCCCTATTCTGTTTTGCCAGCAATACAGTGTGAAACTAAACACCAGTACACAGTTCGTGTTCACTAGATGGTGTGTAAAGATAAAGACACTGGCTAATCTAGCCAGCGTTACATATGGCTGTTAACAACAAATAATCACCAGCTTAGCAATGACTATTTCAAATAAATAAATATACAGAAACACAGCATTCAAGTAAATGGAAAAATAACCAATAAGAAAGGGGACAGAAAAAACTAAATGTGAAAATGATCTGAAGCAACTTGCAGAACTTTAACAGTACCTGCGTGCTTATTTTATATTTCGTTTTTAAAGCGTATCTTCAGGTTCACAGAGCCCATTATTCTCCAGGGTGCCACTAGCCCATGGTTAATTTGCTCCATGTCTACAGCTTAACTGTAACCAAATGTTATCGTCGGACTTTCCTGCTGAAATGTACCATGCTGGAATTCTCAAACTACCTTTTAAAAAAGTTATTTTGAAGTAAACAGAACATGTTTTAAATGGTACACTTTGTGTTCCTTCTTCTGAATTACAGCATTTTACAATGATATCTTTGTTAAATGAACAACTCCACTTAGTTTTGCAGTATCTTTAACAGCATGGTAAAAAACACTGCCAATAAAGTTACATACCTTTTCCAGTCTGCAACATACAGTGGTTTGCAGAAGTATTCACCCCCCCTGCAAAGTTTTTACATTTTGTTGGCAATTGAACATACTCCACGACACTTTCAAATGAGACTATAAATGTAGAATTTACACAAACTACTCCACATTGATAAAGTTAAAAAAATGCATATATAATATAAATAAGTTTTACAGAGAAAAACAGATTATTCTAATTTGCATAAGTATTCAACCCCTTTGCTACTGCAGCCCTAAATCAGCTCAGGTGCAAATGATTTGTTTGAAAGGTCACAAAATTAGTGAAATGGTTTCAACCTGTGTGTACTCAAAGTGGTTTAACTTGTAGATAATTCTCCTCAGGTATATAAAGGCAGTCTAGCTGCAACTCACATAATGATCCAACAACCACAAAGACCAAGGAGCTTTTGAACCAAGTCAGGAATAAAGTGGTAGAGAGGCAAAGAACAAGAGAAGGGCACAAGAAAATTTCAAAAGGCGCCGATTATCCCTCTCAGCACAGTGAAGTCCATCATTAAGAAGTGGAAGATGCATCATACCACCCAGACACTACCCAGATCAGGTCACCCTCCCAAACTGAGCAGCTGGGAAAGCAAGAAACTGGTTCGGGATGTCACTCTGAAGCTAGCAATGACCTTGAGAGATCTGCAAAGTTCTGTGTCTGAGATGGGAGTCAGTGTTCACACATTAACAATAAGCCAGTCCATACACAAAGCTGGTATGTATTGACGGGTGGCAAGAAAGAAGCCATTACTCAAAAAGCCTCATCTTAAAGCATGCATGGAGTTTGCAAAAAAGCATGTAGATGTTACTGCAGACATGTGGAAAAAGGTTTTGTGGTCAGACGAGACAAAAATTGAACTTTTCGGTCTAAATTCCAAGCATTACGTCTGGCATAAAGCCAACACTGCACATCACCCAGTCAACACCATCCCAACTGTCAAGCATGAACAAGATGATAATTCATTTTCTTGAGTTGCCCAGTCAAAGTCCTGACTTGAATCCAATCAAAAATTTATGGCAAGACTTGAAGATTGCAGTCCATCGACGATCCCAACAAACGTATCAGAATTGGAGCAATTTTCCAGTGAAGAATACTTATGCAACCAGTAAAATTCATTTTGTACATTTTCTTTCCAAGTTTTGCTGACATTTAACCTCCTCCTCATATAACAGTGTTCAGTTTAACCACTACAGCTTGGAATAAAAAAAAAGTTTGTTTGAAAAACTGTGCATAAATTATTTGCAATTCAGAAAAATGTGACATTGAAAGGGGGTGAATACTTCTACAAACCACTGTATTATAGATACACCTATTCAAAGGGGTAGTATAGGTTTGATATTGCAGCTTCAAATTACTGTATTTTAAATAGATGCACTTTTTTATGACTACAAATGCATGCATACAGCTCTACCTGTACCAAGGTTCAACACTCTTTAGCGAGACTGAGCTCCTCCACTAAATCCTAGTTTTTTATGAATGGTTTTAAGATAGTGTAAAGCAGACAAGTAATTTACAATGTAGCTGTCCCACTTGGTATTAGAATGATGTCTTTCTAGGAGTCCAGCTGCTTCACAATTTTCAATGTAAACCAAGTGAAAAGCTGGGTTAGAGTCATTAAAAATGCCAGTTGCTTAGATTATCTATACAAAAAGACACATTGTTCCTTCAATTACATTATTTATAGTACAGTCATAATCAGTTGTCTTAAATATGTGAAGGTTAACTGTAGGTGAACTTTCTTGTGCTTTTCCAGAAGTCAGACTCATTAGCAGTCATTTAAGACTATATATGACATTGCTGGTCAGTCTGTAGCAGCAGGTTCTACCTCATAAATTCAAGAAATAGCTTAGTTACAAAGCCTCAAGTTACAGTGTTCAAGACAAAACAGTTCACGAGATTTGTTTCTGACTGGAAGCAAAGCAGGAATAGGAAATGCTACCCAATTTAATTCAAGTTGAACTCAATACACATTGCAGTAATCTATTAAAGTTCCCATCCAGTTTGAAGGTCAATAATTGAGATTCAGTAAGCCACAACCAAAACATTTAACTTTACTTCATTTTCCCCACTCTGGTCAAGCAAGCATTGAACAAGCGACACTTCCTCACTTGGATGACAATGTTGTTCAGAAAGCAACTGCAATATGAGCATGTGATTATTTTTAATTGTGTGCAATGCAGCAGTTTGTCACACATGATACAAGCAAATCAATTAACATAAAATGTATGCTGCAAAATTATTGGTAAAATACCTTAACTTTGTCATAACATAGCAATAACTAATTAACAAACAACAACATTAGACTTGCTTTTTAAAACTGACTTCACTGTTTGTGCTATTCTTTTAATATCCCTGTAAATGGTTGCTTTGTCTTGGAATAGTTCACTCCCAGAATAACACTTTTAAAAGATGTGTTATGTAATTAACCAGGAAAGGGTTTTGGCACAGCTATTTGTTTGGGTACAGTCATTTGATAGGACAAGCAGACACCTTGTCATCATTTATGTGTGGCCCACTTTTCTCCCACTCGCCTCAGAAAACATTTACACCGTTTCTTCTCAGCAGCGACTGCTTATATAAAGCTATTCTAGCATAAATCCCATTGCATTCGATTTCATAAGAAGGGTTTAAGTCAAAACCACCGTTCAACTACATCGTAACTGTTCCTGATGATGCTGCCATTTCTGGCCCAAGTGGTAAGTCATGTTCTGACAGTTTCTTCTGGGAACCATTCATGTTCATGGAGGAGGTGGTTTTCTACTTAAGAAAGCTTACAATGCTGGCAGGTGCCTGTCACAGTGAATAGTTTCTGCTACTGATGCCCTTGTCAGTATAGCGGTCAGGCTGAGGCCATTACCCTGAAGGTTTTTCACCTTCCACATTTCAGGCACCTTTCACCTGAACGTGGCTCAACATACAAATAAAAATACCAGGTGAAGTGAAAATCAGTCCTATGCTCCTACAGTTGTACATGCGGGATGCTACAGAGTTACCAGTGTATTAAAATTGTAGTAAAAACATCAAAGAACTACTATAGTAAATTGTAGGAAACTGTAAAGTACATCTCAGATAACACCAGCTACTACAGCAGTAGAATGACTAGGCAGTGTACTGTATGGGTGGGTGGACAGCTAGATAAATAATATACAGTATGTCATCACACAGAGCAATGTTTATCCTACAAAAGAAAACCATCTGTGTAAAAATGCACTTCTCCCAAATCCCAGCTCAGAATTTTGGAATGAAACAATGAAGATTAAAAGATTTTCATTTTCAGAACTATTTGGGATTCACAATACTCCTGAACCAGGACATTCAAATGTGAATGAATGAATGAATGAATGAATGAATGATCGGACATAACATATTTGTTTCAATGTAATATCTGTGTACCAACCTTCATGTTTCCTAGCCGCCTTGTCCTCTCAACAACAAGGAATTTCTTAATGAGGTCTCTGAAAGAAAAACAAACAAATTACACTGTGTAACAAATACATATATTTTTTTGTTCCTGGGTAGTAAGTGTTATTTCCTAATTGCTTATGCCTCAAAAGTATAGAAAAGCAATTAGGAAAAAATTGTTTCTTAAATTCATATTGGTTTATCATAAAATATATTTATTAAGTATGATTCTGAATACCCTCTTCAATAACAAGACAGATTTGTACACTGTACCCAAAAAAGCATAAATGTATTTTTTTTTTTTTTTATTATCAGCTGTTCCATAACACCACCCTTCATTTTCCCAACAATATTAAGCGACTAGTTGCCAAATAAAACAACCCTCATTTCAATGGCTAGATTCTGCAGTGTCAATAACAGAACACAGTCCCTCTGCAAATATAAAAAATGACACTTCTTTTACATTAATAGCGTTAATATAACCATACAATTACTGAAGATAGTAACATATACAGTACTACACTTAAAAACTTGTCATGAAGCATGTACTACCTGTAACCTGTAATGTGTATTACTTTTGGTATAGTATTTATACAGTAACAGAAGACCTGCAGCTTAGTAGCCACAAATTATTCCTCCAAACAGCAAACCATACTGCTTTTGCTGACAAACTGTGGAAGGCCACTAGAGTTCTATAAGAAGAGAGTTCTGATATTCCAAAATTAAATCTTGTAAAGTTCTTTATCAGCCAATATTCAGTCTTTAAATTGTACTGTAGTAAATCCATCCAACTGTTTAAAAAAAGCTTATGATGGATTAGTTACAGTGTTTGAGACCTTTTCAGAACTGATGTGCAACACATGAACAATTTCACAACTGATGCATGAACAATGAGGCATTTCAAAACGGAGATGAAACTTATATTTGTTCCAAAAAGTACAATTGGTCATACTGCATGATTAGAGACAAGAAGCTAAGGTTGCTATGAAGATTTGGAAAGTGAAAATTCCAATTTTGACCCCTTTGCTTCCACACACCCCCACCCATCCCAATAAAATCGCTTTTACAACCAGTAACATTTTGATAAAGCACGGTACTAAAGTACATTTATGTGACCTCCAAATGCAAAGTACCTTCAAGCCTGTCTTCAAGTCAGCGCATAAAAGTATGCATTAACAGAAAACATAACCATTGTAACAGCACTTTATAACTTGTTTCTGGTTTGGTGTGAGCTGTCGTCTGTTTAAATTCCTGTGTCCACCAACAGCTGCTGACTGTTGGTACAGTATGAAGATTTAAGGACTAGGTCCAGAGACAGCTGAATATGCCATTAGAGTTTACATGTGTGGAGAGGGCAAGGGACTGTTTTCCTTTCCTTTATGTTTTGCACACTAATTGACTAAACAGTTGGAGGGGAAACATTTAACACAAATTCTGAAATAACTTTACCAGACCTGCTTTCCCCTGGTGTCACTCCAGCTAGCTATGAATGGACAGTGTGCCATTACAAGATCACCTGCATTGTGTTACACAGGGATATTCCTTTAGCTCAGTTATCAGCTTTCTAGTTTGTCTTTATGTCAGCAAAGACAAATGACATGGACCATGCACCTGCTGAGTGAATACTGGACAAGGAGCATTTTCTTTTCAACAGCAAGTGGCAGGTTTAAAAACAAATTCATACTAGGCAACACTGAATATGCTCACCCTTAAGACACACACTTCCCTCCTTATTAACATATAATCTAACTTGTGTGTGCAGGTTTTTTGATTCTCCCGGACAACAAAACCATCAATTCACTGGACATGATCGAGGGCTGCGAAGAGGATGAGACCTCGGGAATTGATAAATAGGAGAGATGTGTTTTATGACCTAAGTTGGGTACACACCTTAAAGATCAGTTGCATGCAACTGAGTCACTTATATGTGGATGTACCTGCAATCAGTTGCGTAACCCTTAGCGGTCCCCCCCCCCCCCCCCAAGAGTAAAACAGGTTCAAAAGGCATTGAATGACAAAAAAAAACTCAGTACTCTATCTACAGCTAAGCCCCACCCCTTGTTTGCTGTATTTTTCACATACCACTTTATAGATGTGCATACCGATAAATCCTCTCCTGATCACTCGTTTTATCACCAAACTCCTCAATAATGCGATCCAAGTCATTATTTTATTACTATAACATCTCAAAAAGCTCTGCAAATGTTTGTGATATTCTTTGAGTGCTGGATGCAGAAGCAGCTACTTCCTTTGTTATGTCCGTGTTATCTCTGTAATGCATGGGGCTATGAGAAACTGCCTTTTTTTCGGTTTCATTCGGCTCCTATTGGTCTCACTCGGCCATTGAAAGGTTTTCTCTGCTTTTTCTGGAGAAAAAACGACTACAGACCTGTGCTTTATGTCTTTTTGATGATGTCGGACAGGGTCCTACATTGGACTGGAAAGGGAAAATTGTAATGTCGGACCTGGACAGACATAGGACCACAAAGGTTTAAAGTAGAGCTGGCCTCTACTTTCCAAGCAACCTCCTGAGCGACTTCTG
Organism: Polyodon spathula; assembly: GCF_017654505.1. Classification (NCBI taxonomy): domain Eukaryota; kingdom Metazoa; phylum Chordata; class Actinopteri; order Acipenseriformes; family Polyodontidae; genus Polyodon; species Polyodon spathula. The sequence goes on along the minus strand of NC_054548.1, from coordinate 17,306,408 downwards.
TAGACATAGGCGATCACACGGAATTTCGCGAACTCTGATTGGTTCACATAACGCTAACTGCACGGTAAATTGCCAGACATCGGGGATAATCACAGACGGGGCTTGCTTTGAGATTATGTACAGATATCCCAAGTTTGCATAGGTATCACCGGTGGCCAGATATCTCAGTGTCACTGACAGTCTCTCTTCTACATGTATAGGCGCTCTGAAGAAGGTATCTTCTTTTTCAATTAGAGGTCTTACTAAGTTTAGTAATATTATGAGTGATTGGGTGTCCATTCATAAAAAGTTTCGGTACTTTCCTTCAAGCCTCATCAATGGCATGATGTGCCCCATGTTTCTGCCGACGCCTCAACCACTGTCTCATCCAGCTTTTACGTGGCTTTGTATTTTTTTTTTTAGGGAATATGGCATTTAAAACAAGATCAGTTGAAAAAACAACAGCAGCCAACTCTTCTTTGTTAATTACTGGACACATTACGACCCAACCAAAAAAAGTGTTACCTCAGTTGTCAATACCAAAAAAAACTACTTCACCTTGTAGATGGAATAAAAAAAAATGTAAAAAAAAAAAAAAAACCCTGTCACCTCGACTATCATAAAAAAACCGAAACCTATAGCTGCGGGAACCTTGTTACACAGGTAATTGCTCGGTTGTGGACACAGCAATTGCTCACAACTGAGTTGTGCTTCGCCCCCCGAATCACAGTATTTAGAATCATGCTAGGATTGACAATGATGACACACACTTAAGTCATCTTCCTTGGACTCGTTGAGAAAGTTATAGGATTAAACTGGTTACCACAACACTTTAAACTGTTCCTAGTTGACCCAGTACTCCTGGAAGGAGGGGCCACAATCCCACAAAACCCCTTCAAACAACTCCAGAGGCTGTCATTATGGCAAAAGGTGGGCCCACCCAATATCATGTGAAATATACAAACTGAACACTGTAGACTATTTTTCCATTATACAAACTGCATCATTATCAAAAAGGACAAAGCTTCCTGTCCATAGCCCTGCAAACATCAAAGGTCATCAGTCTGCAAAAACAGAAACCATCACACTGATAGATGGCGGACAGATGTATGGCTGTTGGTATTAGTTACAGGGGTTTTAAAATAGACCAGATGTAATGAACGTTAGAAAGAAATTAGGTAAATGGCTGCATAACATAAAGAGCGACAGGCTCATTACGTAATGTAACACAAAGTGCATCTATTGTTATATAGCACTCGGCACTTAAAACATTCAGCAATTACAGCACTGTATATTCAACCTAAAACATCTCAGTTCAGCAATCCCCACAGTTTGTGTTACCATTTCTCTAAAATCCTTTCCATGCAAAATTTAACTGAAGTCCATTTACGTCTCGCAAAAAAAGTTATAATAAAAAACACTACAGCCAGGATGTTAGAAAGTGTATGTCCAAAATCAATATGACAACTGCACTTGAAACAGTATATCTCCATTGTTGGGTAGCTCATCACAGAAACCCACACAATACCAGAAACAGCAGAAAAATACAAAAGCCTATAAACCTGGTGGAAATATGTTGAAGATGTGAAGATTCTTGTGGTATGAAGAATCTAAAAGATGACAGATTAGTTCAAAATGTTATAAAGTGAGTTTTTCAAATGCTGTATTTTGCTTCTGGCTTTTTCTTTGTTGTTGTTAGAACAACAATTATTATTATTATTATGTGGTAAAAATTATTCTAAACACATTATGATTCAAAATTGCAATCTTCTTTAAAAGTTACAGAAATAGAAGACAACTGTTTTCTAAATATTACATGTCTAATCAGGGCTTTCACTGCCATCCAAAGTAGACAAAACTACGACTTACAGGACACAAAGTTTTTAACACCCTCGAAAAGCATGTGGTTGCAGGATTATTACTTGGCCGCCAAATACTAAACTTCACTCCCAAGGTTAAAAAAACAAAAAAAAACCAACAATAATAATAATAATAATTTAAGAGCTAAACAAAGCAATTTAAATGCAATACACAGAACAGAGGAAATTCCATTCTGAAAGCAATCCCCCCCCCCCCCCCCCCCCCCCAAAAGGCAGCAATAAATAAAGACTCAATCAGAACTTCTTGGGGGCGGTTCACTATGTTTTTACAGTATTACAGCCCCCCAAACCTTCAGCAGCAGGAGGCCTTGAAATCACCCTCATCTCATTAATAACAATTAGCTTGATTAAATTATTTCCCGGTTGCTATTGCAAGGTATAAAAATGCGACTCTCCCCCTGGTCGCTGGAGGTCGATGCGACCCCCCCCCCCCCCCCGGTCGCTGGACACTCTGGCTCCCCCTTTCTGGGCCTTCTCAGATGACCTTTCCTCCTGTTATTGGGATGGGTAGATGGCCACTGTGTGGCCAGAATTACCACAGCTGGGGCACCACTCCTCTGCGAGGCAAATTTGGTAGCCAGCCAGCAGTGGCTGTTGCTGCTGTTTTCTTCCCTTTTTTTTTTTTTTTTTTTTTTTTTTTTTAAAACACTTCTGGAAAGAAAAAAATAACCTCCCTGCAGTACTCTCCGGGTTTCTGAAGGCTCTATATATCCCACTTTGTGATCAGATGGCTGTAGTGGTAACACCAGGAAGTAGTACACAAAACGGCACAAGGGCCAAAAAGAATACAAAATACCGTGCAGGTAGCAGTTTGTTTCCTCCTTATGTCTCACTCTGTCTCCAGCACTCCAACCCCTCCTCTATGGAGCCCTGGGCTACCTTTTATAGGATATGGCTGGAGCCCAATTAATCAATAATGAAATGGTTGCCCAATTAAGGCTCCAGCCACAGTCTCGCATGTATTTTGGCAGGGACAGAAATTAACCTCATCCCTGCCAACCACCACAATATACAGAGTTACTGAGCACCTTAACTAAGATCAAGCATTCACAATTGCCAGTTTAATATCTATGTTCAATTGCCTGAAGCACATGGGAGTTCTGACAATTATTAACATGTGCAGTATATGGGATTACAATAGATAATATTGCATTAATAAACACAAAGTAAATTAGGAATTTAATTAAATGTTAACTAACTATATGCAGTGGTTATGATTATCCAAAAATGAATTATATGCAACATGGTAACCTGTACAGTAAAAAGCATAATCTGCAGTGATGTCAAAAATACTCCTAGAACATTTGATGATCCAGTGAAATATATATTTTTATGCAAAAGTTGAACCGATGTGTTGGCAGAGGAATGTGGATTCACAGCCCTCTATGTAAATATTAAGGTTCTCATCAACCAAGTGTAGAAAGCATCACCCTATTTGATCCTATTCCTTCAAAAAAGTTCTTTCTGCGAAACATGTACTTTGAGCTCAGGAATTTAGCATTCAATTCTGAATCTAATGTTATAAACATATGCTAACTGAAAAGGGCTCACAGACAAATGCTCTGTTGTTTAGGAGGGAAAGTTAAAAAGAACATATGAAAAATACAAAAGGAAAAGTTCACTGCACAATGCAGGGAATACAATATTTAAACTATATGAATATTGATTTGCCTCTGTCACCAAATTATTGAAATTAATGAGCAAGTTTATTACAAGATTAGCATAACTACTTTTGCTTATCAGCTTCAACAGTGCCTTCTTTGTATTGATATAACAGTAATACATGTCAGAAAGAGGTTGTATTGTCCAGCAAGCTTAGTCAAAGTACCATTTGAAAACTCAGTTTTACTGAAACTTACTTTACATTGAAATCCAAATGTCTTGGAAAATCTATTTTGCCAGCCAGAATCTTCTGATAAATACCAAATGGATTGTCATCAAAAAATGGAGGATATCTATAAAAAAAAAAAAAGGGGGGGGGGGGGGGGGGGGCAAAACCAATAATTATGTATACATTTATGAATATCAGTATCGCCAAATGATTAAACCTGTAATTCAGAAAACTTTTCTGATGTATTAACATCAGTCTAGATCTATAAATTAAATATTAAAAAAGACAGATGCTGAGGTTATGATAGTGTTGTCAAGACAGGTCTGGTTCAACATTCAGTGCAATACCTGTCTTATCAGTCGGCATTATAAAATAACACTGTATAATGTTTCATGCATTCACTTTAAAAATGAGAACAAACTCCTCCCCTCTATGTAATAGAATGCATTTTACTACTAGCTGTATTAAAGAATAAAAATTGTCCTATGGTTAAAAACTGAAATTTTATTTAAATTAAAGCTTAACAAACTAAGTGCACGTAATACAAGAAGAGTGTAGTAAACAAAACACAAAATAATTATACTTTAGTGTGAAATTGAAACCGATTGGTGTGGGACAGTCCAGCTTTGAAGTTTTCAACCATAAAACTGAAGGATTGGATTACCTGAGCTTTTAAAACATATCAAGATGGAGGTGAAGAGAGTCCCCATTAAAAAATGTGTGTGGGGCTCCACTACAAAATGAGCACGGAACCGTCAAACTTTACAATCATTAAATAGGCACTACAGAGAACATTGGTCTTGCTCAGCAGTGTTACCCAAACGACACGGGCAAAGAACATACACATTCAGAACAAAAACGTCAATGCTCCACCTTCATTTACTGCTGTTAGCAGCTGCTCTGGTGCAAGGGCTAGTAGTAACTTAATATTTAACTGCATTATCACATGAACTATGGAGAAGTCATTAGTAAAATTACTTGAATTACATTTTTTTTCGTAACCAGCAGGTGTAGTGAAAGCACAATGAAACAAACAGCCTGAAAAGGTAAATTACAATGTGTATTGCATTCTACCATAAAATTAACCAGCCAGTGTGGTAGTTCAGAACAGTACAGTTGGTGTCATCAACATATCACACAGCGTGTGTGTGTGTGTGTGTGTTTTTTTTTACGTGCACAATGTAGTTGTGTTCTTTGAATTATAAATATTTCCTCTGGCAAAATTCCTGCAACTTTACTATCACAGTCTATTTACATAAACCTAAAATAGGTGCAGGCAGCTTTGTTTAAACAATTCAACAGGAATAAAATGTATTTTGAATTTGAGGTTCAACAGATCAACTTTAGGTAATCTTTTTGGGATTGGAAAATACTCAGCTGTTCTAGTTTGCAAATGCTGTAGCGTATGAGATCAGGCACTTTAATGGAAAAAAAAATAAAAAAATAAAAAATCCCTCACAATCAGAGACAGGATCAAGTGTCCCCCAAGCCTACACACTGTACTTCCTGAACAATTTAATAATTTCTATTCGACTTACTAACTAATTGGGCCAGACCAGGGCTTTTTCTGTTGGCTATCATTTATGAAAAAGCAAGATTTACTGTAGCTGGCACTGCTTCACTGTATTCTAATGCATAATGTCACAAACCTAAATGCGCTGCAATAGCAGTTTAAGGAATATTTAAGGCCTACTCTTTATTGATATTTGCCAAAAGTACTTCATGCAAAACTCATTACCATTATATAACATTTTTATACTAAGGTCTCTTGCATTTATGTTTTTCTACACACTATATACAGTGCCTATAGAAAGTCTATACCCCCTTTCAAAATTGTCACCTTTTGCTGCCTTATAGCCTGGAATTAAAATGCATTCAATTTTTTTTTTTTTTCATTTATCTAAACATTCTACCTCACTTCAACTTCCAATTGAACAAAATATTCTAGAAATGTATAGAAATTTAATTAAAAATAAAAACTGCAATAGATTGGTTGGTTAAGTGTTCACCCCCTTTCTAATAACAGCCTTAAATTAGCTGAGGTATAACCAATCGCCTTCAAAATCACACACCAAGTTAAGTGGCCTTCACCTGTGTTAAATTGTAGTGATTCACATGATTTCTGGATAAATTCAGCAGTTCCTCTAGGTTCCCTCTGCTGGGTAGTGCATTTCAAAGCAAAGACTCAACCACGAGCACCAAGGCACTTTCAATAGAACTCCGGGACAAAGTTGTTGAAAGGCACAGATCAGGGGATGGGTATAAAAAAATATCAAAGGCCTTGAATATCCCTTGGCGCACGGTCAAGACGATTATTAAGAAGTGGAAGGTGTATGGCACCACCAAGACCCTGCCTAGATCAGTCCGTCCCTCCAAACTAGATGACCGAGCAAGAAAGAGACTGATCAGAGAGGCTACCAAGAGGCCAATGGCAACTTTGCAAGAGCTACAGGCCTTTATGGCCAAGACTGGTCAAAGTGTGCATATGACAACAATATCCCAAACACTCCACAAATCTGGCCTGTATGGTAGGGTGGCAAGAAGGAAGCCATTACTCAAGAAAGCCCACCTTGAATCCTGTTTGAAGTATGCAAAAACAAACTCAGGAGATTCTGTAGCCATGTGGCAAAAAGTTTGGCGCAAACCAAACACAACGCATCACCCAAAGAACACCATACCTACTGTGAAGCATGGTGGTGGCAGCATCATGTTATGGGGATGTTTATTGTCAGCAGGGACTGGGGCACTTGTCAGGATAGAAGGGAAAAATGAATGGAGCAATGTACGGAGAAGTCCTTGAGGAAAACCTGCTGCATTCTGCAAGAAAGCTGAAACTGGGACGGAAGTTCACCTTTCAGCATGACAACGACCCAAAGCACACAGCCAAAGCTACACTGGCTAAAGAATAAAAAGGTAAATGTCCTTTGATTGGCCCAGTCAGAACCCTGACCTAAATCGAATAAAAAATTTGTGGCATGACTTGGCGATTGCTGTCCATCAACATTCCCCAAGGAACTTGACAGTGCTTGAACAGTTTTGTAAAGAAGAATGGTCAAATATTGCCAAATCTAGGTGTGCAAAGTTGGTAGAGACCTATCCCAACAGACTCACAGCTGTAATTGCTGCCAAAGGTGGTTCCACCAAGTATTAACTCAGGGGGGTGGAGACTTATCCACTTATCTTATGATCTTTCAGTTTTGTATTTTTAAAATATAACTTTTTTCCCCCCCTTAACAGTGTGGAATATGGGGTATAGATAAGGGGGAAAAAAATCATCATTTAAATGTATAAAACTCTGAGGCACTGACACAACAAAATGTGAAAAAAAGTTCACAAGGGTTTAGACTTTCTATAGGCACTGTATATTTTATTTATTTATTTTATTTTTTAAGAAAATCTGATTAATTACTGCCATCTACTGGAAGACTACAAATACTTTGTGCTTTACATACTCTTCAGCAAATATGATCAAATAAAAAAATAAAAAAATAAATAAAAATAAATAAAACACTGAACTGAAATGACTCATAAGGAATTATTTGAAGCATGGAGGGTTAACCAGGGGTCAAATTTCCTTTCCCTGGGAAGGGAGGCCGGGACTCTGGGGGTTTGTGTGATACAGATCAGCACGACTCAAAGCCTGGGAGACGTGTTTTCACTCAGTAAGACTGCCTGGGATCCCAAGGACATGTGTGCAACAACAGGAGAGGACTAACCCACTTTCCCTGAAAGCAGCACTGCATTTTTCAGTACTAGTGGTTTTATTACTAAAAGCATTGAGGCACCAGCTAACCATATGAATGCATTTTAAACAGGTTTGTGGTTCACTGATTGTCTTGTGGTCACGACCACTTTTCATCCATGGTGACGATCAGTGGCAACTGTGTAAAATTCAGGATGTACATTTTTATTTTAAAAGAGAAAAATTTGAATCAGGGTTTAAATCTATCCCGAGCATTGTGTTTACAGAATAGTTTTTTAGATGCTCAGGGTACAGTTTACAGCAAATGTACGGTTTACTGTTAACCTCAGCATTACTCTGGGAACATTATCATAATAAGCAGACATACATTACATAGACTCGTTAGCTGTTCAATGTATGTTCAAAGTTTATTTAAATGTTATATTAATGTTTGGCTGGCATTTTTAAAATCTTATTAAAAACTCTTTGTTCATACTTAGCTATACATATATACACTTTTATAGTGCACAGTCTGGGGAAAGATCACCTCATTGTAACTCATAATGAGTCACAAAATATTGCAACATGGATAACAAGGCAAGACTTTGTTTAAAAAATGGTTCTTAATGTTAATGGTTCCTCCTTATTACATAGACAAATAAAAGCTCAGTGTTGATTTTTTAAAATTTATTTATTTGCCATTTATGGGATTCACACTAGTTCAAAAGACACTGTTCCCTGCATCTGAACAGGATTTTACTGCCATTCAATACTGAATTTCATTGTTTCGGCCCAATGCCCACTATTTCGGTACATTCCATGTTATCTCGGCTCACTGACTCCAAGTTAACACTGGTTTCCTGACTGTTCAAAAGCTTGTGTGTTTTTCCTTTACTCATCACACAGGCTTGGATTAGGCACTAACTCCAGCACAAGGAAGGCAACGGATATTTATCCATCCCTCCCACATCTGTAAAACTCTGGCCTGATGAATAGGGGGCTTTGTCACCCTGGAACCAGCAGGCATACTGTACTGTATGTTTTGCTAATCTGTCAATAAAGATGTGAGCAAAGGGGGCTATTGTACCACTATGCATACAGACTACCATGTGTAAGAAATAACATCATGAAATCTCTCACTCCTGAGCTAAAGAGAATCTCTCTGGACATGCAATACACTTCGTGCAAGCAAAGATCTGATTAATATCGTTTCTCAAATTCAATGGTAAATATTTTACCCAAAGGTTTGTCTTGCATTAAGATCAAGCCAGACCATACAGTTAATGAGACTAATTGTCAATATTACACAGAAGCAGAAGTGGACCTTAGAAATGTCTAACCCACCTGTTGCCAATACAAATTGCAAGAAAAACTGTGCAAGTTTCACATTAAACTAAGATACTTGGTTTCCTTACCCAATAGCAATATAAATTCAACCACTTGCACCCTCTATTGGAATTACCATCTAAAAGTATTAGAGAGACGGATTTGCAGAGGCACGTACCTTTATGTACTTTTAAAGTCACGGATCTCATTCAATTTTACTTTTTTTACAATTTTATTTGAGTTTCAGCGGTAAACTGCAGCATTTCCTCTTAACGCATCATGAATTAAAAGGGGTCAGAATTAAGAAGTTATTTTTTTAGAAGTATTTAGGGGCATAAAAGGTCTCCTCTTTGGTGGCATTTTGCTTTAGGGATATAGCTTATTCTAAATCCCTACATTTTTTCCTTAACTTGACTTCCAATACTCACATAAATAAGTCCCCTCTCAGTTTGCATGACAAAAAAAACCAACAAACCAAACAATAACATTGGGGAAATGTTCAAATTAGGAAAGTGTCTACTGTACCTTATTATGAATGGAAAAACATCTGTTTATCATATGTGCAAGCAAAATATATTATACTTCCAACTATTTTATTGCTTGTTTAAGGGATAAAATACCCCTTGATATGTCTGTAGCAACTTAAGGCACAGAAAATAAAAAAACAGCACTCATATGAAGAACTTGAAAAGAACGGAGCTGTGTAATTATATACGGAGCTGTATAATATATATATATATATATATATATATATATATATATATATACACACACACACACACATACACACACACACACACACACACACACACAGTGGTTTGCAGAAGTATTCACATTCCAAGTTTCACATTTTCTTGGCACCTAAGCGTACTCCACGACACTTTCAAGACGCAAGCCAGACATCACCCAGTCAACATCATCCCAACTTCAAGCACGGTGGTGGCAGTATCATGTTATCTCTTCAGCAGGGACTGGGAAGCTTGTCAGGATAGAGGGGAGAATGGATGGTGCAAAGTACAGGTGAATCCTTGAGGAAAACCTGTTTGAGTCAGCCAAGAGGGAGGAGATTCACATTTCAGCAGGGCAATGACCCAAAACACAAAGCCAAAGCCACACTGGAGTGGTTGAACAAGAAGAGAGTTAATGTTCTTGAGTGGCCCAGTCAAAGTCCTGATTTGAATCCAATCAAAAATTTATGGCGAGACTTGTAGATTGCAGTCCATCGACGAGCCCCAAACTTATCAGAACTGGAGAAATTTTCCTGTGAAGAATGGGCACCATCGTTCTGTGCAAAGCTAGTAGAGACCTATCCAAAAAGACTCATCGTAGTAATTGCTGCAAATTGTGCTTTTACCAAGTACTTACTTAAGGGACTGAATACATTTTCTTTGCAGGTTTTGCTGACATTTAACCTCCTCCTCATATAACAGTGTTCAGTTTAACCACTACAGCTTTTAATAAAAAAAAAGTTTTTTTAAAAAACTGTGCATACATTATTTGTAATTCAGCAAAATGTGACACTATTGGTAGGACGTGAATACTTCTGCAAATCACTGTGTGTGTGTGTGTGTGTGTGTGTGTGTGTGTGTATGTATATAATATATATATATATATATATATATATATATTTTTTATATAGCACCTTTCATAGTGGACCACCATCACAAAGCACTTTACAGAGGTAGGCTGCGAACTGTGCATTACATGCAGTGTCACTTACAATAGGGCATTGATTTAACAGCTCATCTGCAGGATGGAGCACAAGGAGGTTAAGTGACTTGCTCAGGGTCACACAGCGAGTCAGTTGTGGCAGAGGTGGTATGTGAACCAGTGACCTTCTGGTTACAAGCCCTGGACTTGAACCACTGGACCACACTACCTCCTGTAAGGTATACATCTAAACACACTTTTTTTTTTTCTCTTGAGTGGCTGTTTACTTTGAGACAGCAATTTACTCTATTAGAATATCACATGGAGGAAGCAAACTTCTATCATATTTCAGTCAGTACAACACTTCATATTAATGTGAATACACACTGCCATCTGCAGGAAGGTTTTTTTTATACACTTCAACACACACACTGCAAGCAAAGCAACCAAGTAACTATGAATAAATGTGATTTATTGTCTGTACACGTTCCAGCAGATAAAAAGTATCATATCAATTCAGTTCCATTACATGTATTGGCACATATTCGATTGTGACCTGTGTACCCAAAACTTTAGTGATGTTACCTCTGCACCTGGGACATTAATGGGGGGAACAAATTGGGTTTACAGGATAAGTCAAAATCAGATCTGACAATTGCAATTCTCTCATATTTCCAAAAACCTTTGTCTAATATTTTGACATACTACATAGAAGTAAAGTAGCCATATGTTTTGGATTATGCCTTCTTCATCTACATAATTAAGAACAACATGGTGGGTGACTGGGTGTGAATGGTGAGGATTTGTTTTTAATAAAATAGATGTACTGCCATAGAACATGCAGATACATGATACATGGTACATGGTACAGATACATGGTACAGAGACATGATACGTACCCAGAGAGCATCTCAAAGATGAGTACTCCCAAAGCCCACCAGTCCACCGCTCTGCCGTGACCTTTACTCTGGATCACTTCTGGTGCAAGGTATTCGGGTGTCCCACAGAGAGTCCATGTCCTGAAGAAACAAACAACTACTTATTAACCGGTTTATACAAACTGTCCTCTACACTTAGCCAAATCATACTTGGTCAGGAAAACACTTGGAACAAAAATATGACTGTCATTAAAAACTACATTTTATTGAAAATGTGAATCAGTAAACACAGATCTGTAATAATGTGCTATCAGAAAGTGTTTGGTTTAGCTTTGGCTTTATAATAGTTCTATAATATAAAATAAACTGTTGTCCAGATAGCTTTTCACTGAAGCCCCCACATACTGTACAGTATGTAACTCTTAAAGTTAAGGCTCTTCCACTTACCATTGAAAGCACCACCTGCTGCTGGAAAAGGGGATGATGAGAATGGGACGAAATATATACCAGTTATGTGGTACTTTTTACTTGTCTATGCTACAACTTTGATTAAGTGTATTTGTTGTCAGACTCCTTTTAACTCACAATGTATACAGTAGTTCGCCTTATTTTAACAATGCTGTAACATTTTTTTTTTATTGTAAAATGCCCCTGCCAGTGGGTCCCAGTGGGTCCCATTGTGTTCTGATGTTAGATTAACAGACATAAAAATGTGGCTTCCTCAGATTTCTGAAAGAATAATGCAAATATACAAATTTGTTATCACTTAAAATAAATACAGCAAACGTTTGCCTTATTGATGCACTACCTGTTACACTGCATTTAGGAACCTGGCAGCCGGTTCAGGTTGCTTCCGATAATTGAACACACTCCATAGAGCTGTGCAACTTCTGCTAAAGATCACTCTGTCCAGTACAAGGAAGAGATATTTCACATGTCTTATTTTTATATGTATTTGTGTTTTTATTTTGCTTGACAATTCACTGATGTTGAAACTAGAAATGTCTTTAATAGCTGGACATAAACTAAATAGTCTACAATTTAGAATTTATTGTTTTTCAGGTAAGCACTGAAATATTTAGGAACATTTATTGTATAATAAAGTGACTTTGAATGTCACAATGCTATTTTGTAAAATATCTTGAAATACCTATTTTCATACTATGAAATAAGTCATATTACATATGAAACACCGTATAGATAAAGCCAGAGCCAATTAACAAAACCACTCAGTTCAACTACGGCAATAATACTCACAGAGACACTATAATACAAGTACAATTACTGTACTTTTATAACAAGAGCAACAGTCTGATTTTAACCTTTTTTTAAATGCTAGAATTACTGGTGCTTCGACTTGATTCATATTTAAATTGCGATTATGATATCCACTAGATGGCAGTGCTTACTGCTACCAGGACAGACGTGCTGTATTAAAATAACCAGGATATAATGGATTGACAGTGTGCCTTCTAAAAAGACAACTGTGCTCACAAAATTAGGTTACTTGTTTTTAAGAGGGGCATTTTAATAGCAATGTCTGGCTCAGTAGAAAACGTTCTTTAAAGCGGCAGTGTCCAACACTCTTGTTCCGTGTTACAGTAAAATGTGACTTAACTGCACACTCCACCAAATAAAAAAATAAATAAAAAAGGTGAAAGTGATACATTTTTTTTTTCTTGCTGCTTGGTACAGCACTCATATTAAGGCCTTTACCACAAAATTATAGAAAAAAAAAAATTTAAATTTAAATAAACAGTAAATAATATACCAAACACAGAACCGGGAGTGTTAGCAAAGTATATGGTGCTTCAGGACCGTGTTATTGCTGGGTGGTGATTTACCCTTCAAATAATTTCCACACGAGTTCGGGAACAGTGCTTTCTGATTAAAGATGTAACCCATTAACCCCTAGGACCCTCTTGAAAAGGGGAATAGTTTCATCTCAATGCAATTTCTACTAGCAGACAGGTCGTCCTTCTACAGAGGTGGTTAAAAGATGTTCAAACAGTACTGCCAATGTCAATGTTGTCAAAGGCTAAGTGGAATGCAGGAACCCTTAAAACCGGTTTCTCTCTATTCCAAACTCAAAACAAGAGATAATGGCTGTAAACTCTCCTCCCTCTTCAGTTTTATCTTCATAGGATAACAGGTTGTGCTTACTTTTGGTTTCAGACCAGCAAAAAAAAGTGCTTATTGATGTTATTGTGAAATGCGACAAGGGTGACCTTTTAAAATACACACCGCAGTGCCATAGTGCCAACAAAAAACTAGCCTAACAAAAATCAGATTTTGCATATAAATATACTGTAGCAAAAGCAAAGAAATAGACAATCAAAAGAAAACAGCTTATTACTTATAAACCCAACTGAGTCATCTGCCAATCTGAGCTGCAGACATACATATCCATTCAGCTCTCAGAAAATGGGTGAAACGCTAAAGCAGCACATCGTGTGCTCCACCCAAATATTTTTTTTTTTTAACTTAAGATCATGCAGTACTGGAAGATAAGAAAAGATACAAAACAAGGAGGAGTCCATTCTGCCCATTCATGCTTGTCCAGTACAGTATCCAGACAGCTATTGAAAGATCCCAAAGAATCGGCAGGAACAAGGCATGGTAACCCCTGCATCAGTCTTTATTCATTTTTCAATTTCCAAGTTTAAAATGGTCTATGCAATTGAGTTTTTTTGTGTCTCTTCTCTCACCCTTCTATTTTATAAGGTCAAAAGGTGCAGCTCCTTCAGTCCTGAAAAAGCATTGCTTGTGAAATATGCGTTTCCCTATGGTCTGTAAGCATTTGTGAGAATATAGGTACCAGCTGACTTTACACCAATACATACCTGTCTACCAACTTTTTAGCAAATCCAAAGTCTGTAAGCCTGATATGGCCGTCTCTGTCCAGTAATATATTCTCCGGTTTTAAGTCTCTGTAAACGATTTCCTTGGAGTGTAGGTATTCTATTGCACATACGATCTCTGCAGAATAAAACAGTCCTGTGCTGTTGTTGAAGCGGCCCATGTTGCGTAAGTAACTGAAAAGTTCGCCACCGGGCACATAGTCCATTAACATATATAAAAAACACTCGTCGTGATGGGTCCAAAACCTGCAAGAGCAAGAGTATCATCATTTTAGGAAACATGCAACTTCTGCTCAAAGGCACATTTTAAGGCAGAAGATTCATAGTATTATTGCTGCAAAATCTATAACTATATAAATAAATTATTTAGAAAATAATTAATTTAATCAGCTGAAGGGCTTTTGTGTACATGCAAAGTGTATTTTAGTACCGATCACGTTGAAGACCCGAACTTTAAGTATCACATATAAATATATATATAGTACATAGTAATCATATATATATATATATATATATATATATATATATATATATATTACCAACTGCCAATGATAACAAAACACAATACAACACAACTTTTACTTGAAGCTATAAATTTATTCATGGCAATCCCAGAACCAGCATCTTGAAAAGCAATTCCTAAAGGTGGCCCATCAATAGATGTAATTGATTATCGTTAGCATTATACTAAAATGAAAAATTACAAAATGTACTTCCAGATAGTGTGGATGTATATCATACTGTAGTAATCAAAACCAGACAAAAGGTTGCTAATCAGGTGTCTGTCATTGAGACCAATCCTCACATTATTAAGGAATAACTTCCTGTAATAAGGTTGCTTGGTTTGGGGTATAAACACTGTACCATGACTTATTTTGCCGACATACAGTACAGAGCTGAATTTTGGGAACACAATGCAATACAAAAAATAGCCAATAGGGGATGCTCACCACATGGTTAATTAACTACTGTATAGATATAAAAGCTGGGCGTTTGAGACCTCAGCTCATTCCTTTTGCATTGTGTCATGTTATACAGTACCCCAAGCAACTTCATGTCACCCCTTTACTGTATTTCAAAATGACAGACCTCTCTATAAATGTGCACTTAAATGTTTTTATACATTGAAAACCTTCACGTGATTAAACTCCTGGCTAACAAGAGTTAAACTGACACTTACAATCTGATTAGAAATGGGTGGTTAACCTCCGATAATACTGCTTTTTCATTCTGTACATGCTGTTCCTGCTTTAGTCGAATCACATCAGGTATTTTCATTGCTTTCAATGCAAAATATCCTCTTGTTTTCTTTTCCTTTACCAGAAAGACACGCCCGAAGGTTCCAGTCCCTAAAAAGCAAAAAGGGATGAGTCAGTGTTTTCAGATTCAGTAGCTGTCTAGATTATCACATTGTTTTAACACAGTAGTAGTTCCTTATCAATATTTCTTGTGATTTATCGAGTGAAAAGTGAAGGCAATAAAACAATAACTTTGTGGCAACATCTCAGTGACAGCCTGGATTTACGTCAGCAAAATTCCTAAAAAAAAAAAAACAAACAAATAAAAAAACATATCCACTAAAAAACTAGTGTGTGAGCCAAACTAGGATGTTCATGTAAAGCTAAAAGAAGTCAAGTAGACACATCTTTCAGCTTGTGGCTCTTCAGGTGTACTGGGATGCTATAAACCAGTAGTTCTCAAACTTTTTGAACTGAGAAGTAACTCCCCTTTCTTAATATATTGCACAAATACATCTTTATGTAGATTTGACATTACAAAAACAAAACATTTCTGACAGACTAAAACAACTCAGAAATTGACTAAGCAGGTATACAACATAAATAAAAATAATTATGCTTGTGATACAATTGTTTTGGTGACCCCTCTGACCACCAATTTTAGACACTATCCAACATATATCTTTTTTGATAACTATATAGCCAACACTGGCAATAACAGTTTACAGTACAAGTCTACATTCTTATGTCTAATTATTTAAACAAATTCAGAAATGAATCGGATATGTAGGATACACTGAACATTAAAAAAAAGTAGCATTTCAAAGCAGCTCATTACACAGTATATTTTGACAAATCTTGCATTTGGAGAAGAAACTGTCTAACACATTAAATGTTCTACACACCAGCATATCTTCATAACCATCCCAAGCTTGCATCACATTTTCCACTCTGTATTCGCTGTACTGTTAAATCTCCCATGGCCAGAAAGATCAGCAGATTAAAATACAGTTAAACAGTGGTATAATATATTTCCCACTGTTTTATATCATTAATAGACCTCATTAACAAGGATGATAACAACAACTTAAGTATTTCCCCTTTCATTACTGTAGCTGTGGATCATTTCATGTTAGCACACTCAAACACTTAACATTAAATTAAAAAGAAAAGGTACTCATTGTTACTGGAAACTGTATCATGGTAAGAGACAGGAGTGGCTTGTACAGACTTGCAAACATCTGAACTACCCTATAGTGTGGCTTAACAAAAACCTTCTTTATGGAATGGCAATAAAAATGTAAACAGCTTTCAAGGTTACTGCTTACTGTCACTGTATACTTTTCAATATTGTTCTCATCATAACCATAAAAAATGAAGTTGTTACTGTGCGTGGTTGAAGATCATCTGTATGCATGAAGTATACACAGTAGCTAACTAAAGATTCCCATTTATCATAATTTCCCATGTTACTTTTTTATTTTAATGCTACAATGCACAAACAGAAAAAGAAAAAAAAAAACTGTACAATTAACCTGCGATCAACTCTTTAAATCAGTCCAATTAATCTGTTAACAGCCTTAATATTAGGGTGTGCTGATTCATCGATTCACACATTGAAGCATGATCGTTTTCTTGACGATAGGATTATCGACTCATGACCCCTGTATATTTTTTTTTTTTTTTTTTTTTTTTTTTTTTAAGTAAAAAAGTCTGCTAATATAAACATGAGCATGCATTAAATTTGTGTCTACACTGATAACACTATGTAACACAATTTTTGTTCCTGGGTAGTAAGTGTTATTTCTTAATTGCTTATGCCTCAAAAGTACAGAAAATGTCTATTATTCCCCACAAACTTTGCTTTTGTGACCAGGACAGTGATATTTTGAAATTTACCTATTTCCAATGAGAAAACGGACGAATGTGTGTCTTTTCGTTCACATAAAGTCAGAAAAAAACAACATATGAATCCAAATTAACATGTATTTATACTAAAGTAATACAAAAATGACTACAAAAGATTTAGAAGCGAGTAGTTTTGAGATTTACGATTATACTGTAAATCACTTTCACGAATCAACCCCCAAATGTAGTCTCCCATCACGTTCTCGTTATACTGTCCTTGGTAGCGGTGTTCAAAGTCCAGTATATCCTGGTGGAAGCGCTCGCCTTGCTCCTCCGAGTATGCTCCCATGTTCTCCTTGAATTTATCAAGATGAGCATCAAGGATATGGACTTTGAAGGACATCCTACAGCCCATTGTGCCGTAGTTCTTCACCAGAGTCTCAACCAGCTCCACATAGTTTTCGGCCTTGTGATTGCCCAGGAAGCCATGAACCACTGCGACAAAGCTGTTCCAAGCCGCTTTCTCCTTACTAGTGAGCTTCTTGGGGAATTCATTGCACTCCAGGATCTTCTTTATCTGTGGTCCGACGAAGACACCGGCTTTGACCTTTGCCTCAGACAGCTTAGGGAAGAAGTCTTGAAGGTACTTGAAGGCTGCCGACTCCTTATCTAGAGCTCTGACAAATTGTTTCATAAGGCCCAATTTGATGTGCAGTGGTGGCATCAGCACCTTCCGGGGGTCCACCAGTGACTCCCACTTGACGTTGTTCCTCCCCACAGAGAACTCGGTCCGCTGTGGCCAGTCTCGCCTGTGGTAGTGCGCCTTGGTGTCCCTGCTGTCCCAAAGGCAAAGATAGCAGGGAAACTTGGTAAAACTGCCTTGGAGACCCATCAGGAATGCCACCATTTTGAAGTCTCCTATGACCTCCCAGCCGTACTCATCATACTTCAAGGCGTCCAGCAAGGTCTTGATGCTGCTGTAATCCTCTTTGAGGTGCACCGAGTGAGCCAGGGGAAGAGACGGATACTTGTTACCTTTATGGAGCAGCATGGCTTTGAGGCTCCTGGATGAGCTGTCAATGAAGAGTCGCCACTCATTCTGGTTACAGGCGATTCCGATTGCCTCGAACAGACTGGTCACATTGTGGCAGAAGCAGAGCCCATCTTGACGGGTGAAGAAGCTGGAAAAAGGTTGGTGATGCTTCCTCCGATCTGCGACTTGCACACTTCCATCCAACAAGCTCCACTGCTTGAGCCTAGACGTCAAAAGCTCAGCATTGGACTTGGTGAGACAGCTGTCCAATCACTAGTGAGCAGAGGCAGGGCAACTCTGTTAGGGTAGGGTTTTGTGCGATATTGCTTATTATAAAGACAGTTATTGAGGATTGTATTGAGAACTTTGAAGTAATATTTCAAATTGCTTTTTACAAATTAAAATGTCATAAGACAACTGAGACATTGTAGTCGACTTGGTTCCGAATCAAATTTTAAGAACTGTCTCAGAAAAAATTATAGGTATAGTACACACCAGAAATACTTGAACTGATGAAGGCACCAATTCTTCAAATTTAGAGGTAATTATGTGGAATTACTTTCTCTGATTTCTGACTACGACAGCATGTTAAGCGATCACTTGTCAGTAGCCACAGTATTCTCGTGTACCTCACTGTAACAAGATCCCGAATGGCTTAATCTCTTTGGTGCCTCAGGTTCTGCTAGATTCAGAGGTACAAAGAGAAAGCCAAGTACATAGCTATGTAAACAACCGATGTTCTATGAAGCTGTGTTCCATTTACTAAAATAAAAACAATAATAACAATGATGTTAAATAGACCAAATTGCCATTGCCTTTTTTTTTTTTTTTTAAGATTCTACTGATTTTTTAGCATTACTATGCAGGAAAGCCACTATAATATCATTACCTTTATTAAAATGTGCACCGATTAATCAACTAATGCCCATAAATTAACAAATCAAAAATTGTAATCGATTGACAGCCCTAACAATTAGATAATATTAATTTACTAGTATCTAATTAATTTACTAGCAGCCTCACCTACCAATCGCTGTGTGACCGCTCCATAAACGATTTATGGTTATTGTTATCATTCCAGGTGTGACTTTACAGCAAGGTTTTATATTTTTTTTAGCAATTAAGAGGGGCGTGATATTGCTTATTGTAAATTTAAGAGATTTGTGTTCCATATTTAAGTGAGAAACTCTCTATAATTAGTACTTTTACAAGGACATTTACTACACAGAAAAGTGATTTTCTGATTTTTGTAAAACAACACGTTACAGGTCTCAGATCAGTGGTACTGTATTTTCACTTCATCAAAACAGCTTCTAATGTTCATATCTTATTAGTAGCATATGGTACTGTACCTATTAAGTCTACTTTGTTGATAAACCAGTTTTGACATTTATTTGCCGAGAAGTACAATGGCTTTATTAAACAGGGGCCCTTCTTAGGACAAGATAGAACATTTTGAAATGAAACGTATCTTCTGTAAAGCAGACTTGGAGGGTGCTGGGCCATTTATTTACTATATAAAACTATAAATGGAATAGAAAAAAATACGTACTGAGTACTGAGCCAGAAAGCAGAACCTTTAAAACCGTGCGTCACTTGAGTTAAACTTTGACATTATGTGGTTCAAAAGTTCCAATTTTGCTCGAAAGTAATCAATTCACCTAAAAATATTTAGGTATTTTCTAATGCTACAGTAAATATCAATCTTCAACTTGACAAATGTCATAAGTATTAATATATTGCATATGTTAAAATGTTTAAAAGTGACCAATTTAAAAGAGCAGAGTGTCAAAAGTACAGTACTTCTAGTTCTCAAAGTTGATAGCAGTTGACTGTCTTGGCCTAAATATGTTTTACCACTCTTATATCCAACTGCATCACTTGTTTTAACTGCCCAAATGAATACTGCATTTGGTAGTACTAAATACATATAGAAATAAAAAGCCAGTGAACATGTATATGAAACTGTTTTGTACGCTGTGAACAGGATGGCTTTAGCGGGGCGTCAGACCAGGAAGTATACAGACACAGTACTGCTAGTGAAGCACTGAACTGTTAGAAATAAAAATGTTGAACAAAAAGACAAACATGTCTACAAATAAACGGCATGTTGGCCAAAATACAGACAGAACACTCTGTTCTGTACTCATTTTAAAGAGAAGATCATTGTTATGGAGGGCTATGCTTATAGAACATTCATTTTAGAGTGTTTATGTGGAAGGATACATTTAAAAAAAAAAAAAAAAAAAAAAAAAAAAAAAATCAGTTAAAATCAATACAAATTATAGTTAATTGTGCTGTAACACTGAAGTATATAAGCAATAAGACCCTTACCATCGGGCCTTACCAGGCATTATACAACCATTTGGTTGTAATCGTCTTGGGCCCCATTACCCAAACGGTCGTATAATGCCTAGTAATGCCCTCTGTGTCAGGTCTTATTGCTTACTATGTTGTTTAGATTTACTTTGTATTCTATTCTGTTAAAGTCATAATATCCAGGCACACTTGTGGTCTCAATAAAGATCCTTCAGTGGATGTACAAAACACCACATAGAACAGAAAGTGATGTGATAACAGTACATCTAAACAAGAAGAGTCCATCAGTTAAAAATGAATTATATATACTGTATATGCCAAGTGGTTCTTTAAGGATTTAATACCTGCAGTACAAAATGTAAAATTTGCAATTCAATTAAGCAAGACACATACTGTAAAGGACAAACATGGCCAGGAACAGAAGCAAATGTCTAATTTGCATTCAAAACCATTAAAAAAAATCCTCAGGTTTTGAGGCAGGAAATAGCTACTTACAGCAGCTTCTATGGTACTGTAAGTGGTGAAAAGAACATGCATGATTTATGAAGAGATGGAAGCCTATAATGAAAAAAACTTGTGTATTCAGTAACTGTATCACATAGTATTGTACTATATTATTCACTTATTCATGGTCATCTTTACAATGAGGCTGGTACTAGTCTATTTGGTAGCAATATTATTGTTTAATATGCTGCCCAAGTCACTTGAATACATTTTTACCCCCACTTCATAACTTCAAGGTATTTTAAACAAACGTTTCAGTTGATAATGTTGAACCAGTCATGATACAACTTTGTAAATTAGGATTTCTGTGCATTTGAAATTGTATTTAAGCTTTAAACAGAACTCAAACATTTTGATGTATGTATTTTGATAGATTATACAAATCTTCCACAAGTGGATAATAGCATAATACTGGTAAATCAAATAGCATGTGACATGTTTACTGAGATGAAACTTAAAAAAGCATATTCTTGTACTGATAGTGGATTAGGAAAATTAGTGGCACAGTACTCAGGGGTCGCACTACATTTATAAATACCTGGGTTTTTCTAACCTTTTTCAATGTAGGGACCACTTTGGTGTTCAGATTTTTGCCACAGACCACTTGCCACGTATTTTTTTCATTTCAGCATTTTGAAACAATATTTTATGTGTATAGGTATAAGTACATGTAGAAACAGAAGTGTTTATATAACGTACCTCTTAATGAGATTCCTGGGCTTGAATCCTATCTTCGTCAGCAAGGAATGTTGTTATTTTGCACATTGAAAGTTGCTGATGGCAAAGTTCCTGTTTCTTTATTTAAAAACATGTTTAGTTTTTTCACATTCTGAATGCACTGCAGATAAATGTCATCTCAATTTTGCAGGTTTAAGAGTTTTGTTGGTCAAAACTTCCTGACAAATAATGCACTGGGGGTTGGGTCGTCCTCGGATCCAGTAAATGTAAACGCCAGTGCTGGACCCTGCAGTCACTACCTTGTGCAGTAAATTAATCTATCCATTTCTAACGCAACTTTCCATTCGCGAACTTCACTCGATGTACATATAAAAAACACTGGAATACGAAGAAGAGGTGGGTGGGATGCAATCTGAAAAATTACGAAAATGACTACAGAGTGTACAGGACTTTACTAACCACTTCTGGAATTTTCTTTTGGCATATAGTCTTGCGAGGTATTAAACCTGGCTGAATAAACACACATAATAACATGAAGCTGAAATTGATCATTCACACTACGGTACAGTTCACAAGTCAAGCTACCTATATAGCCTATTTTTGTTTCACATTAACTTGTTATTATATGCAGCTAACCTCTCCAGAAACGTATGGAAAGAATAACTATATTTCTATATCCCTGGCAACACCGTAGCATACATTTGAATTTGTTGAAAATGAAAAGTACTAAAACTGTGTTTAATATATTTATTTATTTTAAATGTAGTAATTCCAAAGGAATATTCAGTGCAGCACGCTACTTTTATGGACAGCCACAAGCAGTAGAAAATAGCACAAATTAGGAAGATGTGGATTTATATGAATGATAAATGTACTTAAATAATGCTGGATAAAAAAAAAAATTCTAATTTTGACAAGGCACATGTGCCTGCACAATACGTAAGCTATTTGGTTACTATTTGTTTCACATTTGAACGCTGTTTCAGTCAATGGTGGCTTTGAATGCAATGCAGACTTCTGACATATCTTGTAATTACATATCACATGGTTAAAGCTCTTTGTTGCGTTGCTTAGTAGTAGCACAATCTGCGATTCTATAAAAATGCGGTTTTGCAAGAACTGTGTAAACACATTTTGGGAGTTTTGTTTGCAGATCACCTGCAGTTTACTTACAGACCACAGGCTGGAAACCACTGGTATAGCAGGATTTATATTGCACTTCCATTTAGCCTTGTAAACATGAAACGCAGCACAGTTGCCACAAAATTGTGTGCACTAGAATACCAATAAAGACATGCTTAGATTGGAAAACCTTTTCATTTTGAATTTTCATTAAGTACAGTATATAAATATACTACAATCTGACAGAATTTGAAAACAGAATAGAATTGGAAAACCCCAAGCACACGAACAGTGGTTTCAGAAACAGAACTATGTTCATAAATCGTTAAAAGTTACATATTGTATTGCACTTCACACAGTGCCACACCCACCTCAGTGTGCTGTGACCAATGCTCGAGCTGCTGCTTCTATTTGAAAAGCGGGACCATCTTATTTTGTGCTTGATTGATGGGGATAGCCACAGGCATGGGACGACAACGTCTGACCCCTATGATAAAGTATAACATCGTAGACCTGACAGCGAGCTTTTAAATTCAAAATATATTGAAATCTTTAATTTTAAAGTATCTCTACAAAGAATGTTTCTGCTTGGCTACAGCATCACTGCACCACTGAAAAAAGGCTAATAATAATAATAGGTAAATAGCATTTTATCAATAATTAGCAATGATTCCAGTTTGATTATTACTGAATTCCTACTTTTAAGTTCATATATTCCCATAAAATACATGTTCAATGCATTTACAATACATAGCACCTCATATAATATCATGAATGAGAAGAAAGAATATAGGCTAGTTTTCAAAATACTTATTACAGTGGATTCCCTTTAAAAAGTACAGGATATGATATGCAAGTGTAACATGCCATACAAGTGGCTCCTGAGATAATATTCAGGTCCTACAAAAACCACAAGTCAAACTGTCCCAAGTATAGCAATTGTTACAAACACATAAAAAGCAGAACCCCAGGCGGCTATAAATTATCAACATATCAGTCAGCCGAGGAACTGCGGCAAGAGAATCTCATTGTCATTCTCTCCTTAGTCATAATCCCAGGGGAGGGCGAGACAGCCGGTTTACTTATCTTGTCCGTTACTTTATACACATGGAATCTTCTGTGAACCCAGTCAAGCATCTACACAGCCTGCCCTGTCCACACTGTAAAGACGGAAGAGGGTTGGAAAGTAGCCTGTAGAAAAGCAATACATTAATGACAGCAATTGGTTGTCATTACCATTTGTATGAACTTTTGTATCTGTAGTCAGTGAATTGGCATTATCCTGAAAAGGCAACCGTGACATGAAAGGGATACAGTAAGCTGGAAAATAATGGTTATTGATACTTGGCGTTTCTGCGTTTGTGGTTTATTCCGAATTTTACTGGATGTAGGTTTTTACTGATTTATACCAGATTTTTGTCTATTATTAAATACTTTCCTGGTACTATTTTCTGGGAAATACACAGTATTTTGATAAAAAAAGGCTGTTTTACTTTCCCTTCAACAATGTCATAAGCAGCTCTACACTGTATATCCAGGCTGCAGCAGATGTTTAGACGTCTGAGGATCAAACAATGTTCAAACGTGGTTCTCTGTCACTTCACAAACACATTATCACCTGATTATGTTGGCCAATCAAAGTCTGATTTTTGTGGCAATTGCTGGGCATAGTAACTACTAGCTTGATCAAAAACTAAATTGAAATACTTACACAAAAATATAATATTTTTACTGGATGAGGAATGGAGAGAAAACATAATATCAGTATGAATATTCAAAAGAAAACAAATGTTTCAAAGAATGGAAAAAACAAAAATAGCAGAAGTGGGTCAGATGAGACAGAGGATGCATAGCTTTGCAAATACTGCTGCACTGAGGTATATGTTCACACTGACAATAAAAGAACATACTGAAATTAAGCGACACATTCAACTAAATCAAGAAAACGAACGGAGGGACAAGCAATCCACGTATGCTGCTTTTACACACGCTTGAATAAAAAGAGAGCGCAGAATGACTGTGTTAATAAGTTTTTCAGATCGCTGTGCTTTGCTGGACAGCCACTGTTTATTGCAAAGTAGTATGTATTGGTGACTGTGAGACAGTACTGTCTGCAGTAAAACACTGCCTAACGCCGACAATCTTAATTGTAAATATTTGACAGAAAATGGTGATGCTTTAGTTGCCAATTTTCTTTTTATGATTTCAAGGTGAATAAACCTGGCTTGTTTTGTGCCGACGTCATATTCATACCTTCTGTAGATACTATTTCCGTCAGCTCAGCGAATGCACAAATGTTCGCAAACTACCAGCTAATTTGGGAAAATGTTGCACAGATTCTGCATCATCACACGTGCCAGGGACATTATTAAATCAAACCAAAACTGCTACTTATCATATTCCACGTGTAAAGTTGTTGCCCCCCCCCCCCACCCCGCACCACCCCAATAAAACCCCACCCACCTGGATATTCTTTTGCCAAAAGTAACAAAAACAAACATATTTGTTAACGTGCAGTCATCTGTGAAGTCTTCTTGCACCTTCAATGACAGAAATGAATGGATTGCACACCCAGTCAAAATCTTCTGTATTGGCTGTTCGGAAGCAGCATTTGAATTTGTGTTTTATGATGCACGGAGATGAGATTTGAGTTGAAGATGTTGACATTAGGGTCTGCAGATGACAAAGAGCAAGACATCCTCAGTTCATGAAAATCCATACATTAGGTACAGTAACTGCCACTGTACTGCCTGTTCACCAGTTTTGGTTTCTTTTGTTAGATTCACTTGTTTCAGCACTGTTGGAAGCAGAGGTGGATGCCTCAGGGTCTCCTTTCTTCAAGTTGTAAAGCTCAACACTTTTTTTTAGGTAAATTAATCATACCAGTGTGGTCTCAGTGTATTTTTTATTTATAAACCTCAATGAAAAAGTCTAAAGAAGCAGGATTATGACTCTTACTGTTTTTTTTTTTTTTTCATTTTTGACTAATCTAATATACTCCAATTCCAATAGATCATGCATGCAGCAGATGGCATTTCACAGCATGTAAAAAAATAATTAACAGATACTATACATCAGCAGCAGGACTAAACCTGTCACACACCAAGAGATTTAGCCACTTACTCTGTGCCAATGCCTATATCCACCAGACTGGAACTTAATCAAAATGTAACTGTGCTTTTCCTTTTTTGGGGAGTGGGGCAGTTAGGGTGTGATTCATTATTTCTTTCTTTCTTTTTTAAAGAAAATAAATTAGAAAAATAGTTTTCTAATAGCGATAGTGCCCATCGATGAAGGCTCTATGAGCTACACCCCCACCAACCAGCTTCAGTATCACATGGACATTAGAGCTCCCATGCAGAAAGGGGAAGTGACAATTGAAAAACTACTGTATTACAATAGAGCATGCTAAAACATTTTTTCAACAGTGCTGACAAATCTAAATTAAAAAAAGCTGTTTCACTTGAGCATTGCTGCATCAATTTAGGGACTAGCACCCTAGTATCACCTGGTTATATAAAACATCTAAAAACAGGTTCCATTATTTCCTCACTCCACTGTTGCCTCAACAATCACAATCCTTAGTTTTGTCCCACAAAAAGTGTGAACATTTCTATTGTCATTGATTGAAGTAGTAAGCCCCCTGACATTCCTAGACTGTCTTTTTCTTTCCTGTGTTAGCTCATCCTGGGAAGTGTGTTTTGTATTATCATATACTGTATTAGCACAATAATATTATGGAATTAAAGCACTCAACATATCTCTAAGGGTTAATCTACCAAGTTTTTTTTTTTTCTTGGCAGGTATAAGAAGCTTTGTGTTGAATAATTAGTATCAGCATAAGCTTATCAAGTAATTTTTAAATAGTTTTAAAGAAATCTCATTTGTCGTAGTAACCTATTTCCAATGTTGAGAACTCTTTGTCGTAGTCAAAAAAAAAAATAATAATAATAATAATAATAATAATAATAATAATAATAATAAGGGTAGTTTTGTCCTTCTACAGTACTGTATGTCATGATGTCATGTACATACTGTTGTACATCATGTCCGGTAGAGGATGACCTACGTGAGTGTAGTAGAGTTTGAGTTGGAGAGGTTGAGTGTGTTAGTGGGGGGTGGGTGGGTGGTGGGGGGGGGGGTTGTGGCCGTCTAGGCTTCCCCCCCACCCCCCCCAAACTCCATTTATCGTACTTGCTACGTGCTCTTAACGGAATTTACTCTTATAAGCAAATATCTTTACTGTAAGTTTAACAGCTCTTGGTCGAATTCAATCTTAAATGTAATTTACTGTATTCTTTATTTTGCTGTTATTTGAATTTGAGCTTATTTTCTACTGCTTTTACTGTACTTTATAACTGCTCTTATCTGTAAGGTGATAGTGTAATGTAATACTTTGTACTGTAACAACTGTAAGTCGCCATGGATAAGGGCATCTGCCAAAAAATAAATAACAAATAATGTATAATGTACCGTAGAGCTGAACAAAATATATCTTGCAATTATTGATTTAAACAACTTAGAAACAAGCTCTAGGACATATTTATTTCCTTATCAGCTTACAATTAACAGAATAAAACATTACAGCTAAGCATTTAACTGGATGTAATGGGAAGTAAATCTTATGAGCCTACAAAAGATGCATTAAATTGGCTTTCCACACAAGGCTCAAGGTCCATCTTTTAAGAAGTAGCATGGCATGAAATCAAATTTGCTTCGGGAAGAGAGACATTAATTCATTCTCCACCCACCAGGCTGTGAGCACTCAAAGCCATGCTGAGAAGTAAAATCAAACCAACCTCAGAACATCACACCATTACTATTCTTGGACTACGGGTAAAATTTGGCAGTCCAACATCTATGAAACCGCCCAGTATACCGTAGTACCTCACATGTATTTGTTTCTTTAAAGTTTTACCTTTATTCTTTGATCATTTATAAATAATAATAATAATAATAATAATAATAATAATAATAATAATAATAATAATAATAATAATAATAATAATAATAATAAAATACACCTGCAATTACAGCACTGTGGCAGGCTGGAAGTCCTGTCCATGTACATTTTATGTTGGGTGTAAATAAAAGATCTATTATTTTGATTGAGTTTGAGTTTGGGAGGTTTGGATTCAGTGAAGGTAAATGCCCAGCCTAAACAGTGGGAGAAAGTTTGAGTTGAGTTTTTTTTTTTTTAATCTTTTGTTTGTTTTTGTTACTGTTTTGTGAATAAAAGTGTGCATCCACACTTAAACTGTAGTTTTCCATCTCTGGGTCTACTTCCTATCGGTAACCAGCCATGTATGTGATGCTACCCTTTCACAAGCATCTACTGTATCTTTTGTAACACAAATTGCTGCATTTTTCATTGAATACGAAGAAGATGCAAGCAAGGAATTTAGAGGAAACAACTGGTTCCTAAACAGTCTTCACTTCAAGATTACATTTGAAGGTATCTACAAGCTGTGCTTACTGAACACCTACTTAGAATTCAAGGAAGAACTAGGGCTACTGATAGTCCACGATCGTGGATTCGCGAAATTTGGCATTGGGAACGGAATTTGGCATTTTGGTAATGGATTTTTTTTTCTCCTCGCAACTCCAGTTTTCTGTGTTATTTTGCTCTACACCCAGCCAAGTTGAGTTAATTCATCATGTGACTTCACTCACATGTCTCTGCTGAAAATCAACATAGCACCTGCGCCAATGAAGAAAAAAAAATGCAAGGTTTCAGTAAAAGAGAGCTAATTATCTATATGAGGATGGTGGGATAGTATTCTTAAAGTTTTGTGGTCATTCGCTTGATCACGAATGTGTCAATACCATTAAAGATCATATTGCCAGTCTATGCTGAAAAGCTTTTCAAAAAACCTATGGTGCATGGAGAGTGGTTTCTGAAAAACTATGATAATAAATGGTGTATGATATTAAGCGAGGTGATATAAAACAGTTTCATCTGTACTTTGGAATCAATACTGCAACTTAATTTTCATCTTACTAAAAGAAATGAAGGTCATACGGGAAATCATAACAGCCCCCTTGCGGTAATATTAAAATGAAGCTCCACTCTCGCTCAGCCCTTGATACAGCCCTGCCATTTCCCAACCACTGGTGTAAAGGATCTCATTACTAAACTACACACAGTTTGTTTCATAAACATTCTGACCTTAAAAAAACTTCAACCTTAAAATGAACACCACAAATCTGTGCATTCTGATTAAAACGGTGATAATTTGCTCCCCTCAAATAAATTTAATGTTATAAAACGATCAAGAAAAACTTACAGTAGGAGCAATTAAACTAATAAAAGCTGTTATTTTAGCACACATCCCATTAGTACAAAACTACTTAAGAGTTATTCTGGGTCAGTGTTTATTCTTATGCAAGACAGTAATGTACCTTATAGGTGTTTTACTTCCTGAATTTGAAAGCCTGCAGTATTGTGACTGGTAGGTGTTAATAGAATGGAAACATGTACTGAGTGCCATAAATTACAGAGAACTGCTCCTCCAATGGTCTCTCCAGGATAAGGTGACCAAATGGTCCATGTTCAGCAGGGCAGTTTGGAACAGTTCAGGCTTTTCAACTCACAGCCCAATGCATTCTGTTATGTTTTACTTGTCTGAGGTGCCACTCTTTCCTTTATGAGAAGCAGGACTACACTTACAAGAATGCATTGGGTTGTGAGTTGAAAGGGCTACTCAAGGGTACTCAAGCAGTATACATTTACATTACAATAATCCAATGGCAGGCAGAGGAAATTGGCTGGGTTACTGATTATCCTTAATTCTGCTGGCATAAATAAGCACTGGCTGCAATATACAAACTGCTCAAAATGGCCTACCAAGGGCAAGCAACAAACAAAGGCAAAGCCAGTGGGTTAAACAAAGTCAAGCATGTGTGTACTTGACAGCTTCTGATGTTTTGCTCTATTTCCAGATTAATGAGACAAATACTACAGTAGATTCTTAATGGATTAAGTTAAATTTACTTTGCAAATTTCATACACATAAAAATTAAATGGTCAGCTATGAAACCCTATTTTAATACATAAGCTGAATATCGATAAACCAGTTTAGTACCTTAAGGACCAGTGGAATATACCTTAAACTTATATATATATAATATATAATATATATATATATATATATATATATATATATATATATTATTGTAAAAATCAACATTTAGCCTTCATTTTTTTTACTCTATACTCTTTCTTGCAATTTACATGTTGTTAAGTAAAACGTATCCTGCATTAAAATAATACGCATCAATTACGTATTGTTAAACACTGATGTTTTAATTTGTAAAACAAGAAAAATTACAACTCACCAACAGTAGACACAGTATCAAAGTCGTCCAGTTTGTAACTTCTCTGCTCCAGTGTTAGTGCTGCTGTTAACGCTGTTGCGGTTTGTGCAGCTGCATTGTTGGCATCCTCTTTCACCATGCCACCTTCACAGCTAAGGCTACGACCAGCACTATTCACAACAAAACATGTCTTAGCCTGTGCTGATGCCATCGTTCGTTTGGGTCGAAAAATTTAATGCGCAGCTTCTCTTAAATTGCCATGTATTTGGTCTTTTTTTCGTGAAAAGTTTATTTTCTTATGTACCAATCGCCTTTCAATATCATATTCATTCATTCACTCAATGTTGTTCAGTTTTTTCATAGCTCCTTTGTTTCGGTTAGCGCCATCCCTCTTATTCTTTTGCAGTGTACACCTGCAAAACTGCAAAATGCACATTTATTTCACCTGACTTTTTTCAGAATTTACAATGTAACTAAAATACGACAGTGAAACTGGTACCAGCAGTAGTTGATTGTTTCTTCCCGTGTCCTAAACAAGCCACCGAAACTTCCTCATTTGATCTATGCGTTGAGCATTTTCCAGGCGTGTTTTTGCAGTATTGATGTGTCCCGTCACGGTTTTTTTTTTGTTTGTTTGTTTGTTTTTATTTTGTTTTTTAAATAGTATACTTTCTTCTCCCGTTCCCGTAATGCAACCCTGACTGCCCTTCACTTCAGTTAAAATTTCAAACTGCTTTACACCCAGACATAGAAGACGCAGACAGAGTTCATTTCTGACCGACAGAAAAAATTCCCCCAATTAGAAAACAGACGCAGCTCAGAAGCCCAATTAGTTTGCTTTAGAGGAGGGACCTGTACGGACGGGCGGCTGGCGAGACTTGCTTTTCCTGTTATTCCTTCCACATGGAGAGTCTGCACTAGACTTCATAAATAAACATCTACCAGATGATACGAGGAAGGAATGAGAAGGATCACACAAGCATCAAAACCATGGGGATAAGACTGAGGCACGCCCTGTTGCAAGGTTCTCTAGCATAGTACAATAATGGATACTTTGTTTAGGATATAAATCACAAAACGCAAACTGTTGATGACAATAACAAATGTAGAACTTCACGTTGTGTGTTAATTTTCCTGCCATGTAAATGACAGTATTTTGAAATAGTCAAAATAACAATAACAAACAAACAAATCCTCTGGTATCAAACTGTTTCCATTGCTCTAATTCAAATTAATCCCTTAACATTTTCAAATTTCCCTAAAAAAGTATTTTTATTTGTACAAAATGTTTGATTATAATTGCATTAAAAGATACATAGTATTATATATTATAGGACCTTTTTTCTTGCACTGTATTATATTATTATGACGTATATGTTTTGTTTTGATATTTTCGTCTTTGTTCATAAATCAGTTTTTGACACTTATTTTCGTTTCACATCGGGTGACTGCCCAATGTCTGTATCCATTATCGCAACACCCGCTGTCAACACCGACCCCATCTAGTCTGGGGGCAATGTACAGCAGTCCAGAGACAGCAACAGTAAGTATTGTGTATTGTGTAGTCACACTTTATATTAGGTGTAATTTAACATCTGTACTAAGTTGCCTTTTAGGGGTCATCACTGAGAAGACTTAATACATTTCATGCTCAACATTAGACAGTCTACTTTCGCATTCTCTGTTGTGTCACTTCAGGTCAGACTTGTCTTGAGTTTAAGGAAGAATAAAGGAGTGCTATTTTTTTTTTTATCTTTTATTGTTCTCCATTTTCTGTTTTTGTTTGCCTGATTTTTGTTTTATTGACCGGTGAAGCAGAAGCAGTCCCTTCAAAGTTTTTTTTTTCCAAAAATTTTTTTACCAAAAATATGTTTTTTGTTTCTGCAGTATTTATCTAAATACTGCAAACATGTTCACCTTCAAGACCTGTGGAAGCTGCAGTGTTGTAATGGGGTAGTCGTTAATTGCTGCTGCTAAAAAGTTGCAATGAGTCTGATAAGGCCTTTTGAATCATTGCTGGGAAGCTTGCATAGATACTGAAGGTAGGTCTAATAATGACATTAGTCTCATGCTTTTACTTTTAGTCTGTCATTGCGGGGAACTAACTAGAAGTATGTTGGTGTGGTCTTTAATAGAGAAAATATTGCTATGGACCATTCTGAGCTAATAAAAAATGTGTGTGTTTAGGCTGCTACACACCAAACGCAATGCGGCAGGCGAAACTGCAGCGATGCGACAAAAAGAATATAACCTATACTATTGATAAGTATCTTTCACACCACAGACAATGCGGGAGTTGCACCAGGATGGCACTGGAGTGACGTGAAATAAATGGAATTGAATCCAATTTTTTACAATTTGATGCGTGCCAACTAGGGTATTGAGCAATCAGAGAAGAGCTATATTTGCACGTGGTCCAGCAGGGTGAAGCAGCATCCAGAATGATGGAGGAAAACAATAGTACTTGCCATTAAAAAATACCCAGAGCTTTAGGACAAAGGGCATCACAATTATAAAGATATGGATTTGAAATACAATATATGGATGTCAAATTCAAAGGAACTGGACAAGCCTGGTATATAAGATTTATTGCCATATGTGTTGAAATACTGTTAGAGAAGACAACTCATAATTACTACATCATGTTGACGAATATGTACCAGTCTTGATCATAGTTTTGATCTGACTCATAGTTGGTTATGGAAATCCTAGCCCACAGCCTTTCTGATCTCTCCCAGAATACTCCTTCTGGTCATCTGTTGCAAAGCTTTAACTGAGAACCTTTTACTTCCAAGCTCAACAGCTTTCCCAGTGAATGCACACATACAGGACAGATGCATATCTGAAGCTGAACAGGTTTAATAACTATATTAAATAATACAATCCAGACAAGTGCTATTGAACTATCCATCCATTATCAATAACTGCTTTATCCTTTTACAGGGTTGTGGTGAGCTGGAGCCTAACCCAGCAGACACAGGATGCAAGGTGGGACCACACCCTGGATGGGACACCTATCCATTGCAGGGCACCACACACACTCACTCACTCACATGAGGGCAATTTAGAGTGACTGATCAACCTGAACAGCATGTCTTTGGACTGTGGAGAAAACCCTTGCAAACACGGGGAGAATATGCAAACTCCACACAGACAGACCCCCTAGGCTGGATTTGAACCTAGGACCCTAGCGCTGTGAGGCAGCAGTGCTAACCACTATGCGACCATGTCGCCTGCTTTTAAGCTATTGAATGTAAAGAGATGGTTCAGTGAAGGCATTGCCCAGGCTGAACATTGGAACAATGAAAGAGAAGGTACCACGCTGGCTGGAGCTCGGGTGCAGTGTTTGTTTAAGACGTGTATTGTTCCTGTGTTCATTTTATTTGTTTTATAAATAATAAAAGTGCATCAAGGCGCGGATCTCACTTTGCTATTATCTATATATAATATATATATATATATATATATATATATATATATATATATATATATCCTATATCCTTGTAATAGTCATGTACATATGTAGGTACGTGCTAAAATATATTCTTGCGGTATACATGTTCCTATAGCATGTCGCTCCGTGGTTGGCAGCTTCATTAAAAGCAAACCACCACCATTATCACTCATGATATGATATCATGGAGGGATTACTAATGCCATTCCCTCCATTTAACAATTCCGTACATCTCTTTACAATTTAGCAAATGGAAATACAGCAGACCTTCAACAACGTTTAACATAAGTTCATGAACTTTCAGCTGCTTCTCTCGAGGTGGTTAAAGAGTTAATGTTTCCAGTGTGTCGCGTGTGATTAATACAAAGCATCAGCTGTTTGTCACTCCTCACATAGGCGTGTTTCTCACAAATGGCAGCGGTGTAATATTGTTGCTACTAAATAAAATAACAGCAGCAGTTACCATGTGAAGAAAAATATGCCACTCACTGTCTTAAAGAGCCTGGAGATACTATTACTTCTGGTGTTTAAATGGCTGATACTTTTTTTTTTTTTTTTTTTTTGGTGGAACAAGAGAAATATTTAGCTGAATTATTCAAAGTCACTATGAGTACAGGGCCCACACTTCCGTTCAGCATGTTTTGGCACACCATGTCTATCAGTAACTTAGTAACTCAATATTTTAATAGCTTGCAGGTGGATTGCCTTCCATTCCTCTTCTTAGCACTGGACTCTAGTGTTGATATTGCTGTGTGGAAATGTGCTGACCTAATTTACTCCTACTTTAATGTTTGGCATTCCGTATGTGAAAAGAATCAGCCCGTTTTCATTCTCCTTGGCATGCATACGCTCTCTTGGTATGCATTCCATACCAACTGACTTTATGTTGCAACTTGTGCTCTGGAAGCAACATGCCTCTTTCAGATTAGAGCTTTCAAAGCATTACTCTGGTGAATGTTCAACCCTGCAGCACGAAGCAGAAAGTGGCGTGTTCATTCACCAGGAGTGTGCACAAACATTTCTCCTGCCCAGGCACCAAAAGACTTATATCCACCTAAATGCACTTTTAGCTAACTCAAGCATGGTTCTATACCCATCTACTTAGCAAAATGCTTTTTTTCCTAAGCAATTATCTGAAGACTCACATGATGTGTCCACAATCTACTTCATTTTCAAAAACCTTTTCAAATGATTTGTTTGTTATTCCTCAATATTTATTTACTAAGAATTTTTCTGGTTAGAAATCCTTATAAATATACAATGTTATTGTTTACAGCATGGATAAACTAGATACTGTTTTGCTTGTTAATATAAAATAAAAATCCTCCAAGGTTGTACAGTATAACCCCTCGGGCCGTGTAGTGCAGATATTGTCTAGTGCAGATAGACATCCATCATCATATATATATATATATATATATATATAATATATATATATATATATATATATATATTATATATATATATATATATATATATATATATACCTGCTATATATCAGGTTTTTCATGATTATCTATGCTTTTAACTGTATAAACTTGTCTATAAACACTTAATATTTCATTATATGATACGTGTACTTATATAAGCTGATAATCATAATGAATTGCATCAAAAATTTAATTTTTAAATGAAAATGTATCTTGTCAATTTCAATGAAATGGTCACCCAAAGCAAGATTTGAGTACACAAGTCAGTTGTCTGAAATGTGTAAACCAGGTTTTTCATGATTGTCTATGCTTTTAACATGTATAAACTTGTCTATAAACACTTAATATTTCATTATATGATACAAGTTTGTA
Source organism: Polyodon spathula (assembly GCF_017654505.1). NCBI lineage: Eukaryota > Metazoa > Chordata > Actinopteri > Acipenseriformes > Polyodontidae > Polyodon > Polyodon spathula. The sequence continues at coordinate 17,271,006 of NC_054548.1, read as the reverse complement.
CTTATGTAAGCTGATAATCATAAGTGAATTGCATTCAAGAAATTTAATTTTTAAATGAATGTAAATCTTGTCAATTGTCAATGGCCAAGACCATCAAATGGTCACCCAAAAGCAAGGGGATTTCAGTCAAGTCTGCGAAAGCCGATTAACTGCCCCTGAAATACAAGTCAGTTAAAAGTCTGAAATGTGTATCAAACTGTTCAGAGGAGTGTTAGAACACTGGCCTAAACCATTGTTAAGAGTGCAGAATAAGAAAGAGACTTGCCTGGGCCAAAAAAAGTGTCTTTGTTAGATGTTCTCAAAAGTTAACTATTTGGGTGTTGCCTAATTAACCTTTTGTCACTTTTGTTATTGTTAACAGATGAGTTGGGTCTTTACCATGTCCATGGCAACTCAATAGCATGGCTATCATAGCATACTTCAGAGGCATGCCATTCCATCAGGATTACAAAGTGGCAGATCACATGATGGCACTGGCTGCTACTTATATAAAGACACTTTGGCTGATCTAGCCTATGTTACATACAGGTATGTCTATGGCAGGCAATGGGAACTAAAGAGCAGCTCCTGAACGAATGAGAACGCACATTAACCCCTTTTGAAAAAAAAACCTAGTACTATATATATAATATATAACTTGTGACGTTGTGTTCTACAAGAATTTTGTAATTTTGGGAGTCAGCTGTTTTACACCAAAATTAATATATGCTTCCATTTCAGATACCCCAGACAAACTATGTTTGTTTTTTTTTTTGTTTTTATTGGTTCTGAAGTTTTTGTGGATTTTTGATTATGTGACCACAAAATACAGCTATTATTGTGAAGAAAATGCTGCTTTTTCATAACATGTATTATATCTACATCACATTTAGTCCCTAAAATTGTAATGTCTGATGTAAGATTTTAGAAAACTTCAAGCTGCTGGATTTCCCTTTGTCTCTGTATTTTTTCATTGGTTTTGGCATTTTTACACTTTGACTTTTCCACTTCGAATTATGCAGCCCATGGTGTATATCACCCACCACAGTACACCACCAAAGAATGAGAAACTATGGCATAAGTACAATTTTTGAATGCAAATAAATAAGGATTTTAGAAATGGGTAACAGAACATCTCCCTTCAATGTCTTGTTACCCATAATTATTCTGCAATATGAGGTAATGTCACTGTAAAAAAAACACTTGTTTTTCACAGTATTTGGACCTGTGAATCTGACAGATTTAGTTCCACTGTTGAACAGACAGTGGCTTTCAATTGCTCTGAGTGTCCCATATTAAGACACTGAATATGTGCACCTTTATACAGTTTTGCAGGTGTTTAACCTATGGTTATATCAATAAGATTTGTTTTAAGATAATACTCATTTAGAACAATTTGCCAGAGTAGGTCTTCAAGGCTAAAACACTGAGGCCATTCAAGAACCAATTAGATTATTTCCTCAGGGAAATGGTGTTCTAATACAAAAGGAAGCTTATATGGTTGAACAGAAACACAATGCTGTTCTTATATAATTGAACAGAACCACAATGTTGTTCTTGTCTTACAGCAGGGCTGCCTCAATCATATCAAGAATCCATTACATCAGTAGAACACATTTCCCACACCATTTGAGGGGAGTATATTTTAACGTTTAAGAAAAGCACGATGACAGGGTTACAAACTTATTTCACAGTTCTGTGCTCTGTATCGATTTATATCAATTAATAATATTAAATTAACAACAAGAGGCCATAAAACACTGATACAATTATCATGGAGCCAGGGGGAGCTCCTGCACATGTTATAAATAGTGTTTCATTATAGAAATAAATCACAATGAATCAATAAATTATACGTTCTTTGTGCTTTTTTTAAATTTATGGTGTTAACAGTTTTCAGCAATAAGAACTTATGGCAAAATGGTGAGTGGATACGGGTGAGTGCAGTGCAGTGCAGGTAAGAAGAAGAATCATACAGACAATTACGAACAGGTGCAAGGGTGTTTATTGAAATTACTGCAATGTCCAGACCCTTATGGCAAACACCTGTAAATAGTAATGATGGAGTGATACAGCGACGTGTATCACTTGGTATTTGTAAATCCCCGGGTTTGACCGTAACCCAAAAGTCCTGTTTTTACACACCAACACTAAACACCAAACACAAACACAGTTCCAAGTGACAGTGAATAAGTGCTAGTGGTGTATTTTACAGTTCTTCGTGAAATGCAGGGGTGAAAGTGATGTCCGGGTTTATGCTGGATTTCGCTCCAGTTCCGGATCGTGCTACTGGTAGTCTATTAACAAACAAACAACAGTTAACAAAACTCTAACACACACAAAACAAAACTTACAGTTTCACAATACGACAACACAGACTTGTAGGTTAAAACACTAACCATTCACCAAGAAACAGATCACTTACATCATGCCCCCTATTTATACCCTCACTCATGAAACCTAGTTTAATGAGCGTGCAATCCTCGGATGCCATGCCGTCTCCCGTCTGAGTAATTTAGCTTGGGTGCCATAGCTTAGCCCCCTTCCTAAATGACCGACTTCCACATACCCTAAGGAATAAATTGTCATGCCATTTGATTAAGGGTACTCTGTTCCTTTTACATAGTGCCCTTACAGGTTGGGAAGGAGATCTAACACCAAGAATGTCACAGTACTATACATGTGATGTCAGTTTTTTTAAGGGCTCTTCTTTAGCAATGGGCCAGCCCTGCAGTGGAAATGCAATCACTTTTCCCAGTTGTACCAGACTATCCCAGCCAGGCCAGTTTGTGCAGTGTAGACAAAATTTGTATGATTGCTCCCTCAACATCCTGGGAATAACATTAGAATTGTTAGGCAGTGCGTTACATGGTTACCAAAGATATTTGTCATAAGAAACACATCTTCTTTTTCAAACGCAACAATGCTTATCAAATAACTTGAAACCTGAGAAATATAAATAACTTCAACCTGCCAAAAATGTGTATAAAGAACTAGTTTTCATTTGTAATCTTTGTTCTCCGCTATATAATATATAATAAAAAAAACTGTACCCGTAAGTCACATCTTGGTTTCTTTTTTGGATGTGAGACAACTCTTGCTGTATTGAACTGCTAAATGTTTTGAGCGTTTGTATTGTAAGGTCTAGTGTTGCATAAAGCAAGGAAATCAAACGTGTTTGTTTCATATGCACATATGTTATAGGAACATCTGGGAGCATTTTTGTTTTCTGACAGATAAATTGTTCTACTGATGACTTGGAGTAAAGAGCTTTGAGAACTCTACCGGGACATAAGGTGTACTTAATTACTTATTGTTACCAAATACTGAATATTTGAGGCACAGTAACGGTTATCTACAGAACAAGTCAGTAGGATGGAGCAGGGGCTGTGAAGGGAATCAGGAGTGTATTAGAGTTTGGGCCGGGGTTCGCTCTTGGTCCTGGCAGGAGTGCCCTCAAGGAGATAAGGCCTTGTCAGCACCTAGAGGGAGATGACATTGCAGAGAGGAACAGGAACAGAGGGATATGAGAAATACTTGGACTGGATTTACATTGGGCCTCCTATTGATTTGAAAAATGGACAAATTCTAAAAGATGAACTGGAATGAAACATCAGCTTACAACCACTTATTGTTTATATCTCAAGCAGTTTGTATCCTCAGGTACTTGAACAAAAGCTAGTTTTAATGTGACCATGCTATAAAAGAATGGAAAGTAAAGCTTGGTTGAATAACGTATCAGTAGGTTGATGGATATGACATGACATGAAACTGGTTGACTCAAAGAAATTGTGACTGTCGAACTGAATCTCAAAGAACAGTATGCTAAATAAGGCATAAAACCGAAATGTATTCAATATATTTCACCTTTTTTAGTCTAATAGAAAATACGTATCCCATCTTGTCACCCGAAGGTATGTGACTTTTCTTGGATCACACAATAAGTGAATGAAAAACATGGCCTGTCAAGATGTAAACCCAAGTGTTCAGTGTTAATTGAAGGGCCACTCTGATGAAGCAAATAAAATTAAATCCTGAGCTGTAGTTGTAAGTGAAAATATTGCGCAAGATCCTAAATATGATTCTTGTAGGGCCCAAGTCAACTAATTTATTTTAGCTGGGGGAAACATAATAAGAAACAAATGCCTTGAGAGTGCTCAACAGAACTTACCAGCCAATTTTCAATTGTTTTGCATGTGAGCTAATTTTGTACTGCTCCAAAACCCTATTTTCAAAAGCCGTTCTTAACTCAATGCAATCACTTGCTCCGCTGATGCCTTTGCTCCAGTGCATCTCATTATCTCAGAAGAGCAAAAAAGTAAATTTAGCTCCACTATTTTACACCTATTTTATGATGGTGTAAAATAAGGAGCAAGTTATACAACATGATTATCAATGTAATGTTTGGACTGCCCACAGTGGCTTTTTATTCAATTGATTAATCACAAACTGCACTTTTTAAACAAATTTATTTAATTTCATCATTTCCAAAGTTGACAAAAGCAGGATGGTTAGAGGGAAGCTGGGATGTTTTGTTAAAACATGGAAACTTCTAAATTATTGAATAATAACAATTATTTGGCCCTTTTGTTCAACGTGTACCAAACAGTTTTCATTTGAAATTGTCCATGCTACCGTCAGCCAGAGAAGCCTCCGGATGGACGTTCAGAAATCCTGATCAAAACCAGGCAGGGATCAATTGAAAATAGTCAATTTTAGTGAGTAGCATATTAGCATACAAAAAATGGAACCGAGCAAATCTTCAGTTTTGTAAAATTAACAGACATTTTACCTCTTTCAAAAAATAGAAGTTAATTAAAGCTTGGAGTAAACTCTTTCAAGATAAGGCCCTGTGTGTGTGTGTGTGTGTGTGTGTGTGTGTGTGTAGAAATGTTTAGCAATTACTTTTGCTACAGGTTTATAATTTCCCTCATAAAAAGTTATTAAACTCAGCCACTGCTCAAGGCAGAAATACACAGATCCTAAAAATAAACAATATATAATGATTTATAATAAATGACGTAGGTTAAATTACTTTTAAGATAAGAAGATGTTGTAGTTTATGAGACAGATGACATGACATTTACAGAAAAGGTCAAATGCATTATAAATCTTCTGGAAAATCTTGTTTTTCAAACTTCAAATTCTTTAGCTTGGTATTCCAAGAAAATAACAACAGGCACATAAAGATAAATTCGTTGTTTTGCTTGTTTTTACACTTAAAAAGTAATGTGCGTGTTCAAATCTTTCTGTGACTATATGTCCACTATCTGCAGTTCTAAATCTAGCATTGATGGATTGAGTTGAGACATTGATTCACTCTTCAAGTACTGAGCAGTTAAGAGTGGCAAAAGATATTCCACAGACTTGCCCAAAAGCGTACACAGTATGTGCTTCAGCTCAACCAAGTTGATATGTGTATGTATCTGCTCACTAGAAATCTAACAATGAATCCAATATTGATCTTGTTGACTTTTCTATTGTTAGCCTCAATTAACCCTTCATTGGTATTCCCGTCCCGCCTCTCGCATGTGTGAACCTTATCAGCTTTTTAGTGTAAATAAACACAATCTTTTAAAGATTACAGGCTAGAATGTTTACACGGATTTGTGTTTCTGATTTTCTGACTGTTCTAGATGAGCACTGCAATCCCTGTTCACTCCCGTCTCAGAATGTACGCATCATCTCTGTAAGCTAAACCAATGACTTTTATCCACAATGGTTTAAATAACGTTGTTAATGTGCTTCAGCACAGGAATATTTCATGCTTGATGTGACAGCGATGCCTCTAATGTTGATGTGCTCATCTCAAGGACCACAGGAGTACACATTGAACTTTGATCAGAATGGAGAGTGCTAAATTTACCATTTTCAAGTCAAAATATCTGCAGGATTTGTTTTATTATTTGACATATGCAGTATCATACAAAACTGGAATTACCTGTCCCACTTATTTCTACATGTGTTTGTATATTATATTAACTGATGTTATCAGTTACTGTACATTCATTTAGTATTCCTTTGTTTTTTTAAATACTTTATTACATTTAATAATGAAATAGACTATCAAAATTGTCTACTGCATTTTGTGCTGAAATTGACTTAATTTTAATTTTCATTTCACTTTTAATACTTGAAACCTACACTATAGCACTGATAGTGATATAGTATTTTACTTCCAGATCAATTTACTTTTCACTTTGCAAGTGGTGACAAAACAAACATTATGATACATTTCACACCTGTACTAGTTAACCAATACAACAGTTGTGCATTAAAATACACACAAGCAATCCTATTACATGTAGGTTTTTACTGTATTTTATCTCTCTCTTTCTGTCTATGTACTATAAGTGGCAACATTAAATATTGTTCATACCATCCTAATCTTTAATTCTACTGGCTGAAACATTTTCTTTCAGTCCTATAACCCATATCATTTCCATTTCATTTTACAGCATCATAGAAACAGAAATGGAGATCCACCAACTCAGATTAGCCATCATTTGACCAGGCTGGGGAAGTAATAAAAAAGGTAACATTAGAGGCATAACTGATTTTAATTGAGCTCAGTTTTCACAGCAGTGGTTTCAAAAGTTATTCCAGTTTGGTTATAAAAACATAAAAAGTGTTTTCGTCCTGGATTACACTTGATGCTATTTAAAGAATACTATTATTAATCGTGTTCTGAAGAGTGATGATACAGCATGTTTTCTTGTTTGAACACGTAAAACACATCAGCTGCACAAGCATAAGGCCAGATTGAAAAAGCCTTTTGGGTGTCAGTCAATACCAGGCACAAGTTCCCTCAGTGAAGCCAATATTTGGCAGCTGCTACTACTTTGAAGTATCCAAATATAGAGCAACGCTAACCCTAAAATTGTAAGACATTTATTCAACATCAACAGCTGATTTGTGGATCTGTGGCGTTCTACCTAATGGTCTTAGCCCCTTATCCTCTGGAATTTTAAAAGTGACCATTAGAAATCACCTGGTCCCATTTAAACCACCGTCATTAGTCTGTACAAAATAAATGTGGTTGATGTAGGGTAGGCGTTTTATTTATTTCAATGAAAGGATTAAATCAGTCTTGTAACTGCTCAATTTTGCTGTTCCACCAATCCTTTTTAAAGGTATTACTGCCCCCTAGCAGTTAAATATAGTAATTATAGTACAGTGTCTTGATATCTTTGCTGTTGACACTGTATTTATATGAAAATAAACACAAACACATTGAAAACATTCTATATTCTTGATAAGAATATGACAAGATAGAACAAGAATTTTTGTTTCATATCCACCTAAAAATATTAATAATTAAAAAAAAAAAACAACTTTGTGGCAAGTTTGCGCTGTATTTTATAAAAAAATATAAATTTAGGTTGCGAATAAGATTTTATATATATATATATATATATATATATATATATATATATATATATATATATATATATATATATATATATATATATATATTATATTCACTTTTGTTTGTTTAATTGCTTTTATGGGATCTGCATTGATTTATACAAATTCACACACATGCCATCTATCAATCAAACGGGCATTCACTATTGATTTAAATGAAAAAGTATACAAACAAAATCACATAACATGTTTTGAATTTAAAAGGTCAAACTGAAATATGTTCAATGTACAGTTGGAGTTTATTTATTTATTTTTAAAAAGAACACAGCTATACAATTTGGATTTGACCTGGTGGCTACATAAACATAAAACTCTACAAACATGACTGACATATTCTGACATCTCTTGCCACATGCTATGTACTCAACACATTCTGCAATATTACCCAGTAACCTGCAGGTAAAGAAACACCTAATGCATGTATTTCACTAGAATGGTTTTGCTTTTTTGATGTATTTATTAAAGTGCATGTTGAGCTAATTAAAGCATGAGAGGTTCAACACACACTACAGTCCACAATGTCTTGGCTTACATGTTCAAATGAAAATACGTCTCATATTTTTGGCTCGCTATTTTGGTAGTACCTTTTTAAGTGTGTATTTTGTTTCTTATGTTTGGTCACAGAAGCTATTAGACTGAGAAAAGATCTTCCTATTTCTAAAAAGGAAGCATAATTTGTCAGTATGATGATTCAATGTAAGATGCTCATCAATTCATAAGTATTTATAATAAATAACTTTCCTTATTATCTCACCTTTCAGTGTAATAACAGTCCAAGATAGATTTTTATACTGCTTTCTATTAGAACAGAATAACATAGTTTGTGTCTCTTCACGATGTCAAATGCAGTCTGCAGATCCCTTTCGACCTCCTGCATGGAGTGCCTTGCCGAATATAGAATAGAATCATCAGCATAGAGACACATGTTAGTATTAATATTATCCAAATTAGTTCATAGATCATTAATATAGAGAGTGAAAAGGATTGGGCCCAGGATAGATCCCTGAGGTACCCCCGTAATCAAGGGTTCAAAATTATAAGTAATACCATCAGCTTTGAACCTTTGCAGTCCTGTCGGACCAGGTCCGACATTATAATTTTCCCTTTCTAGTCTGGGAATCAAAAAGACGTCAAGTTTGGGTCTCTAGTCGTTTTTTCTCCGGAAAAAGCAGAGAAAGCCTTTTAATGGCCGAGTGAGACCTATAGGAGCTGAATGAAGCCGGAAAAAAAGGGGGCATATCTAAACAATACACATAGCCCCTGCACCACAGAGATAACACGGACACAAACAAAGGCGATAGCTGTTTCCGCATCCAGCTCTCAAAGAATATCACAGACATTTTCAGAGCTTTTGAGATTTTATAGTAATAAAATAATGACTTTCATCACTTTATTGAGGAGTTTGATGATAAAACAAGTGATCAGGAGATGATTTATCAGTATGCAAGACTATAAAGAGGTATGGGAAAAATACAGCGAACAAGGGGTGGGGCTTGGCTGGAGATGCAGTACCGATGTCCTTTTGCTATGCAGGGGGAGGGGCTTTTAAACCTGTTTTACTCTGAAAAAAAAAATTAAACAACATGTGTAAAATAAACAGCACATGTGAAAATAAATTGGACCTGACACGTCTGACAAGAGTTGAATAAATGGACCGCTAAGGGTTAATAGCTTGTGCTCTATCTACTAAATAGTTCTAAACCAATCCACTCCTCTATTACTTAATCCCAGTTGGAGTAATTTGTTACTCCATATTAAATGACCTATGGAATCAAATGCTTTGGACAAATCCAAGAAATCCAAGAGTAAAGCACCAACAAATTTACCAGCATCCAAGGCCATCGATATATCTCATTAATCACTTTAAGAACAGCCGTTTGCATATTATGTTTTGGCGAAAATCCAGATTGGATTTCTGTTAAGGTATTATTCATTAATTGCTCATTTACAAGGCACTCAAATATTTTACCAATAGATGAAAGTACAGATATTGGTCTACAGTTGTTAGGGTTTGCGTATTATCCTCCCTTATTAACAGGGACAACATATGCTGACTTCCAATCTGATGGAATTAAATTAGAAATAAGAGAAAGATTAAAAAGATATCTGAAAATGAACAGGAAGTTATTTCAAGATATCTGAAAATGATTTAAAGATATCTCAAATCCATTTAAAGATATCTGGAAGTATGTGGAGACATAAATGTATTTGAGATATCTTAAAAGTATTTGAGATATCTCTAAATGACAACTAGGCTTGCCATTAGAGAGTAGACAGCATCTAATAAGGCAGGGAAAATGTATAATTATACAAATATTAGTTCATTTTTGACCTCAGAATCTAATATGCTGGATTGTTATGGTAACATGTTATTATTTATTTTATTTTATAATAGTCTAGTAGTAAGAGATGTATTGTATTGCAGTTTTCAATATCATACAAAGAAGGAATTGATTCATGATTTAAAATATTGATAAGGATAACTATTCCAGTTCACAGGGAGTGTGATGTCCAAGCTCTTATCAATCTTAAACAGAATGTTTTTTTTTTTTTTTTTTTTTTTTGCTGATAAAATGCAAAGCTTAAACATATTGCATATGACAATAATAAACACGTGCCAGGCAGACAGAACAACAGTTGTTCTGCCCTACTTTGAGCTCATCAACACCATGCTGAAACTGACTCCAGGCCAGTGGAGTCCCAGGTGCTTATTTTATTTCATAATAAAAGTATTGTTCGCATTAGGCACTCAAAGATTATATGTATTTTTTTTATGATCTAACACAGTTCCTATCCCTCAATCATATTCATTCATTAAGATATAGTTAATTAATAATATAGTTCTACATTTTTTTTTAGGTTTGATTGTAGATCTATTTATCTAATCTATTTATAAATTTAATTATAAGTTAGTGCAACTCAATGATCTTAGTCAATGCTTGGAATGTTTAAAAATGTACAAAGAGTGGGCTATATACTACACAATAATATTTTTAGTTTAAAAAAAAAGCAATGCAATTTGTAACATTAAATGTGTTTTTTTTTTTTTTTTTTTTAAATCTTGAAAATGGTTACGAAAAAAAAAAAAAAAAAAAAAAGAAAACTAGTACCAACTGACCATGAGAGGGTGCCAGAAGCTCACTGAAGCCTTTTTTATACAGGAATCCTGAAAAATCTTCTGATTTGCAGATTTGAAGTTCAAGACTGTGCCTTTGGAAAAAATTGCCTAGGCTGCTGTTAGGTGGCTTTGTGGCATGGTACACTGGTTTCTAGTTTGAGCCCACCAAATCAATTTCAGTTTGAACTCAATCATTCAGAGACCGAAGGTTTGAAAGGCTATTGAATCATTTCTTTAAATGTTTTCCAGTAAACATAATTATTTTGCTAATTCAAGTAATTTCTGCTTTGTAACACAGTTTAGTGAGTTTTACATTGCAAAAGTCAAAATAAACCACAACATGACAAGAAGTACTTTATTCAGTCAGTCTTAATTATGTAATTAATCAGTTATGATCAAGAAGAAGCCAACCTGATATTCAAATGATGAATCTTCAATTCAAGATGTGTGCAAATGAAGGCTCAGAATACCATCAGCTTGCTCAGCTTTGCTAATACTATAAAGTACTACTGATGTCAAAAATCAGTAAAACCAATATGATGATTAATCTTTAGAAAATGCTTACTCCAAAAAATATTTATATTATATTGGCATAAAGCCAGTTTCCATGGTGTCAGCATACTGAACAGACTTTCAGCCTTATACCCATGTATAGTAGATTATCTTATTTATGTAAATAGACTAATTTATCTTCACTATAAATAGAAAAGCTATTGTACTGTAGCAATGTTTGAACCAAATTATATTTTAGCATGTCAACCCCTTGGGGTTTTGTAGCAAGGATGACACTACTGGTAAGGTTGTTGTAACCAGGAAGAGACTCAGAGGAAGAGAAGTTTAAGCGCTCATGCTCATGTTTATTAATAATAATAATAATAAATAATAATAATAATAATAATAATAATAAATAAAAAACACTGACAAAATAAACAGGCACAAGGGCCAAAAGAAAAGGTCTATATACAAAACACTCACAGACAAAAATACAGACACACAGAGTGGACGAGGCAGCACCTCTCACCAACATCTACATTAACGCTAACACTAACACCCGTAATCACCCTATTTATACATCAGTGGCTGGAGCCTAAATTAATCATTAAATCATGTATTCAATTCATGGCTCCAGCCGCATTCCCATGATTGGCAGGTAAACTTTGTTTCATAGAAGTCATGGTGCTGCTAGTGAGCAGACCTCCTTCCGTGATTCTCATTGTTTCATATCACTGGCCTGCAATTCACCATGCTTCTGTAGTCCAGGCAGAAGCTGAACTGAACCCTGTGGCCTTATTCCATTTTTATTGTTAATGAAAATAAGTAGACACAAACATATTAAAGCTAAATAATACACAATAACTGCATAAAAAGTACTTGATAAGCTGGGCTGACAGAATATTGAGGTGCATGGAATATATCTTAAAATATCTCACTTTGGGAAGAGTTTGTCACAAAGCTTGTTTGCTCTAAGTTACAAGCCCTGTCTGAAACTCAGACACATGTAGTATCCATAGCAACAGAAAAAAAAATATGTGTTTATGCTGCTATAATGTCTGTTCAAATAACCACCAGTTAACATCTCACCTCAAAAGCAGTACTTTACAATTAGCCCATTGGAATGGACCTCAGTTAATGAAATGGACCCCACTGCCAAGCCAACTGCTTGTTTCACCCAGCGAAAATTGACAAGCTACTGGCCCCTAGAGGTCCAACCTGCAGTTGTCTGCTTGAGTTCACCAAGCACCTGGCCAGTAGGGGCTGGTGCAGCACAGTGAGGGGACTCAGTCCTTGATGACATTGCCTCCATAACCAATGGAAGTGCCTTGGACGACGCACCCTATGAAATCCCCAGGGAAGATGTACTCCCCTGACTATATGACTTACCCTGCACATCAAGTGGTTGTGCCTTTTTGTATTTGTCAAAACACCAAGGGAATTCTTTCACTTCTTTGAGACTATCATTAGTAGATCCAAAAAAAACCCTAAAAAAACAATAGAAACCCCAATCAAAGCAACTTGACTATTATGTTATTAAAACATGCTGTGCATGAACCTTGAGATATGATGTGATGTCAACCATGCTTAAAATTAGGAAAACAGCCTGCCAGTTAGCATTAGACATGGCTAGCTATATTTATAAATATTTCTGGATCTTATTAATATTTCACTCAATGCAAATTGTCTGGTGGCTTTACTTAAGTATTAAAAAAGAAAAATGGATGGATGTTCAGTGGACTATAGTACGATCCCATATATTTATATTTATAGTGCCTGCAGGATTTCTGAAGCACTTTCAGAAGATCAGCCTGAACTGATCTGCCCGCCAACTGACAAAAACATCTTTCGAGATCCAAAAGGATGAAAGGATGAGAGAGAGAGACACACACACACACAATTATTCTCATAACTTACCTTATGCTAAAGCAATCCAGCATTCAGTTTTCTGTGAGGGATAGAATGATGTGGGACGGTGGCTTATATTGAAGTGATCCATGGTGCCCAAGACAGAACCCAACCTGCAATCATGACTTGTGACATACTTGTTGAAATTGTGTATGCTGCTCTTGAGTTGAAGGAGTCAATTGAAATATCTAAACAGTTAAGATCAGAGCTGTCCAAATGATTGCTCTTGAGTGATTAATGTCTTACTGAGCTTCAAAATAGGTCCTCTTGATTTAGAGAAGGGAGGCTGCTAATGGGATTGTAAAAAAAAAAGAAAAAGACAGATGATCTTTAGTAGAAGATCCAGTATAAATTAAACAAAACTCATGTTTAGCACAAAATTTCTGACGCAGTGCCTGCATTTAACTGGGAAAAGGCTTTTCTATTTATTTTCTATTACAGTCTGAAATGTTTTGTTTTCAATTTGTGATTTTCTGTAATGAGCCTAAAGGCTCTTGCCATATAAAAGCAGTAAAAGATTAGTAAACAAAAAAGATAAATATGAACGATCAAATATCTTCTTTTTTATTCTTCACATAACTCATTGAAACAAAATAGTTGCAAAGAATAAGAAACTACAACAATAAAATGCAAATATGTAATTTGTTTGATCTTTAAAATAGTATTTGTCAATATGACAACTCCTCAGCTATGCACTTGCTCGAGACATGGATGTGGATGGCCTGAGGACAAGTTATCTGAGTCCTTGTCATGTCAAAGTAACAGAACATTGACCTCTGGTCACTTAACATCACTTTTTGTTGTTCATATTCAGTGAACTGAATCCAACAGCTTCAGCACATTATCAAAGAGATTGTTGGAAAAACACAGAGAAGTAATTAAACATTACATTCAAGGCAATGCGTTTCTGTTAAACATAAAAACTCTTTCTGGCTATTACTGAATCAAATTGCCCTAAAACCCATTCTGCTTGTATTATAAATAAGCACATTGAACATTGCAAAATGGGACACTAGGGGGAGCTGTGGGACTATCAGGAAAAACAAACAAACAAAAAAAAAAAGTATGGCAGAGATATTTCCTCTGCACCATTTCTGAAAAAAAAAAACAAAACAAAACAAAAAAAACCTTGTAACAAATTAGGAAGGAAAATCTGGCCCTGATAAAATTGTCTCACATGGCCTAACCCCGGGTAGGTAAAGCCATTTTACCAACATACAGTTTAATATTTCCACAAAACAGTCACTCCAAGTCGTACAGCCGTTCACTAATACCTATGTGTGATTTAGTTGACAGGGCCCATTGGTATATCCCGGGAGCTGATCCATGAGTTCTGAAGTTAAAACAACCTTACCAAAACTGCAACACGCAACAATCTTTAAGGAATACTTTGCTGATGAAAAACAGAACAACTTCAGCTGACAGACTCTTTCTACTTCAATCAATCCTGCATTTTATTTTGTTGTTTACTTGAGATATGCTGTTGTCTGTGCCATAGAACTGATTCTAGAGGGCACACCTGCTCATTTTGATTGATCAAGTTTATTCTTCTAATGGGAACATCTATACATTTGCTTAACAAAATAACACTGTGTAACAATTTTTTTTGTTTTTTGTTCCTGGGTAGTAAGTGTTATTTCCTAATTGCTTATGCCTCAAAAGTATAGAAAATGGCTATTATTCCCCACAAACTTTGCTTTTGTGACCAGGACAGTGATATTTCAAAATATCACTATTTCTAATGGGAAAATGGGCAAATGTGTGTCTTTTCGTTCACATAAAGTCAGAAAAAAACAACATATGAATCCAAATTAACATGTATTTATACTAAAGTAATACAAAAATGACTATAAAAGATTTAGAAGTGAGTAGTTTTTCGAGATTTACAATTATACTGTAAATAATAACCATTTTCTATACTTTTGAGGCATAAGCAATTAGGAAATAACACTTACTACCCAGGAACAAAAATTGTGTTACATAGTGTAATCAGTCAGACATCCTGTGACAGTGTGCCCTGCCCATGTGTGTGTTATGTGTTAATGTTGGTGTATTGGTATTGGTGCACAGGATATAAATGGGTCTGTGTAGCACGAGTGATTTAAAATATATAGTTGTATTTAGGCACAGGGATTACACTTCATGTGCATTTAAAGTATTTAATAATATGTGAGCACAGGATTGCACAAATTAGTTCACGTGCTGGGATTCAAGTGAATAATTAATTAGTAATTGAATCCCAGCACAACAGTATATATAGATGCATGTTTTACTCACTCAGGGTTGTGTTTTCAGTGTGAAAGAATGGGAGAGTGAAGAGAGTAAAATAAAAAGAACAAACAAGCAATTGCTAGGGTACTTATTTGTTTAGTGTTTGTCCCTGTTGATTAGTGTCTGTTTGTTTTGTTTGTCTGTTTTGGCCAACGTGCCGTTTTCTTTTACAAAGTGTTTTTATCCGTTTAAACTTTTTATTTGAAATAAACCGGTGCAAGCAAGCACCTTCACCATTTCACGCGCTGTGCTGTGTGTGTTTCTTCCGGGTCCAATGTCACCATTTAGGCCAGCTCGCCACACATTCACAGAATATGTCTCGGTTTCCTGCAGTAATAGATGGAAAAACTAGTGGGCCACTTGTTCTGTAATAAAGGGTTGTTAATAAAGACAAAATATTTAATCGACACTAAACCTTATTCAACGCTAAACGAGACAGCAAGAGTCTCTCTCTAAATGTTGGCGGCTGTTTATTTCATTTTTCTCCCCAACCCACTGCTGAACGCAAACAAGACAAATTCCTTCTTTGCTCCTGCTGGCTATGAGTCCAACCTCCACTCCAGACAAACCCTCGAATTAATGAAATCAGGAACTTTTATACCAGGCACTCAGCTTCTTTAAATTATTCAATTAGCTGGGGGCTGAGAACAAGACAGCATCCATGTGCCAGTGAGATCTGAGCAAACCTACAACAACTTAATGTGCCAAAATAAACGAGCTTTATAAACGTGTTAAAATAAAACAAACGTAACAAAATCAAATGTGAATATACTTCAATAACAAAACATGATATCTGGTACTGCTTTTTGTTTGCAAGCCTTGCCTTCAGACGGTCTTACATTTAAACAGTGAAATTTTCCCCAACCTTTCAAACCATTCTTTCCCTTGAGTATTCAGCTGCTTTCCCTAATAACTGACATGCACTGCAGCTACAGTAGTGTGGTGATTTTCCCCTTAAGACTCTGTTGGGGTTAAATGACCTAGGAAGTGAAGCATCCTGGAAGGCAAGGCCTGTAACTGAGAATTATCCTTTAGCTAATGTAATCCTAGATGTCATGTTTTAAACTGAAAATACGTCTTTGCCATAAGGTGTTTCTTTCAAGATTTATTACATTATTTTTAGATACAACCACATTTTAGGTCTTTATCAAACCTTAATTATTATGACTGAATATGAAATTCCATTAGGTTTATTTTAAGACATGCTGTCTTCTGTGGTGTACATATCATAGACTTATAGGAAGATTACACATTTAAATATAACTGTGAAACTGAAAGAATGGTCACAGAACATTATTTGTGGGGTTTTCTTTCAGATAACTTAGGAGAGGACAATGCTTCAGTATCTTCTGTTTCTGGTTTTGCACACTGATATCTTTAAAAGGACTATAATTAATGTGTATAAAACCTAGCATGGTTGATGCAGGAGGCTTTATATTTGGCTTTACATGTCAATTTGTTACTTGGTTCTGGACATGTGATGTGAAAACAATTGATGACAAACACTTTAAGAAGATGACCTAAATAAAGACGTCTGGAGTGGGGAGGTAACATTTTGCCAGACTTGGCTTGATCTTATAATCACTCACGGTAAGGAAATGCCAGAGGACAAGGCAGTGAAGTGGACTGATTCTCTGCTTAAGGGCATTGGCTTTTTATTATTGTGACCTTGGCTTTTATATTGCAGTACCATATCTGACATAAAAAACATTGTTAATATCTGTAAATATCAGACCAGTCTTATACTGTTGACTTTTATAAACCACAGACTCTAACAGGTAGCAAACTTTCTCAGAGGAATAAAACTATTTTCTAAAAGGTATAAAAATAACAAGAAACAAGTTATTTTGAAGGACGGTACAGTTCAATTATATTTCAGATAGTTTCGTGATATTGTTTTTATAGTTAAAATTATTCTCTCTGAAAATTTACCTTTGCATTTACCTTTGATTCAAATAGAAATTCAAGCACTTATAGTGTGTGTATGTGTTGTTCATTGACAAATACATCTTTGAGATGCTCCCATTGCCTAAAATAGCAGACTTTCAAAAAACAAAATACATTTTTATGGTAAACACTTAAAGTGCCAAATTATTTTAACTTCTTTTTTCTAGACATTTTTTTATCCAATTATGTTCACTTACCGCAGCAACTCCCCAAGAGAACTAAATGTTATTGGGTATCTGACAATCCCATCTCTATGCCAACCGCCTCTTTACACCCAGGTGGAGCTGATGATGGTGAGCAGGTGTCCGCTTTGAGCTCACAGGGTAGCTGGCTGGTAGGGGGCACTGTAGCACAGTGAGAAGACAAGGTGATTTTGCCTCCCTTACCTGCGGGAACAACAGTACCATTGCAATGCTCTCTGTAGAATACCCAGCAAAGCTCGGAGACCTCGCAGAGCCAGGATGCAAACCTGCTCTCCCCTAATTGTATGATTCACCCTGTACATCACACAATACCTTTACCAGGTCAACCATTTCAGGACCCCTTAAAACTAAATTCTAATAAGAAAGCATTATCAAACAAATGCTGCTCAAATAATTATAAAGTTGTGTGTGTGTGAACACGTACTATATTTAACGTGCCTGTTTTGTTTTAGAATTTTGCAGTAGCCACTGAATCAGTCAAAGAATGTATCACTTTAAAATGCCTTTTTTCTCCAGAGGTCTCTGTGAATATTGAGACATTTTTATTGATAGTAATGGGTTAGGGTTAGGATTACAGTGTAAATAATAATAATAATAATAATAATAATAATAATAATAATAATAATAATAATAATAATGCTGGAATGCATTGGGGCTCTGCACAGAATATTCTGCTGTCTGTCAATGATTTTGAAATCAAAAAGCGCTATATATTGTTTTGGTTGGAAAGTCTGAGGAGTCCGCTATCTGCTTAAAACGAAGTAGGCGATGATGCTTTGGCTATATTTAGCCATTTAAATTGTTGCTCAGAGTGCGGAAAGAATATTCCATATCTCTGGGCCTTAAGATAGGTAGAATGGCATGTGTATACATCTGTAAAATTGTTGCTAACCTTTCTTGATGAGTTTTTATTCCATGTCAGAATATGTTCTCTTGCCAATATACAACATTTCCCCAGTTTAGATCAGGCGTGTAAGAGAAGTGTAACTGGAAAAATTGATTCTATGAACAGAAACAGTGTTCTCCCCTGCTGTAGACATTGTATCTGGTGGCAGTAATAATACATAATAGGTTCAGATTTACTGAAGTTATTGAAGTGGATGTACCTGGCTCAAAAGCCCATTCAAAATGTCCGTCTATATATGCTTATAGGTCACATGACCTTTCCTTAGTTTCATTAGTGGAGGTTTCCCCTCTTCCAGTAGGAGGTGGTATTGCTCCTTGTCGTTCTAGCTAAGGTAGCTCATTTTTTCCATTTATTCTCTCAAAGCTTTACAACCCCACCAGACATCTTTGAGATGCTCCCTGTTCAATGTAAGTCTAAGGAAATCTCGAACAGCCTAAAATAAAAACATTGCATAAGGAACTGCCACCAATTTCAGTCATGGCTTTAAGTTGAAGTGAATCTAATTAAATCACCACCTAAAATCAAATTAAAATGACACAGGTGGGACTGCAGGTGTACTGCATGCATAAATTGGGGTGTGGTGTTTTCATTGGACATAAATCCAGGTGGACTTTTCACCCGTCACAGACACACTCACTGGTAAACTAACAGAGAGTGAGCTTTTATGAATTTCCTTTTTGACTTCTGCAATTCTAACAGTACTAGAAGGACAGGTGCATACATTTGTTTTATTATTTTATTATATTATTATTATTATTATTAGTATTATTATTATTATTATATTATTATTATTATTATTTATTATTATTATTATTAGTATTATTGTTATTATTATTATTAGGCATAAGTAATAACCAGTGCTCTGAAGAGTCTTTAATCAAGCTGCATTGCTGATTTGTTTTCATTCAGTGTATTAAAAAAAAAAAAAAAAAAAAAAAAAAAAACATATTTTTAAATCAATGCTAAACACAATGGCCATAACCAAATAAAGTCACCGTAGCAAACAAAAGAATTCCATGTGTTCTCCTCATCATGCACATCTAGTCACTATATACTGTAAAGCCATAAATATTATGTGCTTTTCGCATGTGAAAAAAAGCAAACATTTTTGCTGTGAATATCAAATTCCATTAACAATACATACTTTGCATATTGCAACAGGTCACCAACATTTCTGGAGCAAAACAGGTTTTATGATTGGTTTGCCAAATTTGTTGTGTAGTTTCGAAAGATTTAGCTAACACATATATGGTTTTAAAACATGATATTGAGTATATCAGCTTTGAGACCTCAGGGTGCAACGACAAATTATGGTTTGTAAATTGAGCCCAAATGTTTAATCATGATATTAAAAGTTCCTTCAAAGTTGTCTTTAAAAATGACTTGCATTAGCTTTGGCATCCCATCCCAACGTTAATGACCACTCCACCAGCATGCTCAAAAGCTAAGTTATCACTACTTCACAATTCTCTGAGTGCAGCAGAGTAAAAAGGGGCACATTTGAGATTTCAAAGAAATTAGTAGGCACAGTAACCATAGTATATAGATTACTTTAGCTTTTATTACAAATCTAGTCTCAGTAGTACAGCTAGATGCAAAAGAACATTTATTTATTTATTTTTTGCCCATATCGATATATTTGACGTGGGAATTATTAACAGAATGGTAAGTGTAGAGCATATTCCTTTTCAATGTGTGTGTGTGTGTGTATATATATATATATATATATATATATATATATATATATATATATATATATATATATATATATATATATATATATATATGATTATTATTATTTAGCAGGCGCCTTCATCCAAGGCAACTCACAGAGACTGATGATCGTTCTGATTTTTAGAGGACTTATCTACTTGCTGAGCAGCAGTCGTCTTACACAAGATGTATAAGACGAGACAGGTGGAAGCAGACCATGTCACTTCTTTGTATATCAAGGCTACAGAAGCAAGCTGGTTTAAATGTTACCCAACATCCCTGAAGGCTGGAAGGACTCATAATAGTATAGAGATAAACCTATGTTTGATATATGCTGTATTTGTTACAGTCTAAACATATATTTGTTTATTCATGCAAAGACATATAATCCAACAGTTAGGGACAGAACATCACCTGTCTTTCACTTAACATTTTTTAATGTAAAATACAGAACTAGAAACTCTTTATTAATACTGAAGAGTGATCAGGCTGGCAGACAAATTACATGCAACAGGAGAGCTGCCTGCAAATGCATACTTTTATTATTGGGCAATAATAACTCAAAAGAAAAGTTATAAGTATTATTAACAAAGGCAAAGCCTTACATAAGTGCAGTGGTCTTCTATAGCAACTATACTAGACAGTGGAAGCTAGTCTATAACTGATTTTTTTCTATGTCGGGAACAGTGCTTAATTTGCCAATTGGGGACCAATTACTTCTACCCAATTGGCATATGAATGTTGGTTTCTATACTAATTAATGTGCATGCAGGCTACTTCTATTTTAATTATACTCAGTAAGAAAACAGTTTAAAATAATTAGGCTGCATTGCCAACATTTGACATTGTAGAGGGGCAGGAGGTTTGCAGGTAGGGAGAAAAACTTTTTAAATTTCAAATTCGTTTTTGGAAACTTAATTTTACATTACAGTAACCTCCCATTCAGTATTACTGTGGATTCTGTCTGTTTCCGAGATACCAACATTCAGTTTTGCATTCACAGTTTAAACAGGAGTGTATTTGATCTCTCTGGCAGGGATGTCGCTTGTGGGGGATGCTTTTGAGAAATTCCTGTCTATCATAGTTCACTCTCCTATCAATACATTTCACAGAATAATTTACCTTATTTCCAATCACCTATGAAATTGTGTTGCTTCTGTTTAAAAAAATATTAACGTTTTTTAATTGAGTGGGGTGAGGAGACAGATAAGAGAGATTATTTAATTGTTGATTTTCTTGATCTCATGTGGTGAATTATTGGTGATCATTTTAGCCAAAATGCTGCAAAACTGGACTGACTTGAATTAAAGCGATCACAATCATATTGTTACTTTAAAAAAAATCCATTAAAAATGGATTCCTCCGTTGTAGACACTGTTTGTGATTTGGCATAACAACTGGCGATATCCCACTAAAACTGATAATCGACCAGCGCCTATTACCATCAAATTGTTTTGATAATAAAATATTTAAAAGTTTTAAGAAACAGTAACCAAATAAATTAAATGTTTTTAATGTGTCTTGCGTGGTATGTATTAAAAGACAGGTGTTCAATGCAGCTGTACATTTATATCTCTATTCCCTTGTCTAAGATCTACATTCAAAAATCCAATAAAAGAAAAAAAAACCCTGCTGTCATGTGGGTTGCTAACCCTGAGTGCTATTTATCACTTTGTATAGAAATTATTCAGCAGAGATTTGGTAATAGCTGTAATCAATAATTCAAATAACACTTTCCACTAGGTTATACCGCAGAGGCACACACCATGATTATTATTATTTTTTCAGGCAGCAAAGCAAGTTTAAAGCCCATTTTTGATTGTACCAGATCTGGCAGCGCTAATGTATCACAGCTATTTCAGCATTATCATTTGATGAAGGGTTACATAATTAATCTCAGTTATGCCGGACACGCTCTGATAAGAAATGATGGGCTTGCCATTTACAAACATCAAATTTTATGAGCTGGAAATGAGAAGCAGTCATAACAGGCCAATGGACCAAGGAAAGATATAAACCATAATTTTATGATACTATATCTCGTGCTGGCAAAGCAAAAAATATTATTCATATGTGTTAAAGTGTGCAAAGATGGATTTTCAAATATGTCTTTGTCGCCACTCACTTTTACATTAATATTACAGTTTACGTGACTAGAGCTGACGATGTTCAAAAAATATTTGCTTTACACTATCTGCATTTAAAGGTGGTTATAACAACTCCCATAGCATAATGAAATATAGAACAATAAAATATTGATATAGTGTACCCAGAAATTTTCGCACCATCACTCTTTAATGTAATGAGACCACATAATCTGGATGTGCACAAAGCTGAAACCATTTGTTGGCATGTAGCAAATGACATGCTAAGTATTGAGCCTAAAGGTTTGTTTGCTTTACTTTTCATAAAAAAAGCTTTACCCCATACACTATAACCACAGAATATCCAAGTCTTGTTTTTAATACATTTTCTTCTAAATAAACATAAGAATCCACAAAAGACTGTTTTTATTATCTTTTATGAACAGAGTTTGTTGCAAATATAGCTTAGTTTAAATATAATTGAACTGTATTTGACAATAGAAAAGAGTACCATGTGAGTGCAGGGTGAGACACGATCAGGAGCTGGCTGGTTCAAATCTTGGTCAAATTGACTTGACGATTTTGATCAGAGAACTACATGGAGCTGCAGTGGTCTGTCGACTCCCAAAGATTGGGATGGAAAATCTGCTCTATTTAGTTTACTTCATCGCACTTCAAAGACACCTATAGGTTGGATGCCCCACAAATCCTTATTTCCTAGACTGGGTCCTTAGTTCCAAGGTTCATTAGTTTGGTAACACCTGTTCCTTGGGTTATTAAAAAGGGGCAAACAGGTTGACATCTACTGTAAATGAGGTTGCCTGTGGGTCTTTAGTCCTTCTGTTTGTGAAGTGGTAGGGGTGGGCAGAGGGGTCAGGATTCTTCTTCATACTCATACTTGAACCTTCATACTCATGCAGGTTCACGTAAACCGAAGTTGGCAGAGTGGGCAGGGCCCCCCCAAAAATGAATAGGAGTAAAAAGTTTTTCATGTATGTATTACTTGTAGTCAATAAATCAACATACTGGTTAATGATACTTGTTTATACTTGTTACTCGTCACACCCCTAGTAAGCAGCAAAAAGGTGGGTAAAATCTTTTTTTTTTTTTAAATGTGGTTACAAATACCTTAACAGAATTCATACATACATATTTAGAGTCTACAATAAGAACCAGGCACCATTAGGAATATTACGTAGAGCAATAATATAGTAGCTAAATAAAATAAACTTTACTCCAGAGCAAGAAAAAGGATTGCCAGACTGCTTAACACTTGAGAAAATCAGAAAATCACTAAGACCAACCGTTAATAACTATGTAGGTCCACCTTGTTTAGGAGGTTTCCCAAGTCCATCACAATCTGTCATGAGGAAGCTGAACGAATGTTGGAACCAAAATCAGGTTGGCAAAGCTCCAGCCACAGCCTTGGAACCATGGCAACAGAAACTGCATGTTGGGAATGTCCTTAACTACTTGCCTGCATGAGGGAAAGTATGACTTTGTTTCATGTGGTTAATAATTCATAAATTGCTCAATCCAGAACAATCATTACATTTGAAATGCATTTACACACCTCTGAGCCATACAACTGCTTCACCCATAAAGCTATGGATATATAATGTAAATATAGCTCTAGGAGTGTTATAAAGTACCAAACTGTTTCTGTGTCTTCGGTTATATACAGGGATATGTACAATTCCTGGCTGCAATATTATTCATTTAAGTATTTTAAATCAGCATCCATATGATAGAAGATTTAAAAAGAAAACACACACACCAATCAAACATCATATAAAAAAATGCCCAACACATATAACACTATAGTACTATAATCATGAGCATATACAATATATTCAGCCAGTCCCTTCTGTAATGATTTGGTTTATATTTAGTCATATTCATTATTGTTTTTGTAAACCATGAAAATGACAGATAATTACCTAAAATGCTCTGTAATTGCTATAAATTACAAACACTGCCAGAGACAGTGTGCCCGGCAAAAGTACACTTAAGGGACCTAGTAGTTAGTTCTTCCATAGATGTCCCACAGGTGCAGTGGAAACCAGATTTTACTACAGATCCATCCATTAACACTTGACACAAATGCAGAACACCTGGGTGGAATACTGTTTATATACTGTTTATATATATAACCCTCAAAATCTGTTACTGACTATTTCTGTTGTAATTGCATGAACAGCATAAGGTATTACAAAATTGTATTTTAAAACTTATTTTATGCTCTGTATGAAATGCACTTTGACATTCATTCCTTCATATGCCTTCTTGACAGCAACACTGCAAATAAGACAATAATCTTTATTTTTATATAAGGTCTTTCATAATGGACCACCGTAGGGGGGTGGGGTTTAGCGAAAAGTGAGACTATGGTGTGTTAACTCTGCATCAGTTGCAGAGTCACTTACAAAAACATCTCACACCAAAGGCTGAGCACAAGGAGATTAAGTGACTTACTCAGGGTCACACAAGGAGTTAGTGGCTGAGCTGGCATTTGAACCAGGGACCTCCTGGTTACAAATCCTTTTTAACCACTGGACCACTTATTTAGTATTAGTTTCTACAAAGCTACAGTATCATATTTCAACAGCTTGGAGATGCATATTGAAGAAGGAAAACTAAGATAAGCACTTGCACTGTGCATTAGCAATTTATGATATGCTGTAACTCAAGGAAATGAGGGGTAGGCTAAATGTAACAGTTTCAAATATCTATAGAAGCTTTGACACTTTAAAAAAAATGAGAGAGGAAGAACAAGTTATGTTGATTGATAAGAACTGCATTAAACCATGGGGCCTTTTGATACTGTTTGAAATGATGGATGTAAATCACAAAATAGGATAGAAATGTTAACTGAATTCATAGGTTCTTTCTAATCTCAAATACAATTCAGTAGATTGTAATTGGTCTTAAACAATCACTGAGACTGCTAAAATGTAATTGTGACCCCCACTGTAAGACACCATTGCATTTTAAAAGTAAAGTGAATATT